>NT_187009.1:606666-910000 GCF_000001635.26 Mus musculus | reverse complement strand
CATTTAACACTTATTATTTTATGTGTATGAGTGTTTTGTTTGCATGTATGTAAGTGTACTATTTGCATGTCTGATACCCAGAGAGGTTAGAAAAAGATGTCAGATTCCCAGGACTGGAGTTAAAGATGGTTGTGAACCACCGTGTGGTTGCTAGGGATCAAACCTAGATTCTCTGCAACAGCAACAAGTACTCTTAACTAGTGAGCCAAATCTCCAGCTCCCATTAATCATTTAAAATTGCTCCTTTTATTCTTTAAATGTATGTTAAGTATATTGAAAATGTTTGTGTGTGTGATGATTCTGATATCCGATGTTTCTGAGGATCTGATACTGCCAGTTTCTGCTGACCTTTTCATGGTACTGTTTTGCTTTGTAATTTTTGAGTGTGAACTCCAGGTTTCTCACAGTGTGGATGAATGCAGCACTCCCAGCATGGATAGGGTTCTTTGAGGAAGATCTGTGCCACCATGTCCAGCTACAGTTTTTTTTCTTTTCTTATGAATTACAGTTTAGCCTTTTCTTTCTCTTGGCTAGTGATTTTCTGTCCTAGGGAATCTGCGTACTTCATAGTAATAATTAGATATCAGTTATTAGATATTCTTTTTGGTTAAATATAACGAGTCTTCTTCCTCCATAGGTTTCAGGAAAAGGAAGATTCTTGACCCTTTTTTCTGGCAACCCAGCAACAATCCTTTCCTTCTCTCGGAAGTGAAGATACTCGTCTTTGATGCCTCCTTGGTCCCCTCCGGCTACCATGCTTTGTTCTCAGAATAAGATCGTCGACCCAGAATACTCCTTTCCCTTTTGAATTTACTAAAGTTATTTTTCTATGAAGCCTTGATGTTATGTGTGTTACTCTTAATCATTTATTCTGGTCAGGCTGGTGATATATGCCCTGTAATCCCAGCACTTCACAGATACAGTGTGAGCTATATCACGACATGACTAAAAACTAAAAAATAACAATAATCGGTCTTATTCCAAAGGAAATTTAGGTGAAGTAGAGATATAGATATAAAAAAAGAAAAAACTATAATAAAATGATGGAGTCTGGAATGAGGTTTTTATGGGTCTAAGAGATTCCCCATGACCATAAACAAATTAATAAGAGTCTTTATTAAATACTCATGGCACCAAGATTGCAATTGAGAGCATTCCCAAGAAGCAGCATCAAAGCTTATAAAGTTAGAAACCACCAGATTACATATATTCTGTCTACACATAGGCAGAGTCTAATTTTAGCATATGTCTTGCAGTTAGTTGTCTTAGCCATTGAGCAGAATAGGTAAATTTGATTACAAAAGCAGAAATAGTCTTATGGCCTATTATCTTGCTAGAATAGCAAATTTTACAAGAGCAGTCAATTTAATTTTTTTTTTTCTGCAAGTATAACAGAGTATCATTAATAGTGTCCGGGACTGGTGCCTGCCCATGGGATGGGTCTCAAGTTGGACAGGGTTATTGGTTGGCCATCCCTTAGCCTCTGCTCCATCCCCTGTGCCTGCCTTTCTTATAGACAGAACAAATATCAGGTTCAAAGTTTTGTGGGTGGATTGGTGTGTCTTGATCCACTGAGGTCCTGCCTGACTACAGAGGTAGGTTCTTCAGATTCCATGTCCCTGATGTGTGAATCACGGCTAAGGTCACCTCCACTGACTCTTGGGTGCCTCCTCTATCCCAGGTCTCTGCCTCATCCTGGGAAGTTCTCCCCCAACCCCTCACCCCTGCTAGTTGCAGATTTCCATTCATTTTCATGGCCATCTAGCCAACTCTTCCTGTCCTTCCCCACACTGGATCCTGACTCCACCCTATTCCTTTCCCCATTGCCCCACCTTCCCAGTTCCCTTCCTCCATCTGACTTATGACTATTCCCCCTTCGAAATGAGATTCAAGAGTCCTCACTTGGGCCATGGAGTGTACTGTGGTACCTGTATTTTGTGGATAATATCCACTTATAATGAGTACATACCATGCTTCTTGTCCTCTGAGAGGCTCCACCCAGCTGCTCACTCAAGATACAGATACCCATAGCCAAACACTGGAAGGAGCTTGGGGACTCTTATAGAAGAATAGAAAGAAGGATTTCAAGTCCCAAAGGGAATAAGAACATCATAGGAAGACCAAATGAGTCAACTAACCCTTAGGACTCTCAGAATCTGAACTACCAAGCAAAGAGCATACATGGGCTGGACCTAGTCCTCCCCTCACATATGTAGCAGATGTGCAACTTGGTTGTCATGCGGGTCCCAAACAACTGGATCAGGGACAATCCCAAAAGCTGTTGCTTGTACATGGGACAGGTTCTTCTAGCTGGGCTGCCTTGTCTAGCCTCAGTGGGAGAGGAAGCACCTAGTGTCGCTGAGATTTGAAGTGTCAGGGTGTGGGGATAGCCAGGGGGATCCCACCCAACTCAGAGAAGGGGATGGGGATGGGGGAAGGATTGTGGGAGGGAGTACCTGGGAGAGGGGCAGTGAACAGGGTGTAAAGTGAATAATAATAATAATAAAATAATTCTTTGTTGGGTGGTGGTGGTGGCCTTTGATCCCAACACTGGAGGAGGCATAAGCAGGTAAGTTTCTGAATTTGAGGCCAGTCTGGTCTACAGAGAGAGTTCCAAAAGGGCCAAGGCTACACAAAGAAACCCTATTTGGGAAAACAAAACAAAACAAACAAACAAACAAACAAACAAACAAAAAAAAACCTTCAATGTCTGGTTAAAAGAGGTAGGCGGGCTGCCACGACAGTTTGTACAAGCTAGGAGCTTACAAATTAGAGCCCCCTCCCCCCGTTTGGACTCTCGAGCATAGTAAGCCTAAATGAAAACCATTACAAGGACAATACAAAAAAGATGCACTTATATGTATTATACATATATCTTATCTAAATCTAGTTTCTCATTGTAAGGAAACAAAAACTGGTATTTTTGGATGGATAGTGGAGAGATTTAACAAAATTTAACCAGATGAATTTGGATTTGTTACTCTGCCCCCTGCATCTAACCTTTGCATTCCTCAAACTGGGAGCTAAATGGTAATCTAGGTGTTTCAGGCTTTAATCTTAGGGCCTACTACAGTCAAAAAATTTCAGGTTTAGTGTACCTTCACTGGGATATCAACAAACAGGGAGACGGCTAGAACCCAGTGTATTTCCTGCTCCTGGAAAACCGCTCCTTGACAGAATGATAAAAAGGAATTTGGAGATAGCTCCCTGTCCCACCTAATTTTTTCACCTAAGCTTATGGATACAGCAGATAGGGTAAGGATTCTAGGCACACAGACCTCATCCTTTCAGCACAACGGCCTCGAGTTGACCAGCCAATGAACTTAAGCCTTGCCTAGCCCCACCCCCCCCACTATGACATCACTTCTGCCAACCTCAGCGTCTGCGCACTATTGCATTACGGCGGAACTATTCTGGCGACGCCTGCTTTGACCCAGGCGGTGGTGGGGAAGGGAAACTGTGTTCTGCAGGATGCGTCACAACCGGAAGTGAAAGGCCGGAAGTGGGGTTGGACAGGTTTTCCCCAGGGGTGGGGAAGCAGAGGCCATGGAGGAGTAGGGGAGATTAAGAAGCTAGAGCATCCTGGCCTCTACTCCGAGTCTTGTACCGGTTCTCTTAGATCTCTGAGGCGCAGAAAAAGGAAAGGGTGTCTCATCCCGCTTTCTCGCTTTTCGCTTTAGCCATGGCGGAGACAGGGGCCGGGATAAGTGAGACCGTCACTGAGACAACGGTTACTGAGACAACGGTTACCGAGACAACCGAGCCAGTGAGAAAGGCGGGCAGGGGGTCTATTTAGGGGTCTGGGAGGCACTGGGAGGGGGAGGGGGGTTTGGAAAGTTGGTGGGTTTGGGATCTGGGACATCATGTGGGGTTTACTCTTATTGGGAAAATCGCAAGGAACTAAATAGAGATGCTTGGAGCCGCTCAAATGGTTCAAGTGACTGGTCAAGGATTGTTTAATCCGTAGTTACAATTAGAGTATAGGTGTTAAGGCTTGGGGTGGTGGTCTATGTACGTAATAAACGGAAACTGGGTTAAGGAGCCAGAAAGGTACTGGGAGGAAGTGAAACGCCATTTGAGAAGGCGTGGTTTTGGAGGCAAATGTACAGAACGAGTACTTACCAATAGTGCTTACCAATAGATAGTCATGGAATGGGTGCGTGTTAAAGCGGAGGAAATGAGGAAACAAGAAAATAAGGTGAAGTATGTTTTGGCAGATCAGGGAGGAGAGAAGCAAATGAGCAAACAACTTTTGCAAAAACAAATTGCTTTCAAAGGGAGAAAGATGCGTTGGGTTTGACAATGTCTGGGTTGAAGGAGATTAGTAGTTTAGCAGTTATTACCAGAGATGCCAGAATGTTAAAGAATAAGTGGATAGGATTAGGGAGCCCTGGGCTTGAAGATGAGAGAAGAAAGAATGAAGGCTTTTTTGTAGAAGGAGGGTTTTGGATATTTGTTTTATTTTGATATGTGTGTGTGTGTGTGTGTGTGTGTAGGCCTGAAGTTAACCTCAGATGTCTGAGACATGGTCTATATTTATTTATTTATTTATTTACTTATGATACAGAGTCATTGTGCCTGGAGCTGGCCAAATAGGCTAGTCTGGCTAGCAAGAGATCTGCCTTTTTGCACCACCACCACCACCACATTTGACTTTTTGTTGTTGTTTTTGTTCCCGTGGATACAAGGGATCAAACTCAGGTCTTCATGCTTGCACCAAAAGAGCTTTACCAACAGAGATGTCTCCCCATCCCTGCTTTATTTTATTTTATTTTTTTCTGAGAAAATAGCTATACCATGTTGCAGAGGCCATTTCAGTCTCCCAAGTGCTGAGATTACATACCTCAGTCTCTTTAGAACATGAATAAGAGGTGTGAAGAAGAAAGTGAGATCAAAGGCCAGTCACAGGAAAGGGAGAAAATAACATTCATATATTAATGCCACCAAGGGTGATAGCGTTGGTTGTATCTTAGTTTGCCAATTTGCTGGCACCTTCCCTAGTTTAAGAATTGCCTTCTTTGCATACTATTGGTTATCAAGAACAGGGATTCATACTCTCCACAAACAGGCTGTCCTGCCTCTCCAGGGGCATGATGTGTGTTACTGACTGAGCCAGGGAAGAGAAAAAAGGAGGTTCCATAGGAAACAGGAAAAATCAAGAGGAAGTGAGTCAGATGGGCCCACACCTCTTTTAACTTTTCAGGAGAATCAGAGCCTAACTATGAAACTTCGGAAACGCAAGCCAGAGAAGAAGGTGGAGTGGTCCAGTGACACTGTGGACAATGAGCATATGGGGCGACGCTCGTCGAAATGTGAGTGTGGGTGGCCCAGTGTCCCTGGCCACCATCTCACTGTTGCTTTATAGCTCTATCGAGTTCTTGGTTGGAAAGAAAAATAGGTGGGAATAAAACTATGCGGTACCAACTGCCTGGAGTTAGGGGTGGGGGCGGGGGCAAGCCATGGCAGAATGGGAGTCAGGTTTTTCCGACTCTCTCTTGAATTCCTGGGGGAAGAGGCTAAGGCAGCTGGATTCCAGAAAAGTAGGGAGAGGTTTTCACACAGATCTGGTGGAAATGAAACTGACTGAACACTGCTCTTCATCCTTCTTAGCTGGCTTTCTCTCTCTCCATTCAGGCTGCTGTATTTATGAGAAGCCTCGGGCCTTTGGCGAGAGCTCCACCGAGAGTGATGAGGATGAAGAAGAAGGCTGTAGTCATAAGCACTGTGTACGGGGTCACCGCAAAGGACGGCGTCCTACAACCCCAGCACCCACCCCAACCACTCCTCCACAGCCTCCTGATCCCTCTCAGCCCCCTCCAGGACCTATGCAGCACTAAATCCCTCTCACCATTCATGTGTCTGCCTGCCCCAAATATATCCATCTGACATGGGGACTCCACCCATTGCCTCCGTTCTCCTGCCCCCTTCTTCCGTCTCCTGAGTGATAGAGAAGAGGAAGAGGAGGGTGGATACAGATCCTGGAATTCTGACTTGCTGCTGTTCCAGAACCCAGGCTTCTGGGTTCTCCCAGCCCCTGCTTCCCTACAGTTTGCTCCCATGCCTGGGATCCAGGCATCTTGGTCCCAGTCTATCCCTTTTGTTCTCACTGCCAAACTACCTGTCCTGGGATCCAGTATCTTGGCCACCTGCACCCTCAGCTTGAGTCCCAAGCACTTCAACTGGGTTTTCAACGGTCCCAGCTTTCACTGCCAGGGCTCCAATCAGATGCCAGGCAATCTTGCACCCCAGTTCTGCGTATTAATCCTGGCTTATGGTTCTTCTACTGATGCAGTTTTCCTAAATCTTAGTTCTTGCCTGTGGGATGTAAGGTTGTGTGGAGACTATAGGGTTCCCTGGCCCTTCTGCTCCTCTTACCCCTTATGGCTCTCCAAAGGAGTTAGGAGAGGTCTTTGTCATTCACACCTAATGGAAAGTGGAACCAAAAAAAAAAAAAAATAGCCATGTCCTGAATATAACATTTCTGACAAAGCTGGCTGAGACCACTGACTTAGAGCCAATGATTTTCTCAGCCTTTAATCTTTGAGCTTCAGCATTGGTGTCCTAGGGGCCTGGGTCCCTAAAAGGAAAGAGGGAGAAAGCAAAGAGATGAGGGGACAGGCCCCTGCAGTATGCTCCTACCCTTTCCTGCCTAGGCTTTGGTGTCTGCCAACCCAGGTGTCTTGCTCTTTCAGCCCTCCCCGGCTGGTGCTAGGATCTGGGTACTGCCCTCCAGGCCTCTGGCTGTGCACAGTACAGAAATCAGCAAAACCCATGGCACCACTTAGATCTCATTTATTGCCACAGATGCACAAAATAAATAACCCAACATTGCACAGTGTGTTAAATACAGGCCCATTTATACACAAGGGAAGGATGGGAGACTATACAGAATGTTTGGGGTGCCTGAGTTGCTCCCGGGTTGAGGAAGGAGGTAGCACCATTAGTTCTTTTATGTGCAAGATAAAGTTCCAAGAGGGTGTTCAATGGGAAAAGGCCACGAGCAGAGGAAACAGTCATAAATGAAAGGTTGAGTATAGACTGGCTTGCATACATATCCTAGAATTTATGTTCTAGGCTTCAGGTTTGAGCTGCGCGGCTTAGGTTATGAGTTAAATGTCTTAGGAAGACTTTTTTTTTTTCCTCTGAGAATCCTCAGAGTGGACATGAGCAGGAAGCTGCAGACTTCCTGCTGTGCATCATGCCCTGAGCCTTTTGGGATTGGAGGTAAATTAGGACTGTTTCCCAACACTGGTGGTACAAACAGAGCCTCTTTCTCTAGCCTGGCCTAGAATGGTACGGAAAGAGGACTCAAGAAAAAGGTCTTAGGTCATGGAGACTCGGGACTAGACTGGCTTAAAGGCACGAATGTACAAGCCAGTTGAGGTTTTGATTTGGGAGAATGTGAGTGGACAAAGGGTGCTTATTAATACTCCTGTTCCGATAGGTGTTACAGACAAGGTCACTGAAACAGGTGGGGATTTGTGCAAGGGACAGAAGTAGCCTCGAGGCCATCTGGACTACTGCGGTAGGGTAGGAGCTAGAGACCTGAGGCTCAGGCTTCTCCAGGCAAGATACGCAGCGGGGTACGCGGGTCACAAGTGCAGAGCAGGGGGAAGACACGCTCCCCGAGCGGGCCCGGCGCCTGGAAGGCGAAGAGCAAGTCCAATGAGCGGCCGTCATAGAAGGCCACACGACCCCGCTCCCAGTCCAAGTCCACGCGAATGCGCTGCGGCGGGGGCCTGGCACCACCTAGCAGGGTGGGCTCTGGAGCCGTGAGCGCCCACAAGCGGCCGCCGCGGCCCTCCACGGCCCATATAGCCTCCGATGGGCACAGCTTGATGAGGCCCTTGCGGGTCACGGACTCCCCGGCAGCGCCCACGGCGTAGCAGCTCTCTCCCGCGTTCTCATCCTGAGCTGTAGAGTCTCTGAAGGACGCGCCTTCCGCGGTCTCCACCTCCCAGCAGTGGCGGCCTGACGCGAAGCCCTGCGCACCCAGCACCGCCGGGAGCTGATCGAAGCGCGCGGGGCTGTCCAGCGGCGCAGGCGTTCCGGGTGGAGCCAGACTCACGCCGCGGTAGTCAGAGGAGATGAGCAGATCACGGTGTGCTGTGCGAGGGTCGAGCGTCAGGTCAGCTGCAGAAGAGGGGAGAGGGGGAACAACACATGGTACGTTTTTTAAGTCTAGAGAGAAGGGTGAAGAAGAGCAGAGGTGCTTGAGTCCTCTCGCAGTTCCCCTAGCGACCAGGGCGACCAGGATGGGAAGACACTAAGGCACAGAGCCGCTTTGTGCTCTGATCCACCACTTTTGTGGAACTGGACTTGGACAAAGACTATGCTGGTCAAGGAACCCAGCATGGAGACCTGAGGGGAGGCTGGTGTGTGGTGTTGGTGGAAGAGTGGCGGATGGGACTTATAGGGAGAATGATGACTAATACTTGAATCTGCAAGTGTGGTGGCTTTAATCCCAGCACTTGGGAAGCAAAGAGGGCAAAACTCTGTGAGTTCGAGGCCAGCTTGTATAGCAAGTTCCAGGCCCCTTAGGACTACATAGTAAGACCCTGTGTCAACAACAACACAAAGCAAAAACCTTGAATCTGGGTTGGGTACGGGAGCCAGGTCAGCAAGACTACTTACTGAGAGAGACTGATACCTGAGAGAGACTGATACCAGATAGGAACTAGAGTGATTTAAAGGAAGGGCAAAGGGAGGAATCCAAGGTATCTAGTAAAACCAGCCCGTTTACCTTCCAGGCCAGGCCCATTTCTATAGGAGGTGTGGTCAGAGGAGATACAGAAATTGCCTAAGGGACCAGAAAGAGTCGCTGGCCTTGCAGGTATGGGGCGCTTTAAGGAAATGCTTCTGGATTAGGAGCTAGAAGGAATTTGTATTAAGTGAGATGGAGGGGTGACTAAGGAATGGAACATCTCGAGAGCTACCTTGGGAATGAGCACAGAAGGGGTAGAGGAGGTGCTGGAGTCTTGACCCCCTTTCCAAGAATGGGAGGAGGTGGAAGCAGGGATCTTGTACTGTCTGGGGGTACATAAAAAACGTGAGGGAACGTGGCTGAGATCTGAGGAATTAAGGATATTGTTCTGGGTTACATTGTGCCTCCTGTCCAGCTGTGGAGTTACATATGCATAGCCTCAGCACATTAGAGGCAAAGACAGGGACTAGAGGTCCATGCCAGCCTGGGATACATAGAAAGAGACTCTTTAAAGGGGGTGGGGTGTCAGTTTTGTTCCCCAATTTTCTGAATTTACCTTATGCGTGTGTGTGTGTGTGTGTGCGCGCGTGTGTTTGAGGGGAGGATTTTCACAAAGGTAATCAGGTTAAAAAATGAGATTATTACAGTAGGCCCTGATGCAGGATGATTTCTATCTTAAAAGAGAGTGGAGACACTTGCACACAGAGACAGGTACCTAGAAGGAAGCCCAGGTGAGACCATCTGTGGACCAAGGAAGTATTGAGGTTTCCAGAGCCAGGAGAGAGCATGGAACAGATTTCTCCTTAGCCCTCAGACTTCTATCTCTAGACTTTGAAGTGCGAATGGTGGTTGTTCAAGCCACCTATTTGTGACACTTCATTATTTCAGCTGTAGGAAGTCAAAACTGATACCAAAGTGGACTTGAGCATTTTCTAGAGCGAAGAGGGAGCAAACAGAGCATAGCTTATGATCCGCTCCCTCCCCTCTTCACCTGTCAGCCTGTGAAGCATGTTTTTGACCACGGGGTAATCTTCAGGGAGATCCTCCTCTGAGTTAGATGGCTTGGGTGCTGGGACATCGAATCTGGAGAGACGAAGGAAGTTATTGGCATCCCTGTCTTTTTGATGCTGCTTCTGATGATCCTAACCCACTCACTTGTCACAGAAACAGGTGAGGCTACACTCTAGAAAGCCCGTTGCTAAGTGGAGGTAAAGAGAGGGGTCTGGAGGGAAGGTCATGGCTATGGCTGTAGGTAGTGGGAAGGAAGAAACAAACAAAAATGGAACTCACCGTCTCCATGTCTTCCTCATATCCTGGTACGGGCAGAAGAAAACATAGGTGTGAGTTCACACTGTGGGACATCTTCCCCTCCGCCTCAGGTGAGCTCTGACTGCTTGATACCTTCCCACCTTTTAAAACCATCTCCCCACCCCACCCCAAACACCCTGCCCGCTCTGCTCCATTTTTCTCTTCAGTTCTCCCTTCTTCTTTCATGTCCTTTACTTCTGCCTACTCCAAAATCACTTTCTCCTCAGGTTCCTAGCTTCATCCAGACTGTTATATGCCTTCTCCATCCTTCCACAGCCTCAACACAACTACTTCTTACCTCTTGTTTAATCTTCCCAGGCCCACGCTCTCTTTTAGTATGCTCTCCTTCTTTAGTTACCAGCATGTCTTCCAGATATATGTCCACCCCGTCACCACAAAAGGGACACACACCCATATTCCTTGAGCTAAGAGTTGTTATATAAAAGCCTAACAATAAAGCTGCTCTCCTTTTTGTCTTAAAAGCTCAGTGGCGTTTATTGGGCTCTTTGGTTTTATTATGTCTCTGTACCCTCAGGCCCCTGATCTCAGAAGTGTCCTAAGAGACCCTACAGATTTTGTAGGGAGCCATGGAAGCCTGAAGAGGGCGCTAGATTCTCTCACCCTCCAAACACTGGGTTTCCTTCATCCCTCTTTTCTGATTCCAGAGAGGATGGCTGGGAAGGCCAGTGTGGCAGGAAGAAGAGAGGATGGCAATTACACCTAGACTAATTAGGTCTGTGAAGCCTTCAAAGGGCGGAAGCCAGACCCAGGGCGGGAGGGCTGCTAAGGGGTAAAAAAGCCAGATGGATGGTTTTGAGGTACTGTAAAGGAATAGGAGTGGTTGATGTCTAAGGGGCTCAGGGAGGGCCTAGTGGAAAACTTTATGGCTGCAACGTGGAGACTAGCAAGAGGCCTGCCAGCTGTTCACCCCGACCTAGCTTCCACCTGTTTCCGCCCGTGCCTGGGGATCTGGGAGGAGCTGAGAACAATAACAACCCACAGTTCGGCTATGGCTTGTTAGGGGAACCCCTGCCTCACTTGAGGCACTTTGATTTGACACACACACACACACACACATACACACACACACACACACACACACACACACTCACACTCGCATTAGACTCCTAATTTCCCATCCCTCCATTTCTGCTTTTTCTGCACCCAGTGTCAACCTTGGCTCCAGTGATTCTGTTTATTGGGTCCTATCACCACCCTCCCTGGGCTGCTCCTTTCCCTAATCCGGGTGTCTGCACCCCATTCCCCTTTCTGGCTCCCACCCCGGCTCTCCAGGAGGCTTCTGAGATCTCTAGGGGGCTCAGCCTTCTAACTGCCACTAGCCTGTTTCTTTCTGCCTCTTCCCTCCAGCCTCCTCCTCCCCTGACCGAGTCAATTTCTTCCAGCCTGTCCTACCTCCCTTTCTCAAACTACTCACTCAAGACTTGGCCAGTCTTTCTCCCTCCCTCCCCGCTTCCTCCCTTTCTTAAAATTCTTATTTAAAATTCCTTTATCTTTTCGATGTAGCCATTTCTGTACTGGAACTCGCTATGTCTATCAAACTGAACTTGAGCAATCCTCCTGCCTCCGCTTTCTGGTGCCAAGCTGTCTGCCACCTATATTTCCATTAGGGCTTCAGAGCGAAAAGCATGGCTCCCACCTTTGCTAGGACACCCACAAACCTCTTCTTCACCAACAACCAGAACCGGAGAAGGCGCCTTACCTCTCCGTGGGGATCCAGGCAACCCATGGTGGGGATGCGGCCACCGCGTCGTCTCCCGGCCCGGGCTCCGGGCTCCGCCAGTTTCTCACGCAGCCCACGGCTGATGCGCACCTCCACTGCCAGTCGCACGTTGGACCTCAGGCTGCGTCTGGGGCATGGCTGGCCACAGCACGGGCAGGAAGGGGGCGCCGCCTCCGAGCCGGACGCCGCCGGGGCCCCCCAGCAGCGCGCCAAGCACGCACGGCAGAAGCTGTGTTCGCACGCCAGCAGGACTGGGTCCTCGAAGGGGCCCCCGCACAGCGGACACGTCGCCAGCTGCTCCAGACGCTCCACCAACCCCGGGCCCAGCTCGGGAGCCTCCATGGAAAGCAGGGGTCCCGACGCACCCTAGTCCTCAGCCGCCCCCGAGCTCGCAAGTGGCGGACCACGCCCGCTGCGTGCTGACTTGACGCCCCTCGCTGCGCCTCCCTCATTCACTTCGCACCTCCTATCTACCCCTCTCCCGGGCTGCCTCGGTTACCCAGATCGGACTCAGAGCGTCTCCTCACCACGTCAGGTTTTATAGGGAGGGAGGAGGCCCGGTGCAGGAGGTAAACAGCAGACCTTGCGTAATGCCTCATCTGGTTCTCCCGCTTCCCTAGTAGGGTTTGGGGCAGCAGGGTGTGAAGACTGAGACACCTAGGTTCTAGAACCTAGGAGGTGAGCACCAGGGCATGCGCTGTGGGCAAGGTAGCACTGTTGGGTTTGGTAGCCCCCGTGAGTGAGTCCCTGAAGAGCGTGAGTCTCCCCCCTTGGCCTGCGGTGTGCTTTTGGTGGGCAGGATGCCCAGGCTCGCTCTTGGCATGCGTGCTCACATTGCCAGGGCATGAGTCATCCCAGGTGGCTGGCACACCTACATCTGGGGGTTGGGGGCCCGGAAGCTTGGGTCCTGGACTGTGTGGCTTTGGCAGGCCTCTGAGTGTTGGCGTGTGGTTGTCACTCCTGGCGCCTCTCTGCCTTCCATCTTCCTGCCTTGCCTATTAAGGTCTGGGGACACGCAAGCTTCTGGAGAAGAGCTGGAAGCAGGCGCCTACACACTCTTGCCTCTCAACTTCAGGCTCTGCATCCTCTCTCTCTCTCTCTCTCTCTCTCTCTCTCTCTCTCTCTCTCTCGTTTCCATTTTCTCTATGCTTTTCCTTTGTGTTTTTATTTTCAGCTTTCTTGTTCACCTTTACTTTGTACCTGACAATTACTCATTTCAACTGATCTCAGAGGCCCAGAGACCCAGATCATCAAGGGAATCAACTTACCCATTTGTTTAAGTGACAGATCCTGGGAGCTCCCTTCTGCCTTCATTTCTGATCTTTCCTTGTTACTCCCCACCCCACCTCTATCACCATCTCTTCCTTCTCTCCTCTCTTTCTTCCTGTTCTCTCCTCTTCCTAGCTCCCCTTTCTCTTTTCCTAGCCTTTCTGCCTGGATACATTTAGGAAATTCTGAAAAAGCTCTGTTTGTCCCCATATGTGACCACAAACACTGTTGCATGTGTACCATGCTCATTGGTGTCCCACTCCAGTACGCACAAGCCTATAGATAGATACACTCATACAGTACAGGCATTACAAACATATCTCAGTAGTCTCATAACATTGTGCATCAGGAGGTTGTTGAGGGACAGATGAACACTCAACCAAAATAACCAGAGAGGAACCTTGTCATTAGTTTTATTGTTGATGATAATAACAAAACAAGGCATGGGCTTTACAGAGCAGCAGCACTTTATTGGGCACCCCTTCCAGGCACCCTTCTTCCTCCCCCACAGTTACTAGAGAGGTACTCAAATGTGACACCATGATAAACAAACCTCCACAAACAAACACAGACCTCCCAGTGCAACATCAGGATGCACCAGCAAAATATGAGGCTGGGTGTGTTGGTGCATGCCTGTAATCCCAGAACTCAGGAGCATGAGGCAAAAGGATTGCCATGAGTTCCATGCCAACTTGGGCTGCATATGAAACTATCTCAAAAAACAGCTCCCATTCCAACTTAAAAAAAAAAAAAAAGACCCAACAACGATCTAAATCTGTTTCACAAAAGATGCATTTCTATGCAGGTAGAAGGGTACCGTGCCACGCAAGACACTTCATCCAATTCCTAGAAACTGACGAAGACGTTGCCTTACTTAGAAACAGAATTAAGTTGAGGTTGTACTATGTTTGATGATTGGTTGAGCTTAAAGTAGAGAGACTTCCCAGAGTACATAGGTGAATCCACTGTAATTACAAGCATTCTTAAAGTTCTCAGACTGACATTGCTGACATGTACACACACACACACACACACACACACACACACACACACACACACACACACTTTATTGATATGTTTGTATCTGTATGAGAGAATGAAAGGAAAGGTCATCAGAAGAGGTTATCATATCTCCTGAAGCTGGACTCAAAGGCAGTTGTGAGCCACCCAGAGTGGGTGCTGGGAACCTAACTCAGGTCCTCTGCAGATGTAGCAAGTACTATGTGCTGGATAGTTTTATGTCGGCTTGACATAAGCTAGAATTGCTGGAGAGGAGGAAGCCTCAATTGAGAAAATGTCACCATAAGATTCAGCTGTAGGGCATTTTCATAATTAGTGATCCATGAGGGAGAGGACTCCAAATGAGGGAAGTGGTCCTCGATTCCATAAGAATTTAGGTGAAAGAAGCCATGAGAAGCAAGCCAGGAAGCAGCATTTGCCCATGGCCTCTGCATCTGCTCCTGCCTCCAGGTTCCTCTACTGCTTGAGTGCCTGTCCTCACTGCTTTTGATGATGAACTGTTATATGGAAGTGTGGGCAAAATAAACCCTTTCCTTCTCAAATTGTTGTTCGGTCATGGTGTTTCACCACAGCAGTAATAACCCTAACTGAGACACACACTATTAACCATTAAACTGTCGCTCCAGCCCCCATACATTACTGGCATTGACAGTTGAGGAAGGGAGCCATGATGCAAAGAAGCAGCAAAAGCTAAGAGAAGGGATTATGCACTCAATGATCCATTAGGAGCCGTGTCCTGCTGAGACCTTAATTTTATCCCAGTGAGACCCTTTACAGACTTATGAACTAAAGAATTAAAAGACAGCAAATGTGAGGGCTGGAGAGATGGTTGCACAGTTAAAGGTGTTTGCTACTCTTTCAGAAGACCTGAATTAGGTCCAGAGCCCACATCAGATGACTCACAGGCAGGTATAACTTCAGATCTTCTGGGCACCCACACATGTGGCATATATTCACACACACACACACACACACACACACACACACACACACACACACGCAGATAGGGATGTGACTCAATGGTATAGTGCTTTCCTTGAATGTACAAGGCTCTGGGCTTAATAACAAAACAACCATGTGTGTTAAAACTCTAAACTTTGTGTCTAGACAAACTTCTATAGGTCATTTTGAAATAAAAATTTCTAAGTGATTGTGTGGTTAAAAAAAAAAAACCACTAAACTTTGTGGTAAGTTTATTGCAGAAGCTATAAGAAATTAATACACACACGCTAGTCCATTCTCCTTGTCTCTTGCATTTGGGGTCTGTATTTGTGTGTTTGTTATTGTTAACTTTATTTTGTTTAAGATGTAGTCTTGCCAGGTGTGGTGGTGCACACCTTTAATCCCAGCACTCGGGAGGCAGAGGCAGGCGGATTTCTTAGTTCGAGGCCAGCCTGGTCTACAAAGTGAGTTCCAGGACAGCCAGGGCTATACAGAGAAACCCTGTCTGGAAAAAAAAAAAAAAGACCTAGTCTTCTATGTAGCCCCAGGCTGACCTAAATTTGCTATGTAGCTCATATTTGCCTCAAACTTGAAATCCTCTTACCACAGCCTACTTGAATGCTAATTTCAGTATATAACATATTTCACAGGTATTTCACAGGTATTTCACAGGTATACTACACCATGTACGTCTGTTTTATTCTGATATCTGGATTTTACTGCTTTTCTTCACCACCTTGTTGGTCTACCTTTGTCTCCTGTCCTTCTCCTCCTCTTCTTCTTCCTCCTCCTCTTCTTCTCCTCTTCGTTTCTTTTTTGTAAAATAGGGTCTCACTATGTTTCTAGCTGTCCCAGAACTTAGTATGTAAAGCATTCTGGCCTTGAACTCACAGAGAACCAGCTTGTTGCTGCCTCTTCAGTGGGGCATTAAAGGCGTGTGGCACTATGCTCAGTTGCATTGTTTCATTTACATTAACTCTATTTCTAGCATCAACAGCTCCTAACAGAGTTCTTTCTGGATGTGAGTACCAGAAAAACACCTCTGAGTTCCTTCAGTCCAAGTGCCTTGCCATGGCCCTCAAGATCTTCTCTTGACAATGCTTCACAGCCTTGTTTGGACATCGAAACCACCAGAGAAACCTAAGTTTCTGGTTCCTTGGGTGACACCTCCAACCAGTGAAGCAGAACCTCTGGACATGAGTGACGGACATCAGCAGCTTTCAAGCTCTTGCGTGATGTCGTGCATCATGAGTCTGCAGTAGACCCGCCCCCTCCTGTTTTGTTTCTTCTGTTCTGACTGCAGTGCCTTTTAGTCTCCTGTTGCTTGACCATTCCAAGGCTGGTCTAGATGTACAGTCTCCACACTTATTGTTCCTTCACTTTAGAGAAAGCTTCAAATTATCTCTCTCCGTCATCTCATTCAGGTCTCATCGCAAAGGCAACATAGTCAGAGAGGACTCTTATTTTCAGTGTTAGGGATGGATGCCATGGTCTCACACCTGCTGGGTAAGTAATTTATTATTGAGCTACATATCCAGCCCCAGAGAAGGCTTCATCCATTAGCATTTATTTATTTATTTATTTATTTATTTATTTTAAAATTAATCTGTAGATGTATGTGCCTGCATGAGTTTATGTGCACATATTCACGGGGACACAGAAGCCAGAGGCTGGATCTAGAGTTGTAGGCGCCTGGTGTGGGTATTGGGAACTAAATCCTAGCTGCTACAAGATCAGTAAGCTCTTACCCACTGAACTGTATCTCCAGCCTCAAAAACCAAATAAATTTCAAGTCATTTTTCTCAAAGGAATTAATTATCTTTTTAAGTTTGTATCTTCATCATCTTTATCTTGGTCTCCAATACTCTATTTACCTGTTTTTACTTCTATCCAGCAGATGACAAGCCCCACAGGAGCAGGAATGTAGCCTTCATGTTTACAACTGTCTGACACACACCTGGCCCAATGCCCGGCACAGTGTCTCAATGTCTCTACTCAGTTGTTGGATTACTCATTGTTGATTGGGCAAAGTGAGAAGGTCTTCCTTCGAATGACTACTTATCTCATCTAAGTGCCAGACAAAGACACTCTTATCAATTAGTAGTTCTTCCTCATTGTCAGGTGCCCAGGATGGTGAATGCTTAGGTGCTAGAAGAACTGGAGCTCTTTCTGTTGCAGAAGTGCACAACTAGCTGTTGCTTCCTGTCTGTGTCCAGGTGGCGAGGACTTCCTCAACCTGAACAGCCTGCTTTCCACATTTTCACACCTGATGGTTCTAGGACATGGGTAAAGGAAAAGGCATTTGGGCCTGGACTCTGCCAGGAACATTTTACTTCTCAAGACTTTCTTCCTCCCTCTCTAGATGCCCTAATGAGCTTACCTTATTAACAATCCTCTGATCCTCCTCAGAGTTCATTCTATGACCATAAATGGAAAGTGGAGTTGAGAGAGAGGGAGAGAGAGAGAGATGACTTGGCTTGGTTTGCTCCAATTGACTGTAACAGAATCCCGCCCCTCCTTAAAGCAGGTGCCTCCTACACAATTGTTCCCACCCCTTTCAGGATAGGCATACTTATGGTGCTGTGTTACAGCACAGTACCTCTGCTTGCTACTAAGGAGTGTTCGAAGTCAGACAGGCTCCTTCCTTTTCTTTCTCCTTCCTGCTTTTATTTTCTTCACTCCTTTTGTTTATCCCTCAGTCTGTCTTTCCTCTGTATCAGTAACATTTCATCTTTTTAAAAAAGTCTCTAAGTGTTTAAGCCTTCAAGGAGGGGAGGTAGGCATGAAGTGGTGTTTGGAAGAATGATCATAGAATAGTCATAGTCCCTGCCCTTAGAAAGTGCGATAAGGTGGGTGAAATATATCCATCACCATCCCAAATCTATCATTACTAAATTAGTGAGTGTAATCAGACAGATAAAGTGTCTCCATCCCCAAGTATGCTGGGGTGAGGGATGGATTGAGAGTCCTTTCTGTAGACAGATTAGAGGACAGGAGGAAGTGATTTCAGAAAATCTTCCTGCAGGAAATGACCTGTAAATGGGAGGGCTGAGTAAAATGAGGGTAGTTAAAAAAAAAAAAAAAAAAGACTGAGCAGAGAAATTTTCTACTGAAAGTGCTAAAAGACCTAGGAGACAAAGAATAAAAAATGATCAATGCTGCAATCCTTTCTCAACTCCCATTCATAGTGGTCTTCCCTTCAATCACAGCTCAATAACTGCTGGTTTTAGAGAAAAGAATGTGCCAAGTTCACTGCTCTTCAGTATACTTGGAAGGTCTCTGGAGCAACTGTTGTAAGGGGTCAGAGTAGACTCTCTTCTGACTCATTTGTGACTTCAGAAGGGCTACAGTTGCAGGGTGTGCATTGAAGGGCATATTCTACCACTGGCCTTGCTCTCTCCGTTGCTTTCTTTTCTGTCTCTCTTTACAAATCTTCCCTTCCTCTTTCGAGCAGTTCCTCCAAGAGTTGGGTGTTCATCCTCCAGGATGCTCATGTACTCTCTCCCCGTGAATAGTGTCCCTGTTGGAAGTATTACAATGCTTCTTTATCCAACCTCTAAATACCTGCTCTCCGTTCCTCTCTCTTTAGTGTTTTCTGGCTCTTCCATTTCCCATGGCCTCTTAGCAGAATTTCTTCAAGAGCTGACCATTCACTCACTCACCACACTGAATGATCATTCAAGAACTGTTTCTAAACACCCGATGTATTCTTATCACTGTCAGAAGAGATGGGGGTACAAAGCAGAAGTCAGACATGGTTTCTTGTCCTTGGGCAATTTAAATTGTATTGGCAGAAACTAATAATGAACAAGTAAACAGATAAATTAGCAAGATAATTATAGATTATAACTGCTCTGAGGAATATAAAGAGGCTAATATACCAGGAATTAACTGGAGGAGGCATGGAGCTTTAATAGGATAATAGATGGATCTCTGTTGACATTTGAGCAGAGCTCTGACAGATGAGAGGGACCCATAATGAGAAGAGCTGCGGAAGAGTCATCTTGGTAGCAGCAGTCTTGTAACTGACCAAGAAGGTTCAACATGGGATAGGAGAGATGCCAGAAGCAGTATCTTAGGGTCAGGATAAGAACTTTGCTTTCTTCTGAACCTTAAGTGGAGAAATTATCTGGCCCAGGTTTTCTGTATCTAGAAGCCCATCCTTCGTTAGCCTCTTCATTCCTTTTCTTATTCTGGGTTTTCCATGCCATTTATCTCTCTTTCACATCCACCTCATCATCTTCTTACAAATCAACAAGTTTCTTCACCTGCCCAATGTCTCCAAATGTACCACATGTAGCTGATTTAGTCTGGCTCCCAATCATTAGAGATCATAAGATAACTGATATATAAGTGGGAAACCCTTTCTAATTTTCATCCCTTGGGAGTGAAGAAATAGGCTTTTTTCTGTCTCATAGGCAGCTGTTTCAGATACTCATAACATACCCAGTGTTGGAATCCAGGAATCCTAGGAAACAGAACGAGCAAGGAGGTCCATGCTCAGTAACATTGGATTTGATGCTCCAGCAGCAAGAGAGATACGTAGCAGGGATGGCGATGGAGCCCAGTGACACAGCTACTTGTCAAATATGTGTAAGGCCCTGGGTTCAACCATGGTAATAAAAGAAAAGAGCATGGGATATTAAACAATCACAGATGAGGTGAAGTACACAGTGATGTGAGCTATATCAGATCAGGTTCAGGGTAGGAAGCAGAAGCCCAGTGGGCATTCTAAAGAGCAAGAGATTTAACTCAGGGAAGTAGATGATGACAAAATCATTGAAAGATACAGAAGATTCAAAGTCATGAAGTCGTAACTAGATCCTAAGCATCTTTTTTAAAAAAAATATTTATTTATTTATTTATTTAATGTATGCGAATACACTGTTGCTGTCTTCAGACACACCAGAAGAGGGCATCTGATCCCATTACAGATGGTTGTGAGCCACCATGTGGTTGCTGGGGATTGAACTCAGGAACTCTGGAAGAGCAGTCAGTGCTCTTAACCACTGAGCCATCTCTCCAGCCCCAACCCTAAGCATCTTAAGGGACACTTCATGATCAATCCCCATCAGTCAGAATTTGCAGGTACTTCTAGCACAGCACAGTGTTCCCCTGCCCTGCTACCAACCTCTCATGTCTACTGGGACTTGTCCATCTTTCTCTGAAAGACAATGACCTCTTCTGTACTTCTGCTTTTCAAACTCATACAAGTTCATCTATTTGGGGTAACTTTAATTTACACCTAGGAGTTCAAGCCTCAGAGAACTTCTGAGCAGTAAAGTGTTAAAAAAAAAAGAGTACTTATATTAAAATAGTCATTATCTGGAATTCAAATAGAACTAGATGCCTTATTTCTTATTTCCAACCCTAGATTATGTCCTCTCTTAGTTGAAGAAATTAGAAAGTACAAGTACTCTAGAAATATTATCTGGAACATATTAAACATTTATTGTTTATCCTAAACTCAAATTTAAATGAAGACCTGTATTTCCATCTGTGTTTGTTTGATTTGTTTGTTATGACAGGGTGTGGCTAGGCATCCCTGACTGCTATCTAGCTGAAGATCCTCCTCAGTCTCCCAAGGGCTGAAATTACAGGCATGAGCCACCATGCCAAGCAGCCATTTGATAAATTTAAGAACTCTACAAGTATGAAGCACAGAGGCATATAGAAGAGATGGTTTTCTAAGGAGGGGACACCAAGTGGAGGTCTAGGAGATAAATAGTCCATCCCATGCAAAGAGGGAGCAGGGAAGGGAGAGAGAACAGCACTGTACAGACCCAGAGGCAAGAAGACTGGGCTAGTGTGGGTGGAGCCGTACACAGGGAGCAGAACCTAAAGATGGTTCGAATAATAATGAGGACTTAGGCAAAGGGTTGATATTAGGTTCTGAGGAGTCAAGGGAGACAAGGATGGGAGAGACCAACCTTTACTTGCTGCTAGCGCCCCTCAGAGTAACGTGGGATGGTCCATTTAGGTGGGAGATGTTGGCTTGAAGGAGTGGGAGCCGATGAAGCTGGCATAAGCAGGTTCATCTGAAGCATAATTTATAGATAGAACTGACAATGTGTTGGAGTAAGTTTCAGAGGGCAAGAAAAATTAAGGACGTTATTTTTTCTTTCCTGTTAGGTATTCTTTTCTTTGTTTCTTTATTTCTTTATTTCTTTGAGGTATGTTTTCTCTACATATCCCTGGCTGTCTTGGAACTCACTATGTAGACCAGAGTGGCCTCAGACTCGCAGAGCTCGATCTGTCTCTGCCTCCTGAGTACTGGAATTAAAGGCATACCCCAAAAGAGATGAGTTCTTAATTCTGCATCCATACCAGTGCTATGACGGAAACACTTATGACGGAAACCTCCTAATGAACTTTAGCTATCAGGATGGAGTCAAGAGGAGAGGAGATAAGTAGTAAGGATTCCTGTTTCTGTCAGACAACTGTGTGTAAGGACTCTGTCCTTCAGGTGGAACATTCTTTACTGTGACCTCACCTGCTCTGCTCTTCCATTTCCTGGGTATCTACTTTACAAACCCGTCACATAATTTTTTTTTTAAAGATTTATTTATTATTTATACATAAGTACACTGTAGTTGACTTCAGATGCACCAGAAGATGACGTCAGATCTCATTACAGATGGTTGTGAGCCACCATGTGGTTGCTGGGATTTGAACTCAGGACCTTCAGAAGAACAGTCAGTGCTCTTACCAGCTGAGCCATCTCGCCAGTCCCAATTTTTTTTTTTTTTTTACTTGACAAGTTATGTCAGCACTCAGAAAATTTCAAAGTTGAGGGCGTTTGCAATTTTAGATTTTTTTTTTTTTTTGGATTAGGAACAATAATGACCGATCTGTATCCTCCTTCCTGGGAAGGAGGACAAGGAATTCTGGGCATGGCACCTTAATTACAATTTCAGTAGGTAATAAACAAAGCTTGGGAGAGGGCAAGAGGAGGAGTTAATTGCTCATCTTCAGGGAGCTTGTCAGGATGGAGGGAAAGACAGGCAACAGCTCTGAAGCAGAAGCTGCTGAGGCATTGGGATTCGCCGCACAGATCACGTGGCTGTAGCAGAGGGGATGTTAAATCGGTAACCTGAGGCATGGCCTTGGCATCACTGTAAGGACTTTCTTTAGTGGGGGTGGGGTGATGGGATGGGGCTGACTGCACTGGTAGCAGCAACACCATTGCCAGTTGGATTGGATGTGATGTGAGAGCAGATGAGGAGTTGAGAAGACGTGGATTGGCCCAGGACCAATGTGGCTATTAGCAAGCAGCTTAGATGAGGAAGACTGTGAATGAAGATGAAGAGTCAAATGTCAAGGGGTTGAGAGAATGGGGCTCAGTTCCCAGAACCCACATTGGGTGGCTCACAACTACCTGTAACCCAAGTTCCAGAATTTTTAACAGCTCTATGGGCATCTTAACCAATATGGTACACATACAGACTAACAGGCACACATACACATAAAATTCTTTAACAATCAATTTTTTTTTTAAAGTTAAAGATTAAACTAGGCATGGTAGTACACCTTGTCATTACAGCTCTCTGGAAGCTGAGACAGGAACCATTCCTGAGAGTTAGAGGCCCACACGGATTACATAGGAAGACCCTGGAAGGAGGAGGGGAAGAGAAATGAGATAGCATAAGGGTACCCAATGCAGCTGTGTGATGACATCTATGGAATCCATCAACGTGTACAGTGACTATACAAGAGAGAGTTAAAGGCTGGATGTGTGAATCCGGGTTTGTCTGTCATGAACTGTGCAGCCCTGGATAAGCATATGGCATTATGGGTGGTGGTGAAACTAAAATAATCCCTATTAACATTAGCCATTTGTAATTTTCATGTATTTCTTTCCTGCTCTCTTACCTGGTTCACAAGAGTCTACGCATCTCCTTTATTGTAAGGAACCTGGAGGGCTGGCAGAATAGGAAGTTCATTTGCACACCATCAGAGTCAATGTCAGCCTTAGGGACACAGCAGACAGTAGTGCTCCTGCTCCCCATAATGTTAAACCTTGACTCCTGACTCCCAGGGATATAATGACTCAAACAACAGGGACATGGGCAGTGAGTCAGAAACATGAAAGAAACGTGAAGCAGAGAAGGCTGGCTGGCGAAAGAGACAACACAGAGAGTGACCTAGGAAAGCCTCTTGAGCTGAGAGTCAGTCTATCTATGTGCTTCTGGGTCTTGGCCCAAAGAACCAACTCTCCCTCCCTCTTTCCTTCCTCTTCCCTGATGACTTGTCACCAAAGTATCACAGGCATGCTGTTGGCAGCCAGCCTGGCAATTAGTTCAGGAGCCTCTCCCTTTGACTTCCTCTAGAGTCAAGCCTCCAGAGATCCCCCAACTCACCCCTCCAGCCTTGCCCGATTCTATGTTGCATTTCTGGAAGTAAGCATTGGCCTCAGGACCTACCTAGGCCTCTCAGCTCCTCTCCTGGATCCCCTCCTATCGGGGAGATGGCATCTGGCACCCTTTTATCTACAATCTCAGAACACTTTTGTGAGCATCTTTGAAACCTGGGTTTGGTAGCTGTGTCCACACCCATGCTGCTCCCTGTCCCAGAGGGACATGCAAAGCATGAAGAGTAGGAGGGACTTCAGAGAAGCAGAGGAAATGGTGCTTACAAAAGTTTGTGAGGTGCTTCCAACAAAACTGTGAAGAGCTGTCACTGGGAGGAGAAAGGTGAGGTGGACACTGAGAAGGGACTTTGGGAAGACAGTGCCCACCAAGGCAGATGGAGAGCAGAAGGCGAGAAACAACCACACCAGAAACAAATCCAGCACAAGCAGTGGAGAGTCTGGCAGAGTGGTTGAATCTGCTAGGGAATTGTTACAGTTGGAGAAGAGGCAACAGTGTTTCATATTGCTATAGCACCTTCAGTCTTCATTCCACATTCGTCATAGATATCATCACTCCCATTTTAGAGATCACAGATGGAGGAATCCAAGCTGAAAAAGTTGACATGAATCATGTGGCTAGTAAAAATGAGAATTCATTCTTTCTGGAGCAGAGGAGACCGGTAGATCTCTGGGGCTGACTGGCTGACCAACTAACTTTCTTGTCAAGCAAGCTCTAGCCCAATAAGAGACTTTGTTTCAAAAAAACAAGATGACTTTGTTTCAAAATAAGGGACTTTGTTTCAAAGACAAGCTCCTGAGAAATGACAGCTAAGGTGGAGCGCTCGCACGCGCACACACACACACACACACACACACACACACACACACACACACACACAGGAAAAAAGCTGGACTTGGACTTGATGACCCATACTTTTAATGTCAGCACTTGAAAGAGAGGCAGGCTAGCTAGGGCTACATAGAGAAATCTTGTATCACAAAACAAATTTTAAAAAAGAGAGATTTATCTCTCCCCCCCACCCCACCCCCCTACTATAGCAGCGTCTGTTAAAGGGTGAGAATAGATATCATCCTGTCCCACCACCACCACCACCACCACCATCACCACCACCACCACTACCACCACTACCCACTTTAAGGGCCTGGTCTCATTGTAGCCAAGGCTGGCCTTGAACTATTGATTCTGTTACCTTCATTCCTCAAGTGCTGGCATTATAGGTCTGTGCTACCATGCCGGGTTCCTCCCCCACCAAGCAGTCTAAGACATGTTGCCTTCCAAAGACTTAGCTACTTGTCAAGAAATGATGTGATATAAGCGAGCAAAACAGATAGGGGTGTGGCCCAGGGCTAGAGGGCTTCTTTGGGGGAGGGCAGTTTAGAAAAGCTTCACAGAGGAAGTCTGGGAAAGGGAAATGCACCAGAGGACAGTGGGAGGAGGCAGGAGAGAGCCTGTCAGGCCAAAGCCAGGAAGCAGAGTGTGTGGGAGAACTGGGTACGTACAAAGAAAACAAAAGAGGGCGTGAAGGGAGCTGGAAAGAGAATCTACAAAAGTAATTCGGAGACAGTAACATTAAATTTATGACCTATTCAAAAATCATCGAGAGCTGGTGTGTGTGTATGTGTGTGTGTGTGTGTGTGTGTGTGTGTGTGTGTGTGTGGAGGGGGGCTTACAACCACAGTTTTATGGGATACTTTATTATGTTGGAGATGCTAAGAACCTTGGTGGTGAAATAAAGAACATTCCGTGACCATTCCCCATATGCCAGGCAACACGTAAAGAGCTTTCAGGAACATTACTCAAATTTAATCTATGCTGCAGTTAAAAGCAATGAGGAGGAGCTTAGAACGTAGCTGTGTGGTAGAGCAGGCACTTAACCTGTATGAAGCCCTGGATTTCATCCCCAGCACCAAAGCTAAGCAAACAACCCAATAAAAGAGACGGAGGAAAACTCCTGTGGGTTGACATGAGAAGAGTCCTAGGACGCACTGATAAAAGAACAAAGCACATGGTTGAAAGAACTATGTGCCACGAGTTACAGCTCATCCTACAGAAGCTCACACAGGCGATGGCTTTGGTTTGAGGCAAAAGGGAGTCTAAAGCCCAGACAACTGTGACAGAAGGTACATCTGGAGGTGGATGGGAGAGGATTAGTGTGCGTTGACGGTGGCACTTCATGTCTGGGCCTGGTACCGAGAGGCGCTTTGTTGGGGCTGGGTGCCTCTTGTTCCTTGACCCTGGACAAGTCTTAGTTTTTAATTTAATTAAAAAAAAATTGGAATTGAGTGATCCTCCTTTCTAAGCCTCCTGAGTGCTGGGACTGTAGGTGTATACTACAGGTACAGCCCAGACGGTTTCAAAGTGTGGCTGAAATGCAGTCTGACTAAACACGTTACAGTGATTCTGGCTCCAGGTAGAGAGCAGATGGGTGGGGGTGTGAGAGAGCAGAAGGGTGCACGAGGCTGGGCCGTGGGAAAGCAAAGAGGGAGGAAGGAAGTGTGTGAATCTCATCTGAAGGGGTGGGTGAGCGGTGGATCCCTCCTGGCTGGGGGCATAAGGACTACATAGCACAGTTGATTATTTTTAGAATTTGAATAGAATATGTGGAAATAAATGTCAAATTGATGGGAAGAAGGAACTAGAAAAGCATAGCAGTTCTTTCAACTCTTTTATCTGATGGTTTGGGGGGGGTTATTTTATTTATTTTGCATTTAATTCTCGGTCTGTACCTATCAGAATTATATTAGTTGTCTCTAGTACTTTCAACTCTTTTATCTGATTTGGGGTGTTTTATTTTTTTGTTTGTTTGTTTTGTTTTGTTTGGAATTTAATTCTCAGCCTGTAACTATCAGAGTTATATTTTACCATTAGTCCTTTCAATTTTCACTATTGGTGGATTTACTTTTAGGAAAAATATAGCCACTAAATTAAGAGAAAATTGTCTTACTTAATCAACAGACATTTTTCCATCCACATTATCTTACTTATAGCTATTTCAAAAGCATCTATATCTATGCTGATTAATGCACATAAACACATGAAAAGAAACAGAAAAAAGGTCCCCTGAGACCTCATCCAATTGTTATTCAGGAAGACAGTAGTTAAAGGAGTTCTTCCTATTCAAATTCCTTATCAGTGAATATATATATTAATTACTCTCATAGTTAAAAAGAATCCACACAGCAATACTAAAAAGTAATTATTTCACATGGTTTACAGATGTGAACAATTTATTAAGGTTTTACAACAAGCAAACATACCTGATTAAACACAGTTTTAGGTGTGGCCCTAAAGGAAGAAAAGCCTGGGCAAGAGGACTGAAAAAAAAGAAGCCAGGAGAGAGAGAGAGAGAGAGAGAGAGAGAGAGAGAGAGAGAGAGAGAGTAAGGAGGTGTGTTTGGAGGACCAGGTATGGTCAAGTACCTCTCTAATTCCAGAATTCAGGAGAATGAGATAGGAGGATTGTGAGTTTGAATGCAGAAAGAAAGGAAGAAAAAAGAAAGAAAGAAAGAAAGAAAGAAAGAAAGAAAGAAAGAAAGAAAGGAAGGAAGGAAAGAAGGAAGGAAGGAAGGGAGAGAGAGAGAGAGAGAAAGAAAGAAAGAGAAAGAGAGAAAGAGAGAAAGAAAGAAAGAAAGAAAGAGAAAGAAAGAAAGAAAGAAAGAAAGAAAGAAAGAAAGAAAGAAAGAAAGGAAGGAAGGAAGAGAGAGAAATAACAAAAAAGAAGGATGGAAGTAAGGGAGGGAGGAAGGATGGATAGAAAGAGAGAAAGATCTAGAGAGCCATCCTTTGGCTAGAAAGGAATAATGAAGACAGAACAGCAACAGCACAGCTGTTTGGTTTAATGTTGAAGGACACTTGAGGGTTAATACTAGGGAAAGGTTCATCAACACTCAAAAGCACTGCACCGAAGGGTGACAGGTCACGGCCTCACATCCTTAGGGAGCTCAGGAGTCAGGCATGTGCCGGCTGTTGATTTACCCTACAGTGAGTCACTGGATCCCTGAAACTGACAGCCAGGGTGAGGTCACCACCCCACAAGACAAGAGGCAGAAACAAGAAGGCCCTTGCGGACTGAGGAGATGAACCTGTCTGGTCAGAGGCCACGATCCCAAAACCAACAAAGAATTCGTATCTGACAGGTTTTCCTTGGGGCTCAAATGAATAAGTAGGTCTGGTAGTCACTGGGAGCTGTGACAAACAACTTTGCCAAAAAGATAAGGTGCCGTCTGCCCTGGGAGAACAAGGCGTATTAGGCAGGAGAAGTGGCCACGGGCCTCAGCCAGGCCACAGAGGCAGCTGTTGCAATCATAACCTAGTTTCCACAACATCACCTGAAACCTTTCATGGACATAGAAGTGGCGACTTTGGAGATTGAAAGTGTCTGTCTTTGGGCTGGAGAGACAGTTGGTGGTTGGGAGCACTGTCTGATTATCCAGAGGACCCAGGTTCGATTCTCAGCATTGACATGGTGGTTCATAAGCCATCAGTAACTCCAGACTCATATGCACTAAATAAATAGATAGATAGATAGATAGATAGATAGATAGATAGATAGATAGATAGATAGATAGAGTAAATAAGTAAATAAGTAAATAAATAAATAAGGTGCCCTGATTCCATCCATTAAAAAATATATAAGTAAAGAAAATGTCTGGGGGACTGGAGAGATGGCTCAGGGGTTAAGAGCACTGACTGCTCTTCCAGAGGTCCTGAGTTCAAATCCCAGTAACCACATGGTGGCTCACAACCACCCGTAATGAGATCTGATGCCCTCTTCTGGTGTGTCTGAAGTCAGCTACAGTGTACTTACATATAATAATAAATAAATCTTTAAAAAAAAAAAAAAAGAAAAAAAAAAGAAAATGTCTGTCCCCTGACCTAGGATTTTCATGGATGAACCCAACACATGGGCTATTTGAAGAGTTTTTACAACTGAGTTGATTCTACAAGTATAAACCCATACATCCTAAACACATTAATTCATTTCCTCAACTCCCCACTGAAGACTCTGCTCTTCAGAATGTGGCTAAGGAATTGTGAGGTGGCTCAGTAGATAAAGATGCTTGTTGCACAAATGTGAGGACTTGAGTTCAATCATCAAACCCCCTTAACTACTACTACTACTAATATATAAAACAATTTGTTTTTCAAAAAAGAGGGATGACAATCACACCAAACCCTGTCCTCTTATATATAAACTCTCCTATGTAATGCCAGTCTTAGACAAGCTTACTCAGAGATCATGATACAGTCATAGCAAGGTCATGATCACATGATTAGTGATCCACACACTAAATACCAAACACCTCTTCTCTCAAACCAAAGGGAAATAATATTGTAACCAATTTTAAAAATGACCAACAACTTCATTTCTAAACCAATTATAGCCTATCTTCATTATAATCTTCTGTATGTATAGATAAGATTGCTTGAGATATTCAACCAAACAATCTATGTTGTTTTATGACAGCATTAATTTAAAGCACTCTCTTCTCATGCTTAAACTCACCACAAAATCACCTAACTAAGCCCCAACTCCGGGACAGGTTCACATGACTCCCCCAATTTCTAGCGAGGTGCAGTCTTACTCCATGCAAGAAACACTAAAACCAGCCTGGGGATTCTTTGGCTGAGGACATCTATCATACCCAATGTTTTTTTGTTTTTTGTTTTTTTGTTTTTTTAATTTTCTGGGATGCACAGAGAAGACCACACAGGTAGGACAAGATGTTACTAAGCAGGAGGTGGTGTCAGAAGAGACAGAGAAGCCATGATGCCACTCAGCTCATATTTACAGAGTTCTGGTGTGTGCCATAGACATTCAAAGTGCCAAAGACAACAGTAACTATGGCAAGATTTCCAGCTTTTAGGGATGCACTCAGTTGTGATGTCAGGAAGAGACATATAAACAGATCATTGTTGTTTGTGGGCATATGTGTTACTGTGCCTGGAAGCTCCCTCTTCTCACCCAGGAGGCTCATCTAAAGACCTGTGGGAAAGGAGGTGGGACCCAGGAAGAGCTCTCTGAGGAAGAAGAAATAGGATGTTAGGTGTGATAAAGCACACTCGTACTCTCATCATTCAGGAGTTGGAGGCTGGAGAATGAGGAGTTCAAGACTAGCCTCAGCTACACTGTAAAGCTGAGGCCTGGCTTTATAAAATTCTGCCTCAGACACAAACAACAAAACAGTAGTAGAAGGAACACAAGCAGGTCAAGGGATATTAGACATTTAGTGCTGTAGAGAAGGAGCGTTTGGTGTGGTGCAAAATGAGTGATTAGGTTGGAGACACTTAAAAACCTTAATAGGTACCTAGACCTTATTTTTTAGAGAAAGGAGATGTTATCACAATCCCAGGGAATCCTGACATGATCACATTAGATTATAAAAAATATTTTTTTTGTTTGTTTTTGTTTTTGTTTTTTGAGACAGGGTTTCTCTGTGTAGCCCTGGCTGTCCTGGAACTCACTCTGTAGACCAGACTGGCCTCGAACTCAGAAATTCACCTGCCTCTGCCTCCCAAGTGCTGGGATTAAAGGCGTGCGCCACCATGCCCAGTGAAATATTTTATTTTTTATAATCTCTTTACACATATAGTTAACTTATTGCTGCTTTTCTGGGCCTTTGAAGCTTCCTGAGCTCCAGTTCACACACTCGGAGTAGAGGATTGAATTAACCACGTTGGAAGGAAGGAAGGAAGGAAGGAAGGAAGGAAGGAAGGAAGGAAGGAAGGAAGGAAGGAAGGAAGGAAGGAACAGGCTCACCCTGAGGACCTCCAGGACAGAACGGGGATGCTCTGTCCTAAGAGTCTCTCGTCCTCTTCTGCTTCCGAAAAGCTTCAGCCATTACTGTTCTCATCACTGTGAACAATACCTGTCAAAACAAACTCAGGAGAAGTCAGGCTCACTTTGACTAATGATTTGAGAGAATGGAGTCCACCATGGTAGAGAAAGCCCTGCCTAGGAGTTCATAGTGGGAGGAATATATATGGCTGCGACTCCTCTTGGCCGACTGGAAAGCAGAGAAGGTGGAACACTTTTGCTCAGCTGGCTTTCTTCTTTAATCCTTTTTATTCAACCCAGGACCACCACCCACATTAAGTGTGGATTTTTTTTCTTCAATGTAATTTATTTTAGTCTTTTAAAGATTTATTTTTATCTATGTATCCGTGTCTGTGTGTGTAGATGACATATGTATGTTAGTGCCCGAGGGGTCCAGAAGATATTGAGTCCTCTGGAGCTGGTATTATAAGCAATTGTGAACTTCCTGACATGGTTACTAGGAACTTAACTGGGGTCTCCTGGAAAAGCAGAATATGCTTTTAACTGTTTGAACTCTTCATTTCTATTTTAATAAAAAATAATTACTCTGTGTGTGTACATACCTATGCCTGTATCCATATATGTAAGTGTATATGTAAGTGGAAATAAGAGGTAGAAGTCCCATATTGTCCTCAGTTGCTCTCAACATTGTTTTTTGAAATGGTGTCTATCACTGAATCTCGCGCTTACTGATCAGTCTGACAGGATAGCCAGTAAGTCCCCAGGATTCTCCTGGCAGTATCTCCCTGTACTGGGATTACAAGTTCAGATAGCTTTCTCAGCTGCTCGCATAAGTTCTAGAGCTCCATACTCAGGTCCTCAGGTTTGTATGGCATACATGTAAGCCAAACACTCATTCATTTAAACATAACTTTAAGAAGGAAGAGGAGGAGGAGGAAAGAAAGGCATAGTAACACATGCCTTTAATCCCAGTAATAAGGAAGCAGAGGCAGGCAAATTTCTGTGAACTGGATGCCGGCCTGGTCTACGTAATGAGCTCCAAGACAGTCAGGGCTACATAGAAAGATCTTGTTTCAAAATACAAAGGTGGAGGCATGATGACACACACCTGAAAGTTTTGCACCCAGAATACAGAAAGATTGCCACAAGCTGGAGGCCAGTCTGATCTATATAGTAAGTTCATGCCAGCCAAGGCTACACAAGACTCTCTCTCAAAAGCAATTACAACAGGAAAAAAAAAAAAAAAAAAAAAAGAGAGAGAGAGAAAGAAAAGAAAAGCAAAAAGAGAAAAGGACAAAGTTGGGAGGTCAGAACAGAACTGAGGGAACATGGGGAGGAAAGGAAGTGTCTCATATTTGTTCCAAATCTCTTTTTGTATTTCTCTGTCCGATAGTCAAGAATCAGAGCCCATCTGATAAAATTAGGCTGCCGTTACTATACCTATAGAGAACCAGGCTGCCGTTACTACACCTATAGAACTAGTATTCTTTTTTCTGACGTCTTGAACAAGCATGTTAAAGACATCTAATACTCCCGATTAAAGCCAAAAGTGACCTTCAGCTTAACTTTATCATCACTTTTCTTTATACCTGGAACGAACTAGCTGGCCCAGCATGGTGGTAGTCTAAAGGGACCGACCCCACTTCCAGGTTTGAAAACTTACCAAACCCACCAATCCCTGAGCTCAAAATCCCACCAATCCCTGGGCTTGGCTTGAAATCTCACCAATCTCCACCCCGAATTTCTCTGCCCAGGAAGTCTGGCTCCTGCTCCGTTCAGTACCCTGACAGTGGCAACCGACCTCTTGTAGCTCTCAATAAATCTTTGTGAGGTTTGTTGTGTGGTGTATCTTGGCTCCTGACTGCCTTTCCCTTTAGAGCTGCAACATGTACATGGGGGGGGGGGCTCCCCCTCAGAGCTGCAGCATTTCCATTGTGGTAGCCCTCCCCCTAGAGCTACAACATCTCCATCTTTTCCCTCAGAGCAGTAACACTTAAAGTGTTGGCACACACTGTAATCACAGCACTTGGAAGTCGGAGACAGGGAAAATCAGGAGTTCCAGGGCACCCTGAGCTACGTGAGAACCAGACTAAAGAAAAAAAAAAAAAATCAGCTAGAGTGAGATGGCTCGGTGGTGAAGAGAGCATACTGCTCTTGCAGAGAACTTCTGTTTGGTTCCCAGTATCCACATCAGGCAGTTTATAACCACCCATAGCTGCGCCATGAATTTTGATGCTTTTTGGCCTCTGCAGGTACCTGTACTCACGATTACACGCCCACACAGACATACACAGACACATAATTAAAAACAAACCTTAAAAATAAAACTTGTTGGGATAAACAATGTACTTCGTAATGCAGCTCATGGTTTCGTTTACAGAATTGCTTATGAGAAATAAGTAAAGGGGATCATTGAAACGGTTTGCTGGAGTATAGGCATTTGGAACCGGATGACCTGAGTCTGATTCCCAGAATCCACATGGTGGAAGGAGGAAACTGACTCCTCAGAGGTGTCCTCTTACCCCTGTGCAAGCACAGTGGTATGCAATTGAACTGCCACATACCTAAGTAAATAAATACCTGTAAAAACTAGTAAAAGGGAAATGAGTGAATTACATCATTTTTAAAACTTAATTTTAAAACTTTGCTTGACCTTTGGACCTGGTTGAAAATTATATCCTTTGAGCAATGTAACTTCAAAAGCCACAAAATCATGCATACAGCCATTGTTCAGACAGCTAGGCGTGTCTCTTAATGGCTGCACTTAAAATCTAAAGCATTACTCTCTCTTAATAAATCCCAGCCCTGCTTCATGCTGGCTCATCATCAAATTCTTTTTTGTGGTGTGATCAAGATCCCAGCTTCACATTCACGAAGGCCCTTAAGAGGGGACCTCCACAGGGTACAGGTTATACAGGGAGGCTCTTGACAAAATGAATTGGGAACAGGGAATCAAGAACAGACCTGGGCAGGGGAACTAGGTCACTTCAGGTCTTACAATGCCTGTGGGAATTCTGGGCATTGTGTTCCTCATGGAGCCCAGCACTTGACTCTCTTCTCTTGATGGTGATACCAGTTTCTTCTGGGCTTCCTCAAGAGCAGGAGGGCTCCTGTTCTCTCACTCCTATCTCCTTCGGAGCTTGCCTGCTTAATCTCGACCATACTTGTTCCCCTTCGAGTGTAACTGCCTATCCGACAGGGATGGATATACTTCAGAGAGACACTCTTAAGCTTTCAGACTACGAAAAGGATGGACCCCAAGAATCTCTTACTGGAGAAAAAGAAGTCTGAAGTCACGGGGAAGAAGAGTAAGTTGTCTCCTACAAATTACTGACAACTTGTCAGATGACCTTGCCTGGGAGACTTGGAGCTGAGACAGCAGTGGTCTGGGGACCACATTCTGAATGGGTAGCTTAGTTACACAGATCTCTTGCTTTCTGATTAAACACCATGTCAGGAATGAACCTGGAGGTGGATGGGCTTAAGGAGGTGACTGGATCTCTGCCTCTCTTTCCAAGATAGCCAAAGTGAATAAATCTACTTTTTCTATTTTCTGGTCTTAATTTGGTTCTTTTAATTGGCTTATTGAAGAAGGGAAGTTGAACCTGGTTTGATGGGGCACAGTCTGCGAACCCCAAGTTAAGGAGCCTCACATCCCTTTTTCTATGATGGAATGAATATTAACAGCGTACAAACCCCATCCTGATATCAGGTGCAGCAGATCTGATAAACAGGGCTGCTGTTTTGTTCTACAGCACTCAGCTCCTTGAGTGTTGGGTCACAGAGGTGTGTCATGACGGACAGTTTCAAGATGGGTTTCACATATAAGCTTCTGGCAAGTCTGGGGTAACTTGCCATATATGGAATGTGAGGGTGTAGCGATACCTAAATCTTCCAGAAGTGGTGAGGAGAAATAGAATAATGTCTCTAGAACATATACTAAACTGCTAAGTTCAATAAACAAAGAGCCATGCAGAGGAAAGGGAGACCCCCGTTTTAATTCTCAGTCAGAACCTGATGAATGGCTGGGATATTACTCTTCAGGGAAATAGGGCTTTGAAGGAGGGACTTCCTCCCCACCAGAGGGGTATCATGGTTCATCTCTATTCTCAACTTGGACCGGATTTAGAGTCACCTGGGAGATTACTGAGAGACCCATGGCTACGTCTGTGAGGACATTTGCCAAAGACAAGGAATTGAGATGGGTTTGACCTTTGCCAAGTATGAGTGGCACCTCCCTATCGTGTAGGGCTCAGGACTGATAAGGGATAGCTTGGAACAAGTGAACATAGCCCTCCCTCTGCTTCCAGGCCTGCTGTGATATGAGCCGTTCCATTTCACCACCATGATGGACAGAAACTTCTGAAGCCCTGAACCAACTCAGCTTTTTTGGCCTCTGCTTCTATTTTGATCATGGAGATCATAACAGTAGACAACGCAGAGCCAGAAATGTAGCTAGGTTGATAGTGTTAGCCTAGAATGAATAAAGTCTCGAGCAGACTCCCCAGCAGGGTATAAGCAGGGTATGGGTTGCAGGCCTGACATCCCAGCACCCAAGAGATAAAGACAGGAAAGTTGGAACTTCAAAGTCTTCCTCAGCTACTCAGGGGGTTGAAGGTTAGCCTGGTCTAGAGACCCTACCTTGAAAACAACCAGGCTATCAAGATGGCTTAGTGGTTAAAGGCCACCATCTTGACTACCTGACCTTGATCAAAATGGGTAAAGGCGGAGAGCTCAGGGTACTGGCAGACCAAGTTCCTGTTACCAGCAAGGAGGCTGAAGTTCACCACTGCAGCCCTGATGATTTGCCTGGACTTTCAGACAGTCCAGGGGGTGGTGCTGGGAAGAGTTGTTTGCCTGTCTGCGCCTACATATCCCCAACCCAAGGTTGTCCCTTCAACTGGCAAGTCAGGGCCACTTATGTAATCGCCACGCCTTGCGGGTAACTTGGGGAACTGGACAGAGGAGCCCGGCCTGGGCTGACTGAACCTCCTGGAATCCGTGGGCGGATACAGAGAGGGCCTCGGCACAGACACGCGCCTGGCAGCTGCGTGAGGTCCGCCAGCCACACCCCGTACAGCCCAGCCACCGACCTAACCTGCCTGCCATTAGCCCGCCCCTTAGAGCCAGCCTAAGGGAATCTATGCAGAAGGAGGCATTGCATCCTGTGCTTTTGGAGTCCCTCCCCAGCCACCTTGATTTGCAGGTGGTTAAAGGTCAGTGGTAGAATCATGCCATGTTGGGGGGCGGGGGGGGGGGCGGTGTCACCTAGAAATCAGGGCAGTTTTAAATTTAGTTCCCAGATCCACATGGCAAGCTAGAAATAATGCAGGCTTTTGAGGTGACTGTGAGATTTCAGGGGAAAAAGCACACAGTTTTGGGAGAGTCATTGGGTTCTAATATGAGAAGGGTAGGCAGGTAGGTTTTGCATTTAAAAATGAACCAATTAGTCCAAGATTTTACACATGAAAATCAAACTTTGCTGATAGCCAAAATTGTACCAGCATCTCTGAAAAGATGTCTGGGTTCTGGCTCAAGTTCAATTTCAAATATTGGCTCTGGGAAACAGTGTGTGTGTGTGTGTGTGTGTGTGTGTGTATGTACATGCACATATGCACATGTGCATGAATTTCCATTATGGAAAATTTCAAAGCTTCTCCATACACATAGACAGATATTTTCCTCAACAACACATGGGATCTTCTCCAAAATGGATCGCATAATAGAAATAATTTTCTATTTTCAAGGGGAAAATGTAGTATATGTTTATGTTGATTTTCCTATTTAAGTTTAGGGTTATTATTATGCATAATTTCTCTTCTTTCATGTAATATTTGTTAGGAAAAAATCTCTAATCTTTTAGCTTGAGAATCCTGGGTTTTGTTTTGCTTAATTTTTGTTGTTGTTGTTTTGTTTTGTCGAAACAGGGCTTCTCTCTGTAGCCCTGGCTGTCCTGGGACTAGCTCTATAGACCAGGGTGGCCTCAAACTCAGAGATTCACCTGCCTCTGCTTCTCAAGTGCTGGGATTAAAGGCGTGCGCCACCATGGCCTGGAGAATCCTGGTTCTTAGTGACAGTAAAAACTCATTATGTGGCTTGAAGACATGGTTCAGCAGTTAAAGATACTTGGTGCTCTTGAAAAGGATCCTGGTTCCATTCCCAGCAGTCACAGGAGAGCTGACATCCTCTTCTGGTCTCCGAAGGTACCTTGCAATGCACATACATTCATGGAGAAACTCATACACACATTAAAAAAATCATCATTTGTTTTGTCCTACCATATGTATGTGCATCAGGCATAATGATCTGTAAGAACAGTTCTAAGAGCCAGCAAGGTGGTACAGCAGGTAAAGACACCTGCCATCAATTTAATAATCTGAGTTCAATCCCTGCTCCTCTGACCTCTACACCTGTGCCATGGCTTACACATATACACACAATAATAGTTTTTTAAAAGAACCATACTAACATTACTATTGTGATTGAAAAGTTAAAAATTGCAATTGCTTTTATTCATATCCCATTGAGGATATAGCATCAGATCTCTACCTTTTTAAGTGACTTTTTCGTTATTTGGTGTTTTTGTTGTTGCTATGAGATGGAGTCTCACTTTGCTGCAAGACCAGTCTTGAACATGTAGGTTTAGTTATATTCCCCTCTCAATCTATTTGTGTAGCTGGGAATGCAGATTCTCAAAGACCTAGCTAAAGTAATTTTAAAATAACTTCCCTCTGGTATGTAAGTGGCCAATCACCCAGATAGGCTAATTTTGTCTCATGTGTCTACCCATGAGGCAGCCCCCTTTTTTTCTTATTTAATTATTTTTATAAAATTATGTAAAATGTTTACATTAAATCAGGGCTGGAAAGATGGCTCGGCAGTTAAGAGTGCATACTGCTTTTCCAGAAGATCTGGGTTCATTTCCCATCATTCTAGTTGGGGTCTCAGAATCACCTGTAACTCCAACTCCATGGGATTCAATGTTCCTGGTGTTTGCTAAGAGCCAGCACTCATGTGCACATAACCACACTGGCACACAGACATGCAATGATTAAAAATAAGATACAATATAAACTTAAAACTATTTACAAGAAATCAAAGTTTAAAACACCAAAGAAGATACATAGAGAAACGATGAATTTCTATCCTTTCTACGTAGTTTAGTATTTCCTATAGGTAACTTACTAGGTTTTGGTGTATCCTTTTACTTACAAAAGAGGCTTCTACTTAAAATAAGGATGGGAGGGATGTACCTCTGTTTGTAGAGTGATTTTGTAGCATGCACAAAACCCTGGGTTTGGATTCTGCACATCTGTAATTCCAGCCATCCAGAAGGATTGACTCTAGCCATGAACTAAGCGCAAGGCCAACCTAAGCTACAAGAGACACAAACAGCATGCCAACGTATATTGCTCTTCTTGTGTGAAAGGTGTAAAATGCTTGTCTGTTTCCGTGCCTCCTTTTAAAATTATCTTTAGAGTTGCCTCTTAGGTGTATTTAATCTGACATTCAACAGCAACAACGACAGTAATAATAAACTTAACTAAGCACATTATGGGATTTGAGGAGAGGGGGTTTTAAACTCAATTTTCTGTTTCTCCAGGGTAAATGTTGTAGGTGACAACAGTACTTTTCGATGTTAAGAAGTTGCACATCCCTGAGGATGTCAGCACACCCAGAGCTATTTGTTGCTACATTGTAACCTTTGCTCATCTGCAAACTAGCTTTAGCATCTGCCAGGTTGTCACACAGCCTTGAAGGTTTTCAGGTCTCAGGAAAAGATAGGGTCCAGATTGACCAATACCACATACCCAGAGTCATGGGGGGCTTCTGGGAAACAGGGCAGAAAAAGAAAGGGAAAAGACAGCTGAGGTGCAGTTAGATGTCTAATGGCATTCATGTCTTCTTCACCCATAGCCTATAGAAGTTTGATTGCTTCCAGTCATATCCAAAGAATTCTGAAGCACCGGAGTTGAGAACCTGTGTTTAGAGTTGGGTGTCCTGGTGCATGACTTTAACCTGAGATCTTGGAAGGCAGAGGCAGGGGGAATCTCTGTAAATTTGAGGCCATCCTGGCCTACATAGCAAGCTCCAGGACAGCCACAACTACTTGTAGTGTTTCTCAACGTTCCTAATGCTGTGTCCCATTAATACAGTTCCTCATGTTGTGGTGACCCCAAGCATAAAATTATTTCATTGCTTCTTAATAACTCCAATTTTGCTACTGTTATGAATCATAATAGAAATATCTGATACTCAGGATATCTGACATTTGACTTCCAAAGGGGTTTCAACTCGCAGGTTGAGAAATGCTGCCTTAGCCTCTGAGTCTTAGGTTTGTTTGTTTTTAATGTTTTTTAAAAGAAGCAATAGACATAGTGGTGCAAGCCCACGCCTCAGGAGGCAGAGGCAGGTGAAATACCTTTGACTTCAAGGCCAGTCTGGTCTACATATCCAGTACCAGGACAGCCAAAATTATTTAATAGAGACACACTCTGTCTTAAAAAAGGAAACAAAGAAAAAAAGAAAAGAAAAGAAGACGACGGAGATGGAGACGGAGACAAACTTGGTGTTTAGCCTTTGGGGCATTCAGGTATTAGTTTTCTTTTGGCCTCAAGTGAAGAGAAAAAACATCAGACCTTTGTTAGGTCAATCCTAGGACCAAACTTCACCACCCGCAGCACATCCCATCATAAGGAAAGGATGGAGGGAGTGGCAAGGAACCAACTCTGTGGGCTCAGGGTGATCTGGGTACTGGGTACTGGAAAAAGAGGGAAACGGCCTGATTAAAGACGAGTGAAAGGTGTATTTGTTCATGGTGGCATCATGAACCTTCCCGCAGTCATGAGCTACTTAGGTGTCAACTTTTCTATGACTGACTGGTAGATTTTCCCAGGGATAGCTGTCTGTGAGTGGCTGTCATTTGGAGCCAGAGACCTGAGCCCAGAAGCCTTTCATAGGCTTCACTTTCAGATGGCTACATCTGAGACCACGCCTACCACGTAGGTCCTGCTTACTCTTCTTCCCTAAGACCCCCAGAGCTCCGACTCCCAAACCCTGTGACCAAAGGAGCTACCAGGAAACCTCAGCAGGTGGGGCAAGAGCAAGAACCCGGAATCTAGATATTTCCCTGAATCCCCCTGACGGACTGGAGTCTTTAGGTTGTGAGAAAAGATAAAGTCTGGAAGGGGCAGAGGCTACATCCAGGGCTAACAGGAACTGTAGGAATATAAAGAAAAGGGACAGTGTTAATCCCAAAGATGGGGAGGAGAAAGACCACTACCCAAATTATCATAGCCGAGTTAAAGCAAGGAATTAATTAAAGCAAGCTGTTTTGTTCGTGTACATGGGCTGCCTGCCCTTTAGGCAGGGTTTTAGTGCTCAGCAGTGGATATGAGGAAGACAAGGCTCAGAGATAGGGTATTTCCAGTAGGTTGGATTATAGGAGCAGAACACCAACACAAGTTATTTCCCCTCTCCTCCCAAAACAAAGACATGATTTCAGGGTGGGCACAGCAAGGTAGTCTTGACAACAGTCAGACATAACAAGGTAGTCATAGGTGGTTACATAACTTTCTGGAACAAAGGTATGGTTGCAAGATGGTTATAAATAACTTTTTAAAACAAACACAGGATTGGCGTCCTAGAACAGGCAGTACAAAACCATTTTCAGTTAAGGTTACAGGTGAGACATGGCCCCATCCTTGAGAAGCCAAGGTTTAATAAAAACCAGGAATGAACCTAGTTTTCTTTACCATAAAATGTCTTTATACCTAAGATAGACGCAGGCTGGATGGATCTTCAACAACCCCAGCCCTCCACCCCCAAGTTGTTAGTATTCTCCCTTTCAGTGTTGTAGCTGGGCATGTGAGAGGGCAGTTTGTTTTCTGTCATCGTTGTTGTTGTTCTTTGGGTGTTTTCTTTTTGTTTGTTTGTTTGTTTCAAGTCACAACCCAAATCCCATGGAAGTATTGCCCCTCCCCCAGTCTTAAAGTTTTGTTTCCTGAGATCGGGTCCTTGTCAGGCCAATATGGACTGAACCTGATGCATAGCTAATGATGACTTTGGACTCTTGTCCTTCTGTCGGAACCACCGAAGTGCTGGGGTTCTAGATGTGGACCACCGTGATCTACCCACCCTGCCACCTTAAAATTAACCCGTGACTTTACCACTCACTGTTCTTCGAGTAGACGACAGCTCCCCCTAGTGGCAGTGGCTCAAGATGGGTGCTGCCTTCCTCACCCATCGCCTCTCATCTCTGGTCATAAACATGAATGGAGGCTTGGTCTAATTTTCTAAAACAGAGTTTCTCAAACCTAAGGATGAGGAGACGGGGGTGGAATACACAGAGAAATATTCAGATATTCCTCTGCCCTGCCCCACCCTGTGTTAAGGGTCCAGACATTGAATGACAGACAGTTCATCAAAGTTACACAGGGCTCCATCTGTCCCTTACAAAGGCTTGAGCAGCAGTGCTCCTGGCTTTGCTAAGGTTTAGAAATGTGGGCTCATTTTAGCTCCTCATTTGTTGTTTCATTTCCATCTTGGCTGCAATGCTAGTTCTCTCAAGATGGTGATGGTTGGGGTTGGGGGGCGATGTTAGGAAGAGGTGGCAGAGCCCATGATCAGGTTTACAGGATAGGCTAGGGTTAAATTTATACATATCTTACTCTTTTCTTCAGGAACTTGAAAGTCCAGCCTGGGTTAAACGAAAGCCTATCTCAAAAAGGAGGGAGGGGTGTGGTGGCTCACACCTTAATTCCAGCACTAGGGAGGCAGAGGCAGGTGTATTTCTCTGAGTTCAAGAACATCTTGGTATACATAATAAAGTCCAGATAGGGCTACATACTGAAACCCTGTTAGGAATAAACAAACAAACAAAAAATGGAGGGAGGGGGGTCAGGTGGCTCAGTAGTTAGAAAAAAAAAAAAAAAAGCAAACCTGATAACCAGACTTACATTCATAAGTTCTGGTGGTGTCTAAACATCCTACAACTGGAGAGATGTCCCTCTCCTACCTGACGTTACGGTGGGCGGCAGTCACTATGAACAGCTGATAGCAATCTCTACATTGAAAGCCAGTTGTGGGTTTTTGATATTGGGTATGGGATGCTCAGCTCCATAGAAAATAGCACTCTGGTGTTACCACCAGGTGGCAGCACTGTGACTGCTCTAGCAGAATGGAGGTATACTAAAAACACTTGTGCCTCTCACTTTGGTCATCAGTCTATTGGCCTCAAAGACCTCTTAAGAGACCCTTTGAGAATTAAAATTTCTTCAGGAACCCCAAGCTGAGGAGAGGCCAAAGCCCTGGTTCTTGTTTCCCTGGAAGAGATTTCACTTGGTTCTGACAGTTCATCAAACCACTTGGCAGCACAGAGCAGAGAAAGTTTCGCCCAGAGATGGGTTTAGCTGTGAATACCACTTGTCCTCTATTTAAACTTAAAGCTCAAGTCAGGACCCCGAGGATGGACTGTGAAGTGGCTGTGTCCCTTGTTCCTCTTTCCGGTGCTTTAAGTTGTGACTCTCCCTCTGATTGGCATATTGGAGGTAGCTGAGCCTGCCTTGTTGGGACTGTCTCAGGAGGAATGGAAGACTCAGAGTCTTAGTGTTTGAGCACTCCTCTGTCTTCTTGCCACAAGAGAGGAGACCATAAGGAGGAAAGCACCAACACCCCAAATCTCAGAGGCAAGAGAGACCACCTGACTAGAGGGTCAAGACTAAATATAAAATGGATGACTGGCTATGTTTGTCCTTTCTAAGATGAGATCTTTAGGATGCTAAGTCAAGATCTTTCAAGATTGCTGGCTTTCTGATTAAAACACAGATTAAAGATTTAATCCCTGATTTTATGCAAGTGTCAGAGAAGCCACTAACTCGAGTATGTGCGTGCATGTGTGTGTATGTGTGTCCGCGTGTGCACACACACAAAAGAATATTTCAGTGGCTAGGAATATTTGCTGTTCTTATAGAGGATCATGGACTAGTTTCCAGTTTCCATATGTGGCCCACAACCATCTATAGGTATGTACATGGTGTGTGCACATACATATATCAAGCAACACACTCATGCACATAAAGTAAAATAATTAAAAAAAATAAAACAAGTCTGAAAACAGCTCAGTTGGTAGAACTCTTGTTCATCATTAGTGAACACCTCAGTTTGAGCCCCAGCTCTATATAAAACTGGACTTATGTCACAAGCCTGTAGTTCCAGGAGTTCACAGGCAGAGGCAGGAGGATCTGAAGTTCAGGGTCATCTGTTTTGTGTAGTTTTATGCCATGTTATGCTTCAGGAATGGGCTGTGGCTACCAGCCCCCACCCAGCTTCCCTTGAATCCATGGGTAAAAGACATACATACACACAGTTGTTTATTTTCAACTTGCCTTCTTGGCACAATTGTCAGGGACACTACTCTCTCCCGCCTGGAAAACATGCTCTTATCATTACTCTTAGTTCTGTACCTCCCCCGCCTGACCTAAATTTTAGTGGGTAGTCATATCTATTCCCTGCTAAAGGACCCCGACCACTGCCTCTAGGAGAAGCTTATGTATGTGGCCACTCATCTTTGAGATCTCACATGGCTCTTCAACCCTTCTCCATCAGAAGCAGTGTGAAACTGTTTCTCCTTTCTTGGGTCTCCCTTTTCCTCCAGGGACTTCCTGGAAGTCCCACCTGTACATTCTGCCTAGCAATTGGCCCATGACTTTCTTTAATGACAGACCAATTGGGGAACAGGACCTTAGCATCAGAGCTGCCCCTACAGTCATCTTTAGCTACATACTAATTTCCATGAAACTTGGGCTATATTGGAACATTTAATACAGTATGCTTATTTCCAGAAGGCTTCTCAACTTAAAATCTGCCCTTACATCCAACCTCTTGGACATACCAAAACGATGATGAAAACCAACGACTCCCCAGTCACCTGCCCCCAGATGCTGGGAAGGTGTTGGCTAGTGTTACAGTGCATATCATCTTTGCATTAGATTTATTTTTATTATTTCTACTCAGGAGTGTCTTTTAATACCTGGAAAGGGTAAAACATAATTTACAGGCTTGTGCTTTGAGTTCTCAGACAGTGTGGATTTCCTTACAATTCTGTGGTGGGTGGAGGAGCCGAATAGCACCCATGCTCCACTGACAGAGCAGCTGGAGCTCAGAATAAGCTCAGCCCAGTCCAGCTCCTCCTGCCCCCTTTTCAGATGGTTGCCTGGCCACCATGTCACCAGGACTTTGTCCTGTTCCAAATTCCAGTTTCAGCGTGGCAGGGAGCTCTAGTGGCCTGAAGATTTTGCTTCCTGGGAGCAGTGATGAAGTGTCTCTTACCCTGAAGACCTCAATCATTTGTTTGCCTTGTGGATGCCTTTAGTCAGGGAACTCTGGAGGCAGAGGGAGGAGTGACTCTGGGAATTTGAGGTCAAGCCTGATCTACTTTGTGGGTTCCAGGAGAGCTAACTCTACTTAAGAGATCTAATTAAGAAATAGAGATATCATATATTCACTTTGTGCTTTTCTTATGTTAGAAATAATGACTACATAACTCTGTCTACTCTGGAAATAACACATATTCAACATATTAAATAAATAGTATCTTGGAGAAAAACAGTATCCAATATGGCAGATCATTTCTACACATATATTTACAGCATGTAGTTATAGAAAAAAAAAATACAGCTTTCATTTCAGTTGTCTTCAAAGTGGGTAAGAAGACTCACAGTGATAAAAACAATTTTCAATAAAAATAATAAAGAATAGTCAGAATCAGCCAGGTAGTGATGGAGTATGCCTTTAATCCCAGCACTTGGGAGGCAGAGGCAGGTAGATCTCTTGATTCAAGGCCAGCCTTATTTACAGAGTGAGTTCCAGGATGACTGTTTATGATCCCAAGAAAATGCCTTTAAGATATTTAAAGTACAGCAGTCAAAAGAGACAATTTTCTGGAAAACTGGCAGGCAGCTTCCAAGTAGCTGAAAGCAACTATTTTGACCCAGTCTGACACCTGAACAGTTACTCTCAACTTGAAGCCTACAACACTGTAAGAAAGAAAACATTCTTAGGTTGTTGTATTTCAACAAATCAGAAAATGCAGCCAGAGCAGAAAATACAATGTACATGGTGTAGGTTATGGTTGTAGAGGAACATTTGGTTTGTACATAACACAAAGGATATAATGATAACATACCTGCCAATGAGAAATTTACAGAATGTACACCTGCCTCCCCATTTTGAGTCAGAGTCTCTCTGTGTAGCTCTGTGTATTAGCTAGGATTTCATTGCTATGAACAGACATCATGACCAAGTCAACTCTTATAAATGACAATGTTGCGGGAAATATTAAAAATGGAACCTGCCAACTCCCCGAGGGGTTGGACCATGCTCCCATGCTCCTGCCGCCGCCACTGCCAACTCTCTGGAGCTAGCCCCTGAAGCATCTGGCTTGCTTGTCCAGTGAGCCTCTAGTTCCCTCTCCACTATAATCCTCTGTAACTGGCAGTCCCACACTCCAGTAACCAAATAGATCCACCACCCTCTAGGTTTGATAATACAAAACCCAGTAACCCAGTAAAATCAGACTCTTAAAGCTTGATTAACCAATTTTTATAGTTAATCAATTAGATTTATGTATGAATGAAATCACAATTTATAAAATGCCAATAAATAATTTCAGAGCCTATTGATAATAATAAAGCTTTAACCCAATTATTCTGACCTTTTGATAACACCACATCAGCTTCCATTCTCCTTCTCCGTTCTCCTGAGACCTCTCTGTCTCTGCAACTCCTCGCTCTGCCTCCCTTTTCCCTGTCCAATCACATGCCTTGCCTGCACTAATGTAATGGACAGGGAAAATCCTGCAACACTCCCCCACTACAGAAATGTAAAATACATTAAAAATTTTATTGTAAAACGTAGTATGCTATATGTGTGGTTCCCTTGACAATCATTTAACCTATTCCAGTGGTAACCAGCCTTAGGCTGGAGGGACAGATGAGGCTAAGAATATAGATATACCTAACCCAAAATTAGAAATTTAAATCAACATGGAGGGTGGTTTACAATTTTGCTTTTAATTAGAAGACAGAGCTGTTGAGGATGACAAAGTTGCTTTGAAATGTCAAAAGGTTTTATTCTTGATTGTAGATTGTCCAAATCTACAAACGGGGCATTGGCACAGAACTGGCCGACTCTGTACAACCTCTGGTTCTCAGATCTCAGGAAAGGATGAGTCACAAGAGTTTCAGGTAATACAGTAGAGAAAGCAGCAGCCAATGTGTTGGACAGCGCCTTGCACCCCTGTGTCAGCAGGGTGCAGCCAGAAGCTTTTCTGAGGTCCTGCTACCAAGTGCAGCACTGAAAAACCTCGTGTATAGTCTTTGGGGGGTATTCCACTGTCTTCTCTACTTGGGGGAGACAGGGAGAGGAAACATCAGGTGATTGTGTGGCATGTAGAGTGTCAGAGTAGGGCCACACTTCACTTCTACCACTTTGTCTCATCCCGTCCTGAGTGATAGGTGGGAAGAGACTGAGGAACACACAAGCGAGCAGCCCTAAGGGCTCAGGGTGATATGGCTGCAGGCAACTTGGAGCCCGAAAAGGGGGAAGACCTTCCCGTCAAAGGAAGTTTGGAAAGTATAGATATGTTTGCTAGTGATGGCATCATAGAAGACGACCTCTCCACAGTCATGATTCACATAGACACCCACTTTCTTAAGACAGACCTGGAGGTACTCCTGGGCTTTACAATTGGTGAATGGCTGGCATCCAGAGGGCGAGATCCGCAGTGCCCATATGTAGCTCTGCGCGCTCACGGTTTGACTCTGGGCCCCTCGCGCCAACTCTGTAACCACGCCCACAATGCATGCCCCACCTGAGGGCCCCCGGATTTCTGCCTCCCACACCTGGCGGCCTGAGGAGAGGCCTGGGGAACCCCTCACACAGTGGAAAGGGTAGAATGGTCGAGCTTTTGCCTGCCTATTGGAAGCTTTTCCAGCTACAATATACAAGGTCACTTTCTTTAGATCCTGAGAAAAGGTGAGGTCTGGGTCAGCTGAGGACTTGTCCAGGGTCACAGGGACTGTGGGAAGATAAAGAAGAGGAAAGAGGTATAGCCTCAAGTCAAGTTGTCCAGTCCCCTGCTTTTGAGCTTCTCATGGAAGGAAAAATTTCTCTTTCAAATCCCAAATTTAGTCTCCAGGACTACACACACACACAGAAGTGCATACACAAACAAATGCATACACACACACACACACACACACACTCTACACATATACATGCATCGAGAGAAATGCATACACAGACACATACACACACCACACTGAGAGGAGTGCATACACAAACACACACATACTCTGAGAAAAATGAATACACACACACACTGAGAGAAGTCTACACACACACACTACACACACTGAGAGAAGTCTACACACACTATACACACACACTAAGAGAAACACATACACACACACTATATATATATATATGCATTATATATATGCAATATATATGTGTGTATATATATGTGTGTGTATATGTGTGTGTGTATATATGTGTGTGTGTATATATATGTATATATGTATATATGCATTGAGGGAAATGCACACACACATACACACTGAAATAAATGTATACACACATTGAGAGACTTCTGATCTCCACTCTGTGGCTCTTACCTTCTTTGTGTGCAAATACACACACACACACACACACACACACACACACACACACACACACACACACACAAATAGCCAAGAAAATAAAATGGGTAGCATCCAGAGGAGAGCAGCCTATACCTCTCCCCAGCTCTCCTCTGTAAGGAATGTGCTGACTCAGGGGCATCTAGAGGCTGGCCAGAGCTCAGGCTCACAGCCAGCTCCTCCTCCAGGAACCTAGCATGAGGGGCTCTGGCTTGTTCCAGAGTTATGTTGAAGGAGCTGTTGCCTTACAAAGGATGTCTCAATGCGAAAGGGGATGGAATGGGGCATTAGATGGGCTCAGTTTTATTGATTCACTGACATTTGGGGGACAGGAAAGGAGAAAAGAGAGGTCAGTAGGACAACAGGCACTGCTGAGCCCCTGAGACAGTGGGAGGGACATGGACCAAGTAGGGGGACCACATTAGGGGCTCCCTGCTGGAGACTAGGACTTCCCCAGGGAAGGTGGAGTTTAGGAAGCAGAAGAGGTGTGTGAGAAGCTTGCCCTCACTCTATGTCTATCTATTTCTAGGACCTGAAGTCTGCACAGTTACACAGTCCTCTTCCCTCACCCCCTCTCTCCTGTGGTGAGCCTTTTATTCTTCTCTCTGTTCTCTTCTTATCCCTGCATCTCTCAGGGGAGCTGAGAGCAGTCATTCATGCAGGGTGTTCTGTATGTTAAGTACCTCTTCTTGGGGTCTGGTCTCTACCTTTCCCCTGCTCTATCAGAGCTGTGTAATGGACAGAACATTTTGACCTGCAGACCTGGAGGTCCCTTGCTTCCCCCTCAGGAAGACCAATGTGCTAGGAAGGAATCCTACCTGAGGTGGGCAACACTGAATTATTCTTCTGTAACAGGCTCCCTAGAAATTGGAGATAGAAAGCAAATTTTAGGTTGATAACAAGAAGTTACAAATTAAAAGCCATATGGAGGATTGACAGCTGAGCCTGGCTTTTACCCTAGCTACCCTCATAACTGAATCACTTCAGATGCCTTCATCGCGGTCACAGCTCCTCAGCTGGCGCCATAGGTCAGTTCCAACTACAGACCGAGCTGCCTCCAGCTGAGCTTTATGGAACTGAGAAATGAATGTATACATTTCCATTCCTCTAGAATATTTTTTAATTAGTGAAAAGGTGTCACTATCTTATGATTATCTCTAGATTTAAAAGGATAAAACAGTTCTATAAGCTTGTTCTTCACTGGTGTTCACACACACTAGACCTTCCTCAACCTACCAATAAGGAGATAACCTCCCCTTTTGTATTTCTCGTTTTCCCCAAACAGCAGGACCAGCCCAGACTTACAGCTCTCCTTTTCCTCTTTATTCAGGCTGTTCATGAATGCACTTTTATCTCTCTTCCCTTCGGCATTCATATCGTCTGTGAGGAGAGAGTAAAGGAAATGCAGAGTCCACAGAGGTTAACCAGGGAACTAGAACCACACAGCGAGGCACTGATTTCTGGGAGAGGTGGGTCTGGGATTCCTCACATTGTCTCAGTGGACCAAGAAGGCACCAAAGAGGAATAGGTGCCCTAGGGCTCCCCACAGTGGCTCTCCAGCACACCTCTGTGCAGAACAGACACGAACATCAACCACTGAGTGTCGAATTTTCTAGAGGCCATTTTGGAAACATAAAAGACTAGAGCACGCTGATATTTAGGAAGCTGAGACAGGAAAATGTCAACTTTTAGGCCAGTCCACAGTACATAGTGAGTTCCAGAGTCTGGGCTATTCATACAGTGTCTCAAAAGAGACTAAAAAGGGGGCTGGAGAGATGACTCGGAGGTGAAAAGCTAGTGCTTTTCATCAGTGGACCCAGAGTAAATTCTCAGCACCCACTGAAACTCCAGTCCCAGGGGCTCTGACACTCCCACTCCCTTCTGACCTCTGAGGGCACCAGGCATGCACATGATACGTGCACACAAAACAGCCATTCAGATAAACTAAATATTTTTTTAAAAAAAAGAAATAAATACAATGGATTTAAATAATATACTTTTTTTAGCTCAGAATTTAAAAAAATATCATTTCAGCATGTAGAATAAAAGACGCATGCTGCCTGGGTACAGTGCTGGGTGCTAGAGTCCCTACTACTCAGAAGGCTGAGGGAGAATTCTTTAGTAAGAGACTACCCTGGGTGACATGATGAGATCCTGTCTCAAAATTTTGTATTGCTGTATTTCTGTTTGCTTTCGTTTGTGTTGCTGTATTTTATGTTCTATTTTAATATTGTTTTTCAGAGTCGGTGTGTATTCTTTATCTACACTACACGAGAATGCTATATTCTGGTGCCCAGGGGTACATGTAGTTAGCAGGAACCAAATTGGGAACATTCATCTAGCTCCATGTTCACCACCTGCTAAGACAAAAATTCCGAAATTATCGGTACTTTGGCTCTGGGGATGTAGCTCAGAGTTCTTGTCCTGGGCTCCACTCTCAGACAGCATTAAACCTGAGAGATTGCCTGTTACAACACAGCACGAGAAATTTCTGGATATTGATGCTTTGGAAATACCCAGCATTCAGCCTGGCTTCTGGGAGGCCCAGGCAGTGTCTGTGATGATGGAGAGAATCCCGAGGTCAGTGAGCATAGGGGCTGACAGCGATCCCTCACCTTTGAGTTCTGTCAGGGTTTTTATGATGGACTCATGCCTTGCTTTTGCTTCACTGCATTTTTTCTCCAGGTCCTCAGGAACTGGGTTTGGGTTGAGAAACTGAAATTCCTTACCCCTGTGAAGATAAGTTTATCTGAGTGTTACGTTCAGGGGGTAGAGGGTGGGCAGGAAGGGCCGGAGATGGGTTCCTGAAGTGGAGGCAGAGTGAAAAATATAGAGTCAATGAGCTGAGTTTTAGAATATGGGACTGAGTGAGATCAGACCTGAGGAGATATGGAAATGAAGATGGGAGATGGGTGCAGAGAAGAGAGAAGGCAAAGGGGAGGGACGTAGAGTAGGAAACCCAGGACTCACTCATTTGATATGAAGAAGGAAATGGGAAGGAGACTTCTGTAAAGCTGAGTGGAAAAAACATGCCTTTACCCAAGAGATCACATGCTACTGTGGATAGCTTGGTCTTCCCTATCTCAGCCTACATAGTTTATAGCCAAGTTATTGGGGAATGTGAACACACTTGGATCTATGTTGAATGTTGTATGTGTGAGTGAAGCAGAAACCACAGTGCACTGGGGATGCCCATCATACCTGCTCAAGGCGTCTTTAATGTCCTGGAAGAGAAAGAAAGAAAGAAAGAAAGAACCACATCAGAGCTCACCTGAGTCACAGGAAGCAAGAGGACGTTCCCACTCATCTGTCTTTATCGCTCTGTGTGTCTCTCTTTGTTACTGTCTGTCTCCATCTCTCTCTGTCTGTCTCTCTCTCTTCCTCCCTCCTTCCTTTCTCCTCCTCCTTCTTCTCCTCCTCCTTTTCCTCCTTCTCCTCTCCCTCCTTCCCCTCCTCCCCCTTCTCCTCCACTCCATTCTGGACCTCTGTCTCTCTTCCTCCTCCTCCTCCATCCCATTCTGACCACCCCCCCCCCCCAAAAAAAAAAAAAACTCCTGATATAGACAGGACAGTGTTTAAACATCAAAAGGAACAGAGTGAGCAGAATGAGGAGAGAAGAAAGAGTAACATTTGGGACACAGATTTTTGTTTTTGTTTTTTTGCCTCTGGTACAGAAACAGGAAGCTCAGCTTGGCAGTGTCAGGATAAAGGATGGAGTGGCTCTCCATGGCTTCCCCACTTCTCTTTTCCCTCTAGCTCTGGCCCTGTTCACTCTGGCCCCCGCTCCAGCCCATAGGTTTTTTTATTTGTTTATGTGGTTGCTGGGATTTGAACTGATGACCTCTGGAAGAGCAGTCAGCGCCCTTAACCGCTGAGCCATCTCACCAGCCCTGGATGATAGTCTTGAACTAACAATCCCTCTGTGTCTGATTCCTAAGGGTTGAGAGGACAAGAGTGTATCACATCACTCCCCAAAATTAATTTTTACTATTTTAAACCTAAATTTAAAAACCAAAGCATTGCAAATACACTTTCAGTTAAATGCCACTTTACTGGTTTAGTAGAACTAATTACATTTTACCTCCACAATTGGTACTTTGGCATCTAAATTGAAATGTACAAAAGACAAACTAGCATTCAAAGACTTAGAACCAAAAAACCACTCAAGAATATGAAATAGCTCATTAATATGTTTAAGCAGGCTGAAATGATTATATTTGAAATACTGGGTTAAATAAAATGTTTAGAATGTTTTTATTACATGTACTTTTATCTGATTTTTCTTTTGAAACAGAGTAGCTCTACTTGGCCTGGAATTCCACATGTAGACCAGGCTGACTTTGAACTCACAGAGAACTGCCTATCTCTGGCTCCCAAGTTCTGGCATTAAAGATGTGCCACTATGCATGAGTCTTTTCCCTTCCCTTTTAATGTAGCTACTAGAAATACAGATGGAAATATATTTTTATTGTATTTTGTATTTTAAGATTTATTATTTTTTAAGAATAATTATTTTTAAATATTTTATTTTTTTAATCTTTAAATTGTGTTTATATGTGTGTCTATGTGTGGGTTTGTGTGTGTGAGTGCAGGCCAGAGATATCTGGACCTGCTGGAGCTGGAGTTACAGGTGGAGGTCAGAGGAAACCTTGGGAGGTTTGGCCCTGTTCCTCCACCCTGTGGGTCTTGGGTATGGAACTTGGGTCCTCAGGTTTGATGGTTTGTCCCTTTGCACAATGAGACATTTCTCTGGCCTTGAGGTATACTTCTAAGTAACAAATGTGTCCTAGGTTATAGTTCTACACTGTGAGCTGGGTGTAATGGCACATGTTGAAATCTCAGCTCGTGATTAGGGAGTAGGAAGATTCGATGATGTCATCCATGGTTACATAACAATAACCCATTCCAGGCCACCCGGGTTGCAGGGGATCCTGTCTCAAAAACAAGAAAAAGTTCTACATTTTGTGTGACTCTCTTTCTTTTTCTTCTTTCTTTCATGTGTGTGTGTGGGGGGGGGTGGTGGTGGTGGGGGGTGGTGGTAGGGATGGTGGTGGTGTGTGTGTGTCCAGGCTAGCCTTAAACTCTAGTGCTCTGGGAAGTCCTCCCAATTCTGATTTGCTAGAATTACAGGTATGAGATATTATCTTAGTTAGGGTTTCCATTGCTGTAAAGAGACACCATGACCACGGCAACTTTTATAAAGAACAACATTTAATTGGGGCTGACTTGCAGGTTGAGAGGTTCCATCCATTATCATCAAGGCAGGAGTATGGCAGTATCCAGGCAAGCCTGGCAAGGGAGGAGCTGAGAGTTCTACATCTTGATCTGAAGGCTACTAGGAGAAGACTGACTAAGGCAGCTAGGAGGATGGTCTCAAAGCCCATACCTACAGTGACACACCTACTCCAACAAAGCCACACCTTCTAGTAGCACCATTCCCTGGTCCAAACATATTCAAACCTCCACAGATAACATGCCCAGCTCTTTGAGACAGTCTAGATCTTTGCTCATGCTAGCTTTGGACTAGCAACAATCTTCTTACCTCCGCACCCTGAGTTATAGGTGGGGCTTTGGTTCTCAACCTTCCTAATGCTGTAACCCTTTAATACAGTTCTCATGTTATGGTGACTCCCACCCCATACCATAAATTATTTTCATTGCTAGTTCATAACTGTAGATTTGCTACTGTTATGAATTGTAAAATAAATATTTGATATTTCTGATGGTCTTTTGTGACTCCTGTTAAAGGGTTGTTCAACCCCCAAAAGGGGTCATGACCCACAGGTTGAGGACCTCTGGGTTAGGTGAAGAAGAACAGCAGTTGGTGGATTATTTCAGGAAAGTATGTGATTAAAAAAAAAAAAAAAAAAAAGCTGGGGGTGGTGGCGCACGCCTTTAATCCCAGCACTCGGGAGGCAGAGGCAGGCGGATTTCTGAGTTCGAGGCCAGCTTGGTCTACAAAGTGAGCTCCAGGACAGCCAGAGCGATAAAGAGAAACCCTGTCTCGAAAAAACCAAAAAAAAAAAAAAAAAAAAAAACCCAAACAGACTTTAAAAATGAGGCTTAAGGGGCTGGAGAGATGGCTCAGAGGTTAAGAGCACTGACTGCTCTTGCAGAGGTCCTGAGTTCAGTTCCCAGCAACCACATCATGGCTCACAACTGATGCCCTCTTTGGATGTGTCTGAAGACAACTACAGTATACTTGTATTCATAATAAATAAATAAATAAATTCTTTCTTTTTTTGTTAAATGAGACTTATTAGGAGAAAGGGCCTTGGGTGGAAGAGCTATAGAAAGAAATACCACAATATGTCAGAGACAACAGAATGGAGCCTTATGGGGAAGGAGAGGCTACTCTCTGAAACCTGGTGAGGAGCTTTATCAAATGTGATACCTTAAAGTAAGAAAGATAAGGGTCATGGTTGGGATGATGGCACTGAAGGGAGTGTCAGGGAAATTTCTCTAAAGGAAAGTATCTGACTATTATATCAATTCAGGAAGCCCATAGGCTTTTTCAAAATTTAGATTTATGTAACAAAAGGCATTGAGCAGCCAGGTATTTGGAGCTGTTAGACCATAATGTAACTCAGATTCTTAACTGTCTTTTAGAAAACTGGTGTGTGTGTGTGTGTGTGTGTGTGAGAGAGAGAGAGAGAAAGAGAGAGAGAGAGAGAGAAATAGAGAGGGAGAGAAATAGAGAAATAGAGAGAGGAGAGAATCTATTTATTCACATAGGACTCACCTTTAGTAGCTCCATGGATGATGATTGCAGCCTTATTTTCAAGGATTTAGTGAGCTTCCTTAGAGAGTTCAGCTGCTTCTCTGTCACAGTGACATATTGTCTCAACTGCTTGGCTCCCTGCTGCTCCAGCCAGTCCAGCCTGGACAGGAGGAAACTCTCTTCCTCATCTAGTCTCTGGCGCAGGAGCTTGAATTCCTCATGGATCTTTAGTTTCTCTAGATCCACCTGGGCCTGGGGACGAAGGAGAGGATGCAGATATGAGATGACCATGAGAAGGGTCCTCCAAGCCTCCTTTAAATTCATAATTCCCATCCTTCTTTTTCTTTCTAGGCAGAGTCTCACTATAAAGCCCTAGATAGCCCAGAACTCGTTAAGTACAACAGGATAGCCCTGATTTCCACCTGCCTTTGCCTCCTAAGTGCTGGAATTAAGGGCGTGCACCACCACCTGGCACCACTCATGCTTTAAGAGTATTTAAAGATTACACTGAGACCAATTCAGAAGAGCTTCTGGGCATACCTGTTGGAAAGGGGAAGCAAAGTATTTACAGATTTAGGCCAGATGGCATGCTTTCATTTGCCTTAAGGCCACCAGCCAGATGTGCTGGTGCACAAGTATGCAATCTCAGCACTTCAGGAGGTTAAGACCAGGCTCAACTACTTGAGCCACCATCTCCACAAAAGACAGACAATATGACCATTGAAAACCCAGGGTAAGGGTGGAGTTCAGTTGATGGAGTGGTTGCTTGGCATGGGTGAAGCCCTGGGTTCAATCCTCAGCACTGTATAAACTGGGCATGCTATTATAGCCCTGTAATCCAGCACTGGGAGAAAGACAGAGGCTTGGAAATTCAAGGCTATTCTTCTCTACAAACAATTTCTAGCTTGGGCTAGATCAGATTCTCTGTCTAGGAGCTGGAGAGTGAGTTGTTTAGACCACTTGCTGCTCTTGCAAAAGACTCAGATTCAATTCCCATAACCCACAAAGTATCTTATGCCCTCTTCTGGTCTCTACCGGTAGGTACCAGGCATTTATCTGGTATACATATTTTATGTTAGCAAAGCATTCATTCATAAACAATAGATCTATAAATAAATAAATAAATAAATAAATAAATACATAAATAAATAAATAAATAAATAAATAAATAAAAGATTGTCTTAAATGTCAATGGGAGAAAACCACAAACAAATGAATGAAAGAAAGATAAAGAAAGAAGGCTTTTCAGCTTAACTGCCTTCATAACTGAATTTTCCGTGGATGTAACAAAAACCAGCCAGCCAAGTCAACAGCATCTGGGAGATGGTGATGGCATTCCCAGGGGGCAGGGTCAGCATTTGGGATGTAAACCAACCAACAAACGAATAAAACAATGCTTTCAACTCTTCCAGAATTCCGTTCCTAGCATCTGTGTAGGGCAGCTCACAAGTGCCTGTAATCCCAGTTCGTCTGGTCTTTTCCAGTATTCACACGAATGGCTTTTACTCATATGCAGACACATACATATACACACATATAAAAATAACAAAAATAAAACTTTTTTTAAAACATGCAAACAAAATGAGGTGGAGATGTTCAATGGCGTCATAGTCTCTGTCGTTTCTTACTGTGGGAGTCTCTAGTTAGAAAGGGCTTGGGTGAGCCAGTGTGTGGGTGTTCTCTACACAGCCTGCTGTGGGTGGAGGAGCAGAAGACCTGGCACAGCATTCAGGCAGTAGTTAGCACAGCTAGGGAGCTTGGCTCGGGAGCACGGCTCAGGCACCATACACCCTCTGCCCTGCCCCTCACCACCACGTCAGCAGGATTTTATTCCTGCTTGCTGTATAAAGGAAGGCTAGGAGCTTCATCAGCAATGCCTCAGTTTCCCCAGAAGTGTTTGGAATGAGCATTTCTTACCCTGAACGCCCAGATTGCCCCTTCACCTTGTTTTTTCTCTTCAATTATTTTCTTGTCCTTTTGCCCCAAATCTTGGGCCTGTGACTCAATCTGCACCTGTAAGGAGAGGGTGCTTCAGCCAGGCTCTGACTCTTGAGAGGCAGGGAAGATGTTCCAGGGTACTGATGTCATTATTAGCAGTCCTCCCTGGCCCCCATCTCTCGATAGGAACAAGGAGGTGATGGAAAGAAATGGAACTTTAGTGACTTGAGAAAATACTACTAATGATCATTTGGATGGCGCTTTGGTATTGTCAGGGGAAGACTTCTCCTCATCCGTCCTATCACATTCTTTAAGAGATAGGTTTCATCTGCCTCACAGAGAGGCAGGGCCAGGACCAACCAGGGGATGGAGCTCTGTGGTAGAAGAGCACTGGCTTATCTGGATGTCTCAGGCTCTGCTTTGTAAGTTAGCAGTGGCTGGACTTGAATGAGACCTTCTGAGTTAAAATTTGCACTTAACAAAGAGCACACATGAGCTGGCCCATAGTCCCCACTACATATGTATCAAAGAACCACCGTGTCTGGCCTCAGTGGAAGGGGATGCGTTTGGTCTTATGGAGGCTTGATACCCCAGAGATGGGGGATGCTAGAGGGGTGAAGTGGGAATGGGTAGGGGGCATTACCCTCTTAAAGGCAAAAAGAAAGGGTGGGATAGGGTGGAAAGATCATGGAGGGGAACCAGAAAGGGTAATGTTTGAAATGTAAATAAAAAAAAATAATTAATAAAAAATTATGTTTAAAAATTAGTACATTATTAATTGTGTGTGCAAGTTCATTATTAATTGTGTGTGCAAGAGTGCTATGGTGTGTGTGTGTGTGTGTGTGTGTGTGTGTGTGTGTGTCTGTGTTTATGTGTATGAAGACAACTTTCAAGGGTGAGTTCTCTCCTTTTATTTTGCATGTCCCAGGGATCAAACCAATTTTCTCCTTCTACTATGTGGGTCCTTATGGTCAAGACAGGCACTTTTACCCTCTGGGTCATTTCGCCTGCCCCTAGAGTACTATTCTGATTCTTCGTCTTGCTTTGGTTACAGACTGGCATTTTCTAGAACTCAATTCTTTGAGCCCACTGGACCTGGCTATAAATGGCCAACTCAAGTACAAAGAGTACAGCAATGGGTGTCAATCAACTGGGGCCTCCCCAGTGAACTCTACTCTGCTGGGCTGGGGGCAGAGAAGGGCCCAGGTGCCTACCTTGTAGTTCTGGGCAGCCTCATCTATCAAGGTGACATTGTGAGACTTGTGGTCCTTGGAGTCACGACACACCACACAGAGGAATGCCCCATCCTGCTCGCAGAAGTAATGTAGCTTTTCCTTGTGCCTCTGACATCTTGAGTCTTCCTTTTCTGCTTGGATGTCAGCAGGATCCATACTTTGGATCTTCTCTGCAAGACTAGCCAGCAGCTTATTGGGCCTGAACGTATTCTTATTCACAGAGAGTTTGCAGAGAGGACATTGGATCTTTTCTGACGTTTTTCCAACCTGACTGATACACTGCAGGCAGAAGTTGTGCCCACAGTCAATGGTGACAGGATCTTGTAGAATTTCCATGCAGATGGGGCAGGTCACCTCCTCCTGCAGTTGGCAGGCCAGAGGTTGGCCTGCCATGATGGAACAGCAGGGCTAATCTGAGATGTGAAAGTACAGAAATCCAAGGCCTGGTGCTTGTAAGAGAGAAGGAAGCAGGAGGCAGAGGTTGAAGAGTATCTCAGGGAGAGGATTAGAGGAGAATGAGGGAAGGGGGGGTTAAATAAATAATGACAGAAAAGAGTCAGCGATAAATGGGGAATATTCTAAAGAGAAGAAAACAGATGGTCAGTCCTCTCTCCCTGTCTCTCAAGAACAGAAACCGAGAGTGCCTGCTGCCTATAAAGTAGAGCAAGACTTCCTGGACCTTGAACTAATTAAACATATCTTTCTGAAGCAGATTCAGAGAACAGAAAGACGAAGTGACAAAGTCCACTCAGGTGTAATTGGGGAGTGGAACTGATCGCTGGCAGCCCCAGGAAGGCTTGTTACCACCCCAGCAGATCTCTCACTCCCAGACCCTGCCTTCTGTTGGGTATTCCTTCCTGTCTCTGGTACCCCAGCATCTTTGAGTCATCCTTTGTTCTGTTTGGCCTGTCTGTTACTTCCTCTGTCTCTGTACTTCTCAGATTCCCCACCTACCCACACACACACACACACACACACACATCAGCTTGCCTGACCTGTGGACTTTAGCTTGACAAGGAAAGTATCAGCCAGGGTCACCAACATTTCCATTAGTAGCTCAACACTTCTTAACCCTTCCTCTTGCTCTTTTGTGCCCAGGAAGACGGTGCTCCCTCCTTCCTCCCTCTCCATCCCCACTAACCTCTCCTCTCTTCTGTTCTGTCATTAAAACCCAAACTGTTAATTTTTAAATAAAAATGTTTTAGATTTGTGTATTTTAATTTTACTCACATGAAAGTTTTGCCTGCACACACACACACACACACACACACACACACACACACACACACACAGAGTTAGTATTAATTGTATGCAAATGGTATGGGACCACCCACTGGAGCATAGGCCACTACAATGCCACAACCCCAGAAACTATCAATTGCCAATAGCTCCTCAGTGTGAGGTGGGGCCATATGAACCCTTTCCTATTTAGGTTGGAAAGTTGACTGGCCTGGTCTTATACAGGCAACCAATGTGTTCATAGGGCAAGGCCATTGGCAGGTCACACAGGGTGTGGAGGATTTTATGGCTATAGCCCCAACAATAGTTCCTTGTCATTTGCCAGGGACAGTCTTGGCTTTACCTTTGTCCCCTCATAAATGTCAACAGCCCTTCCTTTCATTCTCAAAAGTATCCACTCATATTATAGAGGTTACTTTGATTACAGCAACTTCTGAAAGCTGAACACTTTCAGAAATACTACACCTACACTTCTCAGCCTTTTGGCTAAGATCAAGTGTAGAAATACCAGACCTCAGGCCTGTCTATTTCATTCACTTTAAGGTTGAATTAAAGCAAATATTTTTGTAAGGTTTTATAACTTGCATTCATACTCAGCTGTCAGATCTAGAGGTAAAATTTAATTTATTTTAAATTAAATCATTTCTTTGATTTAAAAAATTTATCTTCAGTATTGCTATTAGTAATTTTTTTATGTGTATAGGTATTTTGCCTGGATGTGTCTGTGAACCACATGCAATACTCATGGAAGCCAGAAGAGGGCATCTGGATCTCCTGGAGTTGGAGTTACAGAGAGTTGTGAGCTGCCCCTTGGTTACTGGGAATATAACCTGGTTTCTCTGGAAGAGCAGTCAATGCTCTGAATCATCTCTCTAGCCCCCAGAATTTAATTTTCAGGCAAGTTTTGTTTTGTGTGTATTGTGCTTAAAAAACAATGACAAATCAGAATACGCTGATGAGGGTGCCTCTTTTTTTTTTTTTTTTCTTTCTTTTTTGTATATATTATTTCACTTACGTCTCACTTCTAAATCTTCAATATCTGTTGTTCAGGGAACTGAGCATGTTTCAGGGTCACCTAGAATGTGTAAGACCCAAGGCACAAAGACAGACATGCATGTAATCCCAGCACTGGGAAAGTAGAGACAAGAAGATTAGGAGGCTGAGTCCACACTGCCCTTACAGAGGGCTATTTCTCCCCAGCCCCTGTTTAGAGATTTTTTTTTACATGGATTTGGGGCGTTTTGACTTTTGCCTCTGCAGAAAACCTTAAGTTTTTCTGCCAAGTACTGAAGGTCAATGACTTGTATATTGTTAAATCCCTATTGCAATGCTAAGGTGCATTGTGAGACTTTCTTTGGAGATGCAAATATTTTATCAAAAGTCAACAAGTGTTCAAAGGGTCCTGTGTACTCATGAAGCTCATCTGTCAATCAACCCCTTAGTAATGTAGACTGTAGGGGCGGGAGAGGTGGCACAGCGGTTAAGAGCACTGACTGCTCTTCCAGAGGTCCTGAGTTCAATTCCCAACCACATGGTGGCTCACAACCAACCGTAATGGGTCTAATGCCTGTTTTGGTGTGTCTGAAGACAGCAAGAGAGTCATACATTAAAAAAAAAAATCTAGAATGTGTTTTTTTCATTTGAATTCAAACTTTAATTCAGTGTTTCTCAACCTGTGGGTCTTGCCCATCAGAAAACACATATTCCCGATGGCCTTAGGAACTGAGACACTGCTCCTCCATAAAATTACAATTATAGCAACAAAATAATTTTGTGGCTGGAGGTCACCATAATATGAAGAACTGTATTAAAGTAAACTGTATAAAGAACTGTATTAGGAAAGTTGAGAACCACTGCTTTAATTCAATAGGTTACTATTTTGTTAGGAACTGAAAGACTTTATTTTCTTTAGAAAAAAAAACGTTTATTTGTGTGTGTCTTGTGTCTGTGTATGTATGTGCATGAATGCATATGTGTGGGCGTCTGTGTATGTATGCCACATGTGCCTGTGGAGCTCAGAAAGATGAGTCTGATGCCTTCAACTGGCCTAATCTGCGGTTGTGAACCAGCTGGTATGGGTACTGGGAACTGAACTTTAGTTGTCTGGAAGACCAGCAAGTGTTCTGAACTGGTGAGCCATGTCTCCAGTTCAAGATATTTTGTTATAATATAATAATCTATCATTTTTCTTATAATTTTTGATGTCATAATAACCTCCACTGAATTTATTGAGGAATGTAAGAAGTAGTTGTATCCCATGATACATACACTGCACTCCTGAGAAAGAACCTTTTAGACTAGACACAGATGAGACTGGTTTATCCACAGATTTACGGTGTTTCTCATCACAGGTCTTCTGACTTTACCCTTTAGTCCCTGGTGTCAGGTGAGTTATCAGCAGGCATTGTGGAAAAGCCATTTCTCCATGGAGCCACAGTTGGCACTAACCCAATACACACTCACCAGATACCTTAGTAAATGCAAACCACACAGGCCCTCTTTAATCGCTCGTACTCTGAACCCCAGATGCCAATCATTACAAGGAAAAGCGTTGGGATGAACCAGCAAAAGTAACTATGAATACATTTCACAGGACTGGAGATGGTTTAGCGATTAAGAGCACTGGCTGAGCTGGGCAGTGCTGGCACACACCTTTAATCCCAGCACTTGGGAGGCAGAGGCTGGCAGATTTCTGAGTTTGAGGCCCTCCTGGTCTACAGAGTGTGTTCCAGGACATCCAGGGCTACACAGAGAAACCTTGTCTCGAAAACAAAATAAAAGAGCACTGGGTGTCTTCTGGTGTGTCTGTAGACAGCTACAGTGTACTCACATACATAAAATAAATGTCACACACACACACACACACACACACACACATATATATATATATATAACAAATTTTACAAAAATCAGATGACTGTGTGAACACACAGTGAATGCCCATCTAGGGCCTTAGAAAACGCAGTGCAAAAGTGAGCACCTTGGCTGTGGATGCCACACACAGCCACGACATACCTCAGCTCTTGCCGAGCTCCTGCTTCTGTCTAACTCCTCCCCCTAACTTACTCCCTGCACTTGCCAACTCCTTTCGCTTCTTCTCTGGACCCAGTGAGTTTGAAAGCTCATATATTGCTCTATTTCAAGGAAGTGTATAATAGCATAGCCGTATGCTTTTGTTGACACAGGTGTGTCTAACAAGTCAGATGATCCTACCCATTCCACTCAAGAGGTAGAGATAGACATATCTCTTCACAGCATCTATAGCCCAGATGTCCACACTGCTCCATCTGCTGTGTTTTTTGGATGTCTCCTAAGACTGTAAATAAGGATTATTTATCTAGTGAATGACTAATTACCTCAATATACTTTGTGCTAATTAGATTTTTGTTTGTTTTTGTTATAGTGATAACACTTACAATCTATTCTCGTGCACTTTAAAAAGACTGTGACCACCACAGCTTTGGACCACAGCTTCCTGACTGTCTCCCGGATGATGAGATCACAGGCATGTTCTACTATCCGCTGATTGATTTGGGTTTAATATTATTGCTGTTGTTGCTTTTGGAGATCAACCTGTGTAGCTCAGGCTGGCTGGCCTCCCACTCACGGTACAACTTAGAATGATCTTGAACTCCTGTCTTTAATTCCTTCTTGGTCTGGGATCACAGGCACAAGCCACCTCAACTTGAGTTCGGTTTCTCATGCTTTGCCCTACTCGAGACCTCTACTGAATGTTTGAGGTTGTCCCTCCAGGCCATCAGGTAGAATTCAGGGGCTCCTGCCAAGAGCCCTCCATGTCTCCTGAGTCCCAAGAGCTACCTCATTTTTTCCGAGATCTGTATGCTCAAATTTAGAGCCTCATATCTTTCTGTGGTTTTCCTCATATCTTTCTGTGGTTTTCCTAAGTGCTCTCTGGATTGTGTAGCTCGGTATTCAACATGGTGGCTGGCAGTTCCCCGGAGCTGGTGTTTACATTTTGGACAGAGGATGGGGCTTATCAAAGGACACAATTGCAGAGCGGATAGGTTTTCTCACAGATACACTCTCCTCCTTGGTACAGCCTCAGGTTGGCCTCCAGCTCAATATATAGTTGAGGGTGACCTTGAACTTTTGATTCTCTGATATCCACCTCCTAAGTGGTGGGATTAAAATTATTCATCCATCATGCTCAGCTTTATTACTGCTGGAGATCAAACTTCATGTTTGCCAGGCAGAGACTCTACCAACTGGATACAGTACAGACCTCACAGCCAAATTTTTTCTGCTCTGCTGTGTGTATGTACATGTGTGTGTACTGTGTGTGTGTGTACACTGACCCCATCATATCCTATATGGGATAGGGACAAACTTCAAGAGTCTGTTTTCACTTTCCATCTGGTTGAGCCAGGGCCTGTCTTGTCTTTCTTTGTTGTGCAGAGTGCTCCAGGCTAGCTCCTGAAAGCTTCTGTCTCCCATCTTGCCTTGGGAGTTCTGGAATTGCATGTATGCACCACCACATCCAGCTTTTTAAATGTGTTCTAGGGATGGAAACATATCCATCTAGGTCATCAAACTTGTGTGACAAGCATTTTTGTTTATTGAGCCATCTCTCCAGTCTCCGCCATAATTTCTAAAAAAAAAAAAAAAATAGCTTGGGAACCTGGTGAATAGCTCAACCTAGGAGCACTCGTTGCTCTTGCAGAGGAATCAGGTTTGGTTCCCAGCACCCACATGGCTCACAATTGCCTATAACTCCAGTTACATAGGATCTGAGACTCTCTTCTGATATCCATGGACATTATGCACAAAGTTCATATACAGAGAGAGAGAGAGAGAGAGGCAGAGAGAGAGAGAGAGAGAGAGAGAGAGAGAGAGAGAGAGAGAACAGGGCAGTGGCCCCAGCTTCCATTCCCTTAAAGGAGAGATTCTGAAACCAAGTCCTAACTTGGGAGGCAGCACCACCTACTGTCCGTGAAGGCACAATGCTAAAACATTTGACTGAAGGAGCCATGGCTCTATTTTGGGCACAGTTTAGCGTAATTCTGACTAGAACAATTTAGAAGGAACACTGAACTTGAGCTCATGAGATGACATATAAGGAAGCTCATATAAAAAGTTGATAAGGAGATTAAAACAGGAATCAAGTGGGGCTAGGGCTGGGGTGGTGGTGGATTCAAGGCTCCATTAACTAGTAGTTAACTAATGGGTGTTAACTACAAGAAGGAGAGTGAATTCTGAGCCTGGCTTTATTGTGTTCACCTCACTGTACAAGGAAAGAATGTGATTAAGTCCCGAGGTTAATTAAATCCTCTAGCCACATAGTTTCCCTGTATCGGAAAAGGAACCAGGAAACAGAAATTCTTAAAGAAGAGTGGCTTTGTTTAGTTTGGCCAAAAGAGAAAGAAATACTCTTACTCCCCTCCTCTTCTGAAGCAGTCTTATAATTCTATAGCTGAAAGGAGCAAGGTCAGGGAATACGCATATGCTAATTTAATAGGAAGTGAGTCTAGCTGCGGGGACCTCCTTTTCTGACTGGAACGAGGCTTCTCCTTTCCCTCCTCCCATGGGAGGCTCCTAGAAATTCTTTAGGGACTGTCTCAGTCAGGGTTGCTACTCCTGCACAAAACATCATGACCAAGAAGCAAGTTGGGGAGGAAAGGGTTTATTCAGTTTATATTTCCACATTGCTGTTCACCACCAAAGGACTGGAACTCAAGTAGGCCAGGAAGCAGGAGCTGATGCAGAGGCTATGGAGGGGTGTTACTTACTAGCTTGCTTCCCCTTCTTGCTTTCTTATTGATCCCAAGACTATCAGCCCAGGGGTGGCATCACCTGCAATGGGCCCTCCCACCCTTGAACACAAACTGAGAAAATGCCTTACGGCTGGATCTCATGGAGGCATTTTCTCAAGGGAGGCTCCTTTCTCTGTGATAACTCCAGTTTGTGTCAAGTTGACACACAAAACCAGCCAGTACAGTGTCCATTAGTCTGGTAGCCAAAGGAAGGGATACCCTGACTCTCCTTAGAGCATCTGGTCTCCCACCAGAATGAAAATTCCAACATAATCAGAGATGAGGAGGAACCAACGGCCATCAGAGAGAATCCAAGGTGGGCCAGTAATGATCCCAAGTGTCAATCACCACTGCACATGAAAACTGATAAAATATCACGAGGATTAGTTTAGAATTGTCAATACAAATTCAAAAAAAATCTGAGTGATAAGGCTTAGGATGTTGCTCAGAAGTGGGGTACTTGTCTGGCATACATGAAACCCTGGGTTCAACCCCCAGCACTAGTGGCTCACTCCTGTAATTTCAAAACTTGAGAGGCGGAGGCAGGAGGATCAGAAATCAAAAATCATCCTCACTTACATAGAGAGCTCAAGGCTATCCTGGGCTACATGAGACCCCGTCTCAACTGTGACTACACACACACACACACACACACACACACACACACACAAAAGAGAAAGAAATGCTTCTTGTTGTAGTCACAGTTAGGTTAACATAGATCCATTTTGTTTGTATTCAGACAACTTAGACATTTCTCACACAGGACTGCAGATTCTGAACGAAAGGCTTGAAGTACCCAAATTAGGCTAAGTTTACAGGGCATAAAATGATGGGAAGATATCACTCTGCCTCCCCCAATGCAGCATGGGCAGCAGTCTTTATAAGAGGAGCAGTAAAACTACCTAGGGCATCAGGGAAGAACACCTTTGGGTATGTCAATAAGGGTATTTCCAGACAGACTTAAGTGAGGAGGGAAGACCTGCCTTCAAATGGGTGGTATTGTTCCATGAGCTGGGATCTAAAGGGGGAAGTGGGAGAAAGCCAGCTGAGCACCAGCAGGTATCTCTTTTAGATTCATGATCCACCCAGATGTGAACAACCACCCTATGGTCTTTCAGTCACTCCTGTCTCCACACTTTCTCTACCATGATGAACAGTAGCCTCAAACATAAGCCCAGATAAACCCTTCCTCCCTTGGTTTACTTCTTGACAGGTATTTGGTCACAACTACCAAAAGAGTAACATATACCTTGTGGTATCCTCCAGGTACCGCCACTGTTGAAGCTGGGACTATTAAGGACAATTATGTGGACCGTCCTCCGCATCACCCAGGTGTCACAGTCATGTGACACATCTAGAATTTGTGATTCCACATGTGTGAGGTTCTTGGGGCTCATTCTCAGTTGGTGATATTTGCATTCAAGTTCTGTGAGATTTGCATTAAAGGCACTGAGACTTTCCTCTTCCCCGTAAGAAAATATGCCACACCCTGCCACAAAGTTCATCTCACTGTTCAGTGAGTGCAGCCCATGGGTATTTTCATTTCCCTGATAATTCACTGCTGAAGCAGGAGGAATCTCTTCACCTTCTCCCTAGTTTCACAGGCGTGTGAGTGTATATAATTGGCATAATTCAAGAAGATCCGGCTCATCTGCTGGTCTTCTCCCTAGGTCTGGAGACCAAGAAAATGAAGTTGAAAAGGAGAGATTTGAGGTAGGGTATTAAGAGAGTAATTTTGGGGAGGGTGCTCAAACAAGAAGTGGGGTAAAGAAGAGGAGGAGGAAGAGGAGGAGGAAGAGGAGGAGGAGGCACTTCCTTTTTTAGGTCATCCTTGGAAGTTGTTTGAAAGGAAAGGACAAAGTAGCGTCATATGTTCTCTCTCTCTCTCTCTCTCCCTCTCTCTCTCCCTCCCTCCCTCCCCCCTCCCTCCCCCCTCTCTCCTGTTCTCTTTCTCTTTCAACATGACATCATTGCACTCTTGGATAACTTGATGGTTAATAAAGGGTCACTGACAAGGTTCCACCTTAAGAGGTTAGTGGTATCAAACAGCAGCAGTGAGCCCTGTAGGGAACCAGCCCCAGAGGGGACACATAAAGTTCTGTCTGAATTCTCCCTGCCAGCCACACAGTAGAGACTGTCAGCTTGTCGTTGATAGTTTACTTCTGGCCATGACCGTAACAAGGTGGCCTAAAATTTAGCTTTAAACTGTAAAACGATTGCACAGAAAACTCTCAAAACAGAATTGGGGTTTGGAGCTCCTGCTTCCTCCAGGTCTGTGGAAGAATTGTATAAGGAATAGTTTCAAGTTTAGCAAATACTGAGTTTTTTTTGAAATCCCTGCAGGATTGTGTCTCTTATAGTCCAGACTCTGGACTCTCTGATAGTGGACAGTGGCCTTAAGTCCAGGCCCCAGTCCACTTTATCTTGCTCCAGATCAACTTCTACCGAGCCCTTTCACATGGGACAATCTGGCCTTCAAAAGACCCAGTGGGGAGACTAGTGAGGTGGGACCATGGGCTCTCTTGACAAGGACAACCAGGACATTTGTCCTATCTGCCTGGATCCCCTGAAGGAGGCTGTGAGCACCGACTGCAGACATCTCTTCTGCCGCATGTGCCTGACCCAGCACATGGATAAGGCTTCAGTCTCTGGGATTCTCAGCTGCCCAGTCTGCAGGAAGCCATGTTCCGAGGGGGTCCTTGGAGACAATTACATCTGCCACACCCACCAGAAGAGGGTGCGCAGGTTCTGTGAGGCTAGCGGACATCTCTTGTGTGAGGAATGCCTCCAATCCCCTGAACACCAGTCCCATACTGAACTCTCCATTGAAAATGCCATCAGCCACTACAAGGTAAGCTTGTGTCACCCCATTGGACCCTTCCTAAGTTCAGATCCTCACAGAGGCTTGGTAACTGACACTCTCCTTTGACTTTTCTGGTCATCCAACTTGGGGCCTTGGTCTTTGCTTTTCTGTGTGCCTCTCTGCTACTATCAGGGTTTCCAGGTCTCCGTGTATCGATGTAGGTGATCCTGCTACTATGATGGTGAAGACCCAGGAAGTATGGGCCACTGTGTTTACTCTTGCTGTACTAGATAATGTATTAGTTCATGAGATGCTGTGCTGGATAATGAGAGGCTGTATTACATAATGTACAAGTTAATGAGATGTTGTACTAGAAATGAGAACCACTTCTTGACTAAGATTATATTGGGTTCCCTGGTGGATGGTCCTAGAAGCTAGTCTAGACATGTCATCAAGTTTTATCTGTGCTGTTATCTTGTAAAGATTTGAAATCTGAAAACTTGTACACGATGCCCTATTCCCCTCTCCCCCCTTTCCTTCCTTTCCGGAACACTACTGTTGTTTCTTGTGTTATTTATTTATTTTTTTCTAAAAAAACGATTCACGCCTTTGGTAGTAAATACAGTCGATACCAAATGATAAAATATCAAAACTAAAACTCTTACCTGTGAGATATGAGACCATTGAGGGTAAAGGAGTGTGGAACCAAGCTTTCTTCCCTGAGTTTGATCTCTGGGACTCACATGGTAGAAGGATAGAAATGGTTCGTATTAACTGCCACTAACTTCCACCTAAGTTCCACCATGGGTGCCCCCTTCCAAGTAAATAAATGTAAGAAAATAATAATGAATCTTTTCCCTTGTCTTTACCTATTCACAGTCTTCAGAGATAATCAGCATTAGATTTCTTTTGATCTGTCCTTCTAAAATATATCAGTGTGTTTGAATAGTCTTTTTTATCATACACTCGTGTGTGCGCGCACGCGCGCGCACACACACACACACACACACACACATGCACTCATTCACAAGAGAGAGGGACAGAATCAGAAAGACATACACTAGGGATGTAGCTCAGAGGTAGAACACCTGCTTGACATAGATGAAGCTGTGGGTTCAATCCTCGGTACTTCAAAAGATAAAACAACACTGAATTATTGTGTGTCTACATGCTGTGTTGGTAAGGATGTGCCGTGGCTTGCATGTGGAGGCCAGAGGATAACTTTGTGAAGTGAGTTTTCTCCTTTTACCATGTGGGTTGTGAAGACTGGGCTCAGATAATGAGACTTGGTGGCAAGTGCCCTTACCCACTGAGCCATCTTTCCAGTGCCCTCTGTCTTTTCCTCTATCTTTCCGATGTTTTGGACATTTCCCCATTTTTCCCATTAATGCATCCAGAGCTCCTGAATGTCTCTTTCCAACCCCATGAATAGATCAAAAGTTAGAAAACTAGATTATTCACAGGTTATGGTTTTTAGGTTACACAGGATAACATGATGAATACATTTTAGTGTGTATTTTGGAGACATTAAAATAGCCAAGATATTTTGGTGAAAGTATAAGCTAGAAATCTAACTTTACCTTTTCCAAATTATAGCAAACTGTCCCACCACCATTTTATTGAATGTCCCATGTAGCTCTTGTCCTGTCCCATTGTTCTTTGTATCCTGCCTGTATGCCAACCCCCTTCCTCTTCCTCCTTTTCATCTTCCCCCTTCTTTCTTTTTTCATTCCTTTCCCCCTTCCTCCTCCTCCTGTTCCTCTCACAGTACTAGGGGTAAAGGTTGAACCTAGGGTCTTGTACATACATGCAAGGTAAGCTAAATATACAGTCTTCTTTTTTACTTTTTATTTTGAGACAGAATCTTACTTTGTATCCCTGTGCTATAGCCTCCAGAGTAGCTAGATTACAGGCATATGTCAGCAGATTCACCATGTCAAACAGTTCGAAGAACTGCGCATTTGTAATATAGACAGGTTTTTTTTTCACTTTGTACAATGTAATTTATTTTTATTATATGTGCACATGTGTTTTGCCACATGTGCACCACATGCATACCTGGTATATGAGAAAGCCAGAAAAGATCATCAGATCCCTTGGAACTAGAGTTACAGGAAGTTACAGGCTGCCATCTGGGTTCCAGGTTCTCTCCAGGAGCAGTCAGTGCTCTTAACTACTGAGTCATCTCTCCAGACCCATTGTTTGTTTGCATTCCTCAAGACAGAACCCTACTCTGTAGTCCCAGTTCATCTGTAACTGATGGCAGTCCTCCTGCCTTAGCCTGCTGGGTGCTGGAATTACAGATGTTACCACACTTAGCTTTTCTTGTTCTACCGTTTGGCTCCGCCCAAAGCTTCTTGCTAGGCTTCATCTTTTTCTTTCCAAACCTTAGTTCTCTCTTTTTGCTTCTACTCTTTTCAAAAATAATTGTAAAAAAAAAAACCCAAAAATAGTTCTAGGGTTTGAACGCAAGGCCTCCTCACACATGCTAGACCTCCTCCTCAGCACTGGTATTTCTCTTGACTCAGAAGAGCAAGGAGTCAAAGGTGTACATTGTACACCTGCTAAACTGCTAGAGAAACCTGCGTCATCTGGGGATGCTAAAGGTGAATGGTTCTGACATTTCTGTATGATGTCATATCCTTAAAATGGGTTCTGGTCATTCAGTGTCTCCCGTGGAGTGGCCTCACCCATCCCATCATCCTGCTGTCTACACCTTGTGGTTGCAGCCTCACCTCTAGGGCCCACTCTCTAACTCCCTCTGCTTCAGAAGTTCTGAGCAAGCGTCTATCGTCTATGGACATTTGGCTTCCATTTAACTTCTGTTCTCACCTGATCGGCATTATCAATGCCTGTGAATAAGAAGGGCTGTTGTCAAGCAGATACCCAACCTGAAACTTCAGGGGCTTCACGGTGAAAGCCAAAGCTGACCCTTCCTTGTCTGCCCTGTGCATACTTCCCTGTCAGGTCTTTCTACCCAATAGTGAAGGCTAAATATTCTTTTATCTTTTTTGCCCTTTTTCTTTGTGGAGTTGTGGTTTGAACCCAGGGCCCGCCACATGCCAGGTAAATGTTCTATCACTGAACGTCTTCCTCAGCCCTGAAGGGTAAATTTCCAAAGTCTCTCAGATAGTTGGCTTTTAAAGAAAGTCGTCACCATGTGGAACAATAGACGAGACAGTCTAAATCGAAACCGAATGTACAGGATGATTCAGAAAGCTGAAAGGGCCATGTTCTACTGTGTCTACTAAGTCTACAGTAGAGGGGTAGGGCTTCCCATGAGTCAGGTGTGCAAAGACAGGGCTCTTCCATACTTGAATGATTAACTCGGGTCTGCGCTGTCTGTAAGATGTCACGACAGGCATTGGGGAGGAAACGCAAAGGTGATTCAGGACTTCAAGTCCATACTTAAGTAGTAACAGGAAGTGTAGAAAAATAAATATGAACATTTGTTCTTATAAGGAAGACAGTGAGTGTCTGCTGCACGTACATAAACAAGGCCAACTGCACTTATCAGAGAGGCAGGCAAGAAACAGAACTACAAGTGTTGGTGATCTAAGAAGGAGAATAGTGGGTGGCCCTTCCTAGAGTGATCAACCAAGGCCTATCCGGAAGTGACATCACGGAAGTGACATCACAGCTGAGACATGCACCAGGACAAAGACGGGGTGTGGGGAGCAGATGCAGAATCCAAGTCCAGAGAAATCCTGTTACACTTGGAGAATTTATTAATCAGGGTTTGTTTAAAATTTCTTTAATTACTTTTTTTCCACATTAGCATACAAAGTCATGGTCTGGAGCCAGGTGTGGTGGTGCAAACCTTTAAGCCCCAGCACTTACGGCAGGCTGATATCCAAATTCCGAACCAATTTGAGCTACACAGTGAAACCCTGTCTCTACAACAACAAAAACACACACACACACACACACACACACACAGAGACACAGAGAGACACAGAGAGAGACAGAGAGACAGAGACAAACAGAAACAGAGAGAGAGACACAGAGACAGAGAGAGGGAGACAGAGAGAGAGGAGGTGCATTTACAGGCGTTAGAGGCTAAGTAGTTAAGAGGGAGTATTGCTCTCTCAGAAGACCTAAGTTTGGTTCCCAGCACCCACACCAGGTGGCTCAGAACCACCTGTATGTAATTCTATCTTCCTGAGATCTGCTGCTAGTGCTTGTCTAGGCTCCTTGGGCACCCATACACATGCACATATTCATATGCAGACACATACTCCTGCACATAATTAAAAATTAAAACATCTTTAAATATGTTTCTAAAACCGGAACTCTCTTACTTATCTTAAACATGGTAAATGATGCCCCCATCTTGTTTCATGCATTTAGAATTATTGACATTATTTATATTTGCTTTCTCTCAAAAATATTGTTCGTGTGTACATGTGTATGATGTGTATGTGTCCTTGGAAGTCAGAAAAGAGGAAGGTATTGAATTCCCTAAAACTGAAGTTACAGGCAGTTGTGAGCTGTCCAATGTGGGTATTGGGAACTGAACTCAGGTCTTCTGAAGACCAGTAAGCGCTCTTAAGTGCTGAGTCATTCCCCAGAAATGGCTTGGTTTTGTTTTTTTGAAACAGGGTCTCTCTACATAAACCTGGCTGACCTGGAACTGGCTGTGAAGGCCAGGCTGGTCTCAAACTCAGTATAGCTGCCTCTGCTTCCCAAGTGCTGGGATTAAAGGTGAATAGCACCAGGCCTGGTTTTGATGTTAGTTCAGTCTCACCCAAGGGCCTGTTGTGTGCTGTGGAGGATTCCCCTGTGGACACTGCCTCATCCTCCACCTTTGTCTCTCTAGGAAAGACTCAACCGGAGAAGCAGGAAGCTCAGAAAGGACCTTGGGAACCTTCAACAGCTGAAGGCTCAGGAAAAGAAGATGCTGCAGGCTCTGCAGGTGGCTGTCTGAGTTCTGAAGGGCCTCTCCCTTGTCGTGGACAACTGTCTTCAGAGCAGCCGCAGTTGTGGAACTGTGATCATGCAGGCCGAAAACCTTGGTTTGGGGCTTGGTTTTGAGATTGATTAGTGAACAGAATGCGAAGCCTTCTGACCTCCATGCATTTTTTTTTCTTAAAGAAAAATACCTATTCTCCCTGGTTCTCAGCGAGAATCAAAATAGATAGTTCAAAATTTTACAAAAGTCACGAGACTCCAATCTGTCCTTGGCAATCACTCTTCTATCCCCCTCGCTCACTTGGGTGAGCTCTCTCCTCACTTACAGGGCTGAAAGCAGACATCAAAAGAGCATAGCTGAGTGGTGTGTGTGTGTGTGTGTTCCACTGTGGCAGGACTCCAATATCTGCAGATGTGCTCAGAACTGTGAGGTGGGAAGTGGGAGGAGCTTTGTGAAGAGCTCCTGAAGTACAATGGCTGGTGAGGCAAGGCTGTGTAGGAAGAGGAGTGGAGAACAATATTCCCACCTAGCTATTCAGTGCTTAGAGAGCCAGGAGAGAGCCCTCTATTATTGAATCTCAGGGTAGCTCCTCTTCTCTGCTTTCAGGTGGATTGTGAGTGTCACAGGCTAAGAACTGACCTGCAGAACCAAGACCAAACCAAGGAACAACTGAAGGCTCTCCCATGGCATTGGCTGGACCAAGAGGACTTACCAGAGGAGGTGGCCAAGATCTTTAGCTTCTCTGAGGCAGTAACACAGCTCAGCATCCTGGTTTCTGGCCTGGAAAGGATGGCCAAGGATCTGGATGCCAGCACCCTGAAGGTGTACTTCCTAAGACACCCCCAAGTTCAGAGAGGGATTCTTTGAATAGTAAACAGGCTTCCTGCAGGTCCCTTCTGGGAGGTGTAAGGGGAGGTTCTCCTGGTATGTGTGGTGGTTTCAGTGTGTGTGCATGCATGTGTATGTGGTGTGTGTGTGTGTACATGAGAGCACACGAGTGAGTGTTCGAGAATGTGTGTGTGCATGTGGTCTGTGTGTGTACATGCACATGCATGCTCTCCTGAGCACAAGTGTGCATGCATGTGTGTGTGTGTGTATGTGTGTATGTGTGTGTGTGTGTGTGTGTGTTGAGTGTGGGGCAGGTGGATTGTACAGGTCTACACCATGACACAACAGAGTGAGGCGGGGTGCTGTGCTTTGGGTCTCATGGCAGCATGCAGAGCGGCCCTCAAGCATGAACCAGGGAGGGTATTCAGTGGCAAGAACATAGAAACTGACTGTCACCTTTTCTTTCCCAGGATGCCAGTGACTTACTGGACAGGTATAAGCCCCTTTCCCTCTGTCCCACATATGAAGACACATGCAGACCACATAACATAGATATGTATATGGGCTAAATTTAAAAAGTCAAGGAGATATACTTGATACCATCATACTACATGGCCAGGGGAAGATTCAGTAGAACATGTATGAATTAATGAATGATTTCTTTGTCTTTAGGAGCGCACCACAGAAATTAGAAGGACTTCTCTCTCGTGTTTCTCCAGCTGGTCCAAAGCTCAGTTAGTCTTCCTGGTATATTCTCATCCTCACAGCTCCCATCTGATGATCTAGCTTCTGACGCTGGGACATAGTCTCCTTCCTAAGCCAGACTTGAGCTTGTGGCTCCCACTGCTGTGACCAGACATTTCAGATCTCCATATAACTGTGTGCTGATGATTGCACCTACTGCCCATGGTCTCGTGGGCATCGAAACATCTGGATGAAAGAGCAGAGTGAGCCCACCTCAGCTTATGGAGTTTGGCAGGTTTATTGGGTACTAGCTCTTCTGACTCTGATAGAACCTCCTGTTTGTACAGCCCACACTGACCATTCATTATGACTGTTGCATGCAGACTTGAGGGTGATTTCCACAGTCCTCACCCTCATGTTCAGGTACTTGTAACTTTGTCCTCTGGAGAATGAGTGCCATCAGTGACTTGCTTCTCATTAAAGGAATATAGCAGAAGTAATGAAGGTCAACTCTAGTGGCCATAGACGCTTTCTTGCTGATAGACACATTCAAGAGACTCTTTTTGCTAAAGTTGGGGACGCTGAGGGGAAAGATTTGTGGGCAGCTCCTAGTTTCCTAGAGCGGCCTCCATCTTCTGGGTGACAAGAATCAGGGAACCTGGGCTTTACAGTTGCAGTAAACCCTTCCACCACCACAAGTAAAGTTGGAAGTAGATACTTCTGGGAACTGAAAATGCCCCCACTAATCACCCTGTCCCTGCCCATAGTTTCCATAAGGACTGGAAAATTGTAAAAACAATTTTCTCTTACTTCTGTATCTGTTTTTATAATAAACTTCCCTATTATTTAAACCAACTGGGATGGGTCTCTCTTTTTTTTTTTGTGATAGAATTACCTTTTACAATGTAAGTAGAGAAAAATCAGGAGTCAACCTGTGGATGTCAGGTAAAGTGTGTAACACTTCTCTGGGGTCTGGTAAAGAGCAAATTGGGAGCCTAAGCCTGGAGCCTTTAGACAGACTGTAACTCTTCCTGGGGAAGCAAATGGAGTCTGGAGGTATATCAGTCACCTTACTGGGAAGTCATCAAATCTTTCAAAAGGGAGTAAGCTTCAAGTTATCTAGGGAGGAACATACACTGATAGATTGGAAGAGTATCTTCACGCTCTGGCAGTTTTACTTCTCAATTTAAGAAATATAACTTAGGGAACAGAGAGACAGCTTGGTCATTTCAGAGCACCGGCTGCCCTTCCAGAAGCCCAGGGTTCAATTGCCAGCACCCTCATAGTGGCTCACACTTGTCTGAAACTCCAGTTCCAAGAGATAACACCTTCCTTGGGTCTCCACAGATAGATACCAGTAGGCATGTGCATCACATACACATAAAATAAAAGTCAACAAATCTTTTAATTTGAGAGGTAGAGGCAAGCAGATCTCCATCTTCTAGGCCAGCCTGGTCTACGTAGTGAGTTCCAGGACTGTCAGATTTACACAGAGAAACTCTTATCTTGAAAAACCAAAAGGAAAAAAAAAGATGGAAAGAACGAAAGAAAGAAAGAAAGAAAGAAAGAAAGGAAGGAAGAAAGAGAGAAAGAAAGAAGGAAAGGAAGGAAGGAAGGAAGAAAGGAAGAAAGAAAGAAAGAAAGAAAGAAAGGAAGAAAGAAAGGAAGAAAATGAAAGGAAAGAAATACAAATTGTCTTCCAGAACTGCTGTCCCTTGTAGTGAGCATAGTCACCATGTTCACCAGGGTCACTCAACCACCAGGTTCCAAACAAGACAGTTTACAATAGTGTTTAAGAGCTCAGACGTCAGGCATGGATTATAAAGTCTGGCAGTATGATCTTGGACATGCAAATAACCTAATTTCACCAAGCCTCAGCTCTGTCCTCCTCTTCCTCATTCATCCCACCATGTATGTGTGCATGACTGTGTCTCACACACACACACACACACACACACACACACACACATGCGCGCTTTCTCTTTCCTCTCCTTGTCAACAGGGATTGATGTAGCTCAGACTAGCGTCAAATTTGCTGTTTCACTGTGTAGCAGAGGCTGACCTTGAATTCCCGGTCTTCCTGCTTTGACCTACAGACAGTGCATACATGTAACACACATAACTATTTCCTTCATGTTAACCAGGGCATACTGAAGATTAGGGAGATGACTCCGTAAGTAAGATGCTTGCTGGGTAAGCATGAAGACTTGAGTTTGGATCCCCAGAATATAAGTAAAAGCTAAGCAGCTGCTTGTAATCTCAGCACTTGCAGGGAAAAGTCAGGAGAACCTCCAAACCAACTAGCTATCTAGACTAACCACAACTGGTTGTGAGCTCCAGGTTCAGCAAGGGTGAGCTCGAGGTTTGGGAAGAGACACTTAGTGGAGAGTGATTGAAGGAGATATCTGACATCGACCTCAGCCCCCCCCCACCATATGCACATGTGTAGCCATGCATATAACCATGCATACACATACACAAAGCACACACACATAAAAAAAAGCAAAAGTGATAATAGATCGCACAGAGATCTACTCTCTGTAAGGACAATAAAGGGCATGAATTTGTATAGCAGGAAGAGAACTTCATATACACGTACTTTAGAGGTTCACAGTCATTTTAAATACTCAAGTAAAACCAGTACAAAGAGACAGGAAAATACAGTCCATTTTAGTGGAACATGGGGCTTGGGGGCTGTGAGTATATTTTGGCATTATATAGACACTTGTATATGCCATTATTTTTTAGACATATATTTTGTAGGAAATATTGAACACCCTGGAGAAAGTCCCTCCTCTGCAGCACCCCCTCCTCTGAGCAGCCATTATGGCCAAGCAAGTTCTTCCCACAGCAGCCACCACATTTTACTTCATTGTCTTCCCAGTGCTCCTTTTCTGTCTCAGATTACCAACAGCTACCACGGTTTGTACATAGCTAGCACAGGGGGGAAAATGTTTCTTTCTTCTTACTGAAAGGTTCTACATATTATATTACCCAACCAACTAGCTAGCCATTGTGCTACAGATAAAAGCAAATAAGATTCCTAATTTAAACATGACCACACTTTAGAGGTTAAAATAAAAACCTTCCATTCTATTGGGTAGGTTTGACGGATGACCATGATTCAACATAAATAGTGAGTCATGCCGATGTATGTGGACCCTAACAGAGCCAGCTTGGAAGTCCTACAGTGTCTTCTCAAGGAGTTACCAGGTTTTATCCAAATCCACTGCAGAATAGGATGATGTGGTGGTTTCAATGAGAATGGCCCTCATAGGCTCACGTGTGCTTGGGTCCCAGCTGGTGAGACTGTTTGGGAAGGATTAGGTGTGTCTTTGTTCGAGGATGTGTGTCACTGAGGGTGGGTTTTGAGGTTTCAAAGAGCTCACACCAGTTAGCTCCCCTCCTACCTCATGCTTGTGGGTCAAGATGTATTCTCTCAGGTGTTGCTCCAACACCACGCCTGCCTGCCTGCTTTAGGCTCTCTACCATGATGGCTATAGACCCTATGCCTCTGAAACTGTAAGCCCCAAATAAACTTTCTTTATAAGCTGTCCTGGTCTAGTGTCTTACTGCAACAGAAAAGTAACTACTAAGATAGACATTTTGCTTTTGTTTCTTGCCAGGAACTTTTGATTCTGAAAGTTCCCCCGCCCCCTTTTTACTGTATCCAATGCCTTTTATTTTTGTTTGACGCTGAAAAGACAGCACTGACACACCAAGCAACACCACTGGGTCTTGCTCACCCTGTTTTCAGGGGGGACAGGACCCTAAAAACATCTCTGAAGATGCACTGTGCCTAGTTCTGGAGTGTCTCCTTGTTAAACCACTTATAGATGATACTAGCCCTTTGCCCTCCCCATGAGGAAGAAAAATAGCATGTTTTGCACAACTTGACAATATGGGGTCCACAGCACTGCTACTTCCCAGAAAGATGCTAGTACAACTTGTGCATGTAGTCATCCAGTCTGCTTGGTAACCCGTTCCAGCCAACAGGGTTCTCCCAGGTGGTATTTCTTGTATAAGGCTGCCATTGAACTTGCCATGGTGATCATTAGACCTCTTGGTAAGAATGGGTTTATCACACTTCAGTGGTTTGTCCCATTTGGTACAACAGCCAGACGTAGCAATGGAGGTTGGTGCCGCTGGGAGGCCCAGACCTCACATAATCCAAGAGGACCCTGCTGCTGTTGCTGTTACTGCCTTTCATGATAGCCACCAGAAATTTGTGCCAACTTCTTATATTTGGAGTCCTTCCTGCAGGGACCATGTGAGTTTTTGAAGACTAAGGTATAGAGTTTTCCTGGGTCAACCCTTGAAATGTGATGGGCCTATTCTTAACTTGGGTGGGTGGACACTTTGCCCAGCTCATCCACCACCACCTGGTGCTGCGGCCACTCATGTACTCCCTGTAGGCTCAGCAGCTCAGCCCATTGGCTGATATCAGCAGGGACAGAGGTGGCTGGAGCCCATGGGAGAGCCCACAGTGTCCCTGAAATTCTTGTGAGAAGATGTGTTGAGAAGCCATGTCAGAGGCATGGCCCATGATGGTAGAACAAAGAAGATGCTTCCTTTTCAAATAATATTTTTATTTATCCTTCTGGAATTTAATTAATGTATATAGTGTACTTTGATCATATCCACTTCTCCAAAGTGTTTCTTGAAGATATGAAAAAAACTAGCTAATATCTTTGGAAGAAAACAAAATGAAGAGGCAAAGTTTTGTTTGAAATCACACAGCTGGTTGATTACAGGGCTTCACCTGGAATCCAGGTCTCGAGGCTTAAAATCCAGCACTGTTTGTACATCTATGTCTGTGCCCATTGATGCCAATGGTGAGAACAGCCAGCGCAGCCAAGGTCCCAGATACCCGAGTATCTGATGGGCACTGGGGAAAGGCTTGAACAATGAAGAAACTAAAGGTCCTACCACTTTGTCCCTTACTGACACATGCCAAACAATGTCTAAAAAATTCACTTTGTGCTTGGTGACCCAGCCGAGGGTCTGCTCCCAAGGGTGCTTGATTCCAGTCTCATACTCAGAGGAGGGAAACTGCACCTTCCTGACAGCTCAGGGAAAAACTGGACCCTCTGCCCCAGAGTCCAAACAAGGGAAAGATCTTCTGTGTAAAGGAGGCAGTGAAGGTATAGATATGCTCCTGAGTGACAGCATTGACGAAGGTTATCCAGCCTACCTCATAGTCAAGAGATACCTGCACCTTCCGGGGTTGCTCCTCCAGGGCCAGCCTTGTGGGGAAAGAACCCAGAGCTGAAACAAAGCCCCAAGCCAGCCTCACTGCCCATATTCCCTCCTCTGGTCTCAGCCTCAATTCTCCCTTCCGTCGTACATCTTCTCTGACCACACCTACAGTGCAGCTGCCTCCATGGGCCAAGTCAACATTCACCATCCAAGTGTGTCTCCCCCCTGTAAAACCACATTGGGCCAGAACACAGGTGACTCGATCAAAGCGTTGTGGAGTATCTGGTGAATTCTGCCATTTGTAGGAGAACCGAGCCCGTCGGTGGTCTTCAGAGAGGAGGAGCTTGGGGTGGGAAGTCTGGGGGTCTAGAGAGATATGAGCTATAAAATAAAACAAAACAAGGAACATATATGTCAATAGGTCAATGCTACAACCTACTAGGATGGCCTAAAAATCTTACTTCCATACCTGGATGCTAGTGTTGAATCAGCTGTGTGTTCCAGAACATGGGTATCGCTAAGGAACTGGTTAGACCTGCAGACTAAAAATCTGCATCCTAAGAGGATGTCATGGGGATGCATGTGCATTTTACAGTCAGAAAAGCCAGTTGCAAAGAGTATGCTGCCCCCGCATGGTCTACCATCCTCTGGAAAACTGTACAGCTCATGACTAGCATTCAAACCTCCTGCTGGTGAACACACAACCTGCCTCCCACATGGGCACCCTCACAAACTGCCTCTTCATACATAGCCTTATCCATGGCCTCCCACCTCTGTTGCTTCCCCTCAAGTACAGCGTTTTTGTACAGGGGCCACACTGATATCGACACGCAGCCACTTTCACATCTGTGCATCCTCCTCATGAACACACTCTCACACTTCCTCCCCCAAGTCCCAGCCAACCTCACCCATGATCAGCCTCTTACAGGCCTTTCTTACATAGCCAATGATACATCTGTACACACAGTCTCCCCTCTTAGCACAGCATCCTCATACATATTTTGTCTCACACAAAGTCAGCCTCATGCAGCCTCTACACACAATGCCCTTTCACACACTACATCGCAAATGGCTACTTTCCCACACAGCTTCCCATTACATCCTCTTCATATGTGATCCCCTCCCCAACAGCCTCCCTTCACAACAGCCTACTTCACACATAACCCTTCTGATAGTCACCCTCCTACATAATCTCTCTTGTACACAGCCTTCCTTCACACAACTGCCATTGCACACATAGCCTTCCTTACACACAGCCTCTCCCACATACAGCATCCCTTTAAATGAGCATCCCTCACATACAACTACCATCATACACAGCAACTGTCATACATGGCCTCCTCACATAACCTCTCCTCCCAAACAGCTTCCTTATACACAGCCCCTTCAACCACAGCCACCCTCACACACAACCACCCTCTAAATCATCTCTAGGTTGCTTATATTGTATAATACAATGTAAATGCTGTGAAAATATTTACATTACTTAGGAAGTAAGGAAAAGGGCAGAATCTTACCATATCACTACAAACTACTGTTTTTCTATCTGGGGTTGAATGTGGAATTTATTGATATAGGTATGTATATATGCTTATATACACAAGTATGTATGCTACATGTCATGTGGGTGTATGTAATATGTGTGTGAATGTTTAACATACTCTGCAGAACTCAGAAACATGGTTTTCCTTACTCAGAACTTTAAAAAATTCCCCCCATTCCTAATGCAGGGTGGCTTACCTGGCTCATAGTCCAACTCAAAACAGAGTTTTTCTGTGAGGAGGAAATAATGACAAGATGAGATTTCATTGGTCTCAAAACCGCAGAACACATCAGCGACGAGGATGGAAGGAACAGAGAGAAGAATGGAGGTGGAATCCTCTAGACCAGCGCTTCTAAGTTTGCTTGCATCCAAACATCTTAGAGCACTTACTGTGATTTCAAATCCAGACACCCTGGGGCAGGGCTGCAGATATGCAGGTATCTCACATGGGTTACTGATGCTCCTGGCCTAGAGCTCAGGGAGAAACCTGCTACCCCACCTCTGAGCAGATAGGGACTCTGCATACCTTGCCTTCTCTATCTTAACACACACATGTACTTAGGGAATAGATAATTAGGTTTATTTTTTTCCACTTGGAAATAATGTTTAGGCCGGTCATTAGTCAGTCTTTGATTAGAGTAAAACGTTGTCTACTGTCTAGCCCATTGCAGGAAGTAGGTTTCCAGAAATGTCCTCCCAGGGGAATGTTTTTCGTGGGTGTGACATATAGAAATATGTGACATTGTTCATGACTTCACCGTTGGTGGGGAGCAGAAAGTCATAACATACATTTCAAACCTTCTTGGCTGGCTGCCATATGACTCCTTCTTCTGGGAAAGGAGTGCAGCCCAGTTCCTATAATGGTGTCTCAGTTTAGACAGCCATTACAATAAAAAGAAGTAGGGGGAAAGGCTGGGCACATGGGTCAGTGTAGAGCACTTGTTTAAGCCCTGAGTTCAGCTTTCAGGAGTGCAAAAAACCAGTGACAGAAAGCAAAGGAGGAGGGAAGGATCAGCTTCCACGGTGAGGCAGATACTGCAACCGACTACAGTTAACCATCAAAACCCACACTGCATCACACCTGCCTCTGAGAATCCTCGGTGATGCAGAGTCATGGATGTTGCTAATCACTATTTTTCTACTACGTTATGGCACAACTGGCCAGATATGTTTAATAGGTTGATCCCCAACTCCCAACTCCTCACTTTTATCATGTCTCTTTGAGGCCACACAGTCCCAAGAGTTAGATTTTACCGGACTTGGCAAATAAGAAAATCAAGGTATTGAAGGAAATTAGATGTGCTAAAATACATAGTGCCGCCATTTGGCAGTGGAGGCAGGAGGCCATTCCTAAGCTGGGGGGGGGGGGGTCTCCTTACCCAGAAATGTCTTCATCTCCTGCCGCAGAGGGATGGCCTGTTGGGGGAAGTCCCGGATCCTTTGGCCCAGCTCTGGGGATATAGCCTCGGGTTTCCGGCACTTTCTGGTTTCACATCTAGGGGCACAGAAATGGCAGAGTCTGGGAATTAAAAAAATTTAAAAAAAAATATTTTAAAAATATACTTAACTTTTTAAATTAAGTAATTTAAAAAATGCTAAAAACAAGCCAGGCGGTGGTGGTGCATGCCTTTAATCCCAGCACTTGGGAGGCAGAGCCAGGCAGATTTCTGAGTTCGAGGCCAGCCTGGTCTACAGAGTGAGTTCCAGGACAGCCAGGGCTACACAGAGAAACCCTGTTAAAAAAAACAAAAAAACAAAAAAACTAAAACAAAAACACCCCAAAAACAAAACAAAAAGCAAAAACAAACCAAAACAAACAAACACAAAAACTAAAAACTAAAAAAAAATCAAAAAATTCTTAAATTAAAAATTAAATCTTTAAAAGATGCTTAATTTTATGTGTAAGGGTATTTAGCCTGCATGTATTTATATATATCGTATAAATGCAATTGTTCATGGAGAACAGAATAGGGTATAGGATCTACTAGGTATGAGCTATTGTATGGATTCTGGGAACTGAGCCCTGGGTCCTCTGCAAGAGCAACAAGTGCTCTTAACCACTGAGCCATCTCTCCAGCCCCAGAATTATTGTCTTCTAATGATGTCCCCAGACAGCCATCTTTTTCTAACAAGGCCTTGAGGAGCAACTTCCCACATAGAGACTTGGATCCGCTCAGATGGACCCCACTGCTGCACAAGTGGGTAGATCTACAGCACTATCTGAGAACACATTTGAGCATTTGTACATTTATATATGACTGTACCCTAAACTGAGAAAGTGGTTTATTTTCACGTCAATAACTAGGTACGTGGTGTATGGATGAATGTCTATGGGGAAGAAAAAAGTAGATACTTTATCACTAACCTTATTAGAGTGCTTCTGATATCCTGAGAGGGGAAAGGAAGAAAGGAAAGGAGGGAGGGAGAGAGGGAGGAACAGATGGACAGAGAGAGAGAGAGAGAGAGAGAGAGAGAGAGAGAGAGAGAGAGAGAGAGAGAGAGAGAATTAGGTTCTAGTTTTTCTCTCCCACTTTTGTTATGACCATAAAACCCAAAATACTGCCGTATTCCCAGCCTTGGACATTAAGACCAGAACCCAGACCTTTGTTTCATGGACAGAGTTGATGATACGACCTACTTCTCCCCAGCTATAGGCAAAAGTGAGCAAGTTCTACACCAAAGTCTCTTATTTCCCAGTACCCAGTGCATCTCCCTAAAGCATGCTCCTGGAACCCCAATAACTCTCCTCCAGTTCAAGGAAGTGGTACAGTCTAGGAAGAACTTCCTGGCCATGGAGGGGAAAGTTTTGCTTTGGAGGCAACACCTGGCACTTGTTTGCACAGTGTGTGATACGTCTCAGGAGCAACTTCCACCTCCTTTTACTGTCATATCCTCATTTCCTCTCCATTCTACGGAGGGCAGGAAGGAGAGACCAACAACAGAGAGCACAGTGACCAGGCAGCTCTTGGGGAAGCACAGATTACAATCCAACCCCCTTTCCCCATGTACCTCCTCCATCTTCAGTGCCTAAACATGTATGTCAAGGAGGTACCAATTAGGCAGTAATTCCAGAGACCCTGGAGGCCAGGCCTCACCGTCAGGAGCCCCCTGGCTGTCCTCTTGTTCTTCTCCTCCAGCTCCTCAATCAGGGTGCTGAACCGGCAGATCTCCCCAGTGGCCAGGGAATCAAACTCTTCCTGCTGCTTCAAGATGTCCCCGTCTAACCCCTCCAGTTGTGCTAAGAGGGCAGTCTGCTGTTGCTGCAGGAACTGGCTCAGATGCGCAAACTGTGAGATCACCTGTTGCCTCTTGGTGGCCACCTGAGTCTGAGAAGGGAAGATGAGAGCCAGGGAGAACATTTTACTCTCCTCACAGCGAGATCTTCTCCCATCTTTTCCCCCTCTTCCTGTGGCATCTCATCTGTCCTTTCTTCCCTTTCCTTATAAATTCCCACTTCCCTCTTGATCTATGCCCACACCTCCCAAGGTTAGGCAGTAAAATCAGAGCCCCCTACTCCTGCCTGCTCCTCAGCCCCCATAAGGATGTGGAGCTATGTTCTTTCAGCTTGTCACTCCATTTCTGGGAGCGACACAGCCCAGCTATTGCCTCCCTATCACTACTGTGGCTTCTAAAAGGGGCTCAGAGTAGACCCCAGAGATGCTGGCCTCGTACACATCACCAGGCTGTTAGAGGCAGGATCGCACTAATTCCTGCACTGATTTGATAAGGAAATGAACCTTAATCTCCATTCTTACAGGTGAGTACGTCAAAGTTAGAGAATCGATGGAAGAAATAATATCAAAGACAGGATTCCGATTCAGAGAGCTCCACGTCTCTGCTCTGTGAGCCTTAGACTCTGGGAGAAGGAGCTGGGCCTGGGGAGGGTGGAGACGTACCAGGAGCACCTGTATTCTTTTGTTTTCTCTTGACTGGGTTTCTTGAATCTCTTCTCTCTCTTTCCTTAGACACACGAGACACTTCTGTATTTGTTCCTGGGTAGAAGGAGCATGAAGTATTAAGATGCAGAAAGTAACTGTAGAGGGATGTCCCTCCCTTCTATGCGTGGAAGCAAAGTGCGCTGGGGATGAGTGTGAACCCCAGCACCTTGAGAGATTCAGGGTCTTCGTTCTTGTTCTCATTTTGAGGCTGGATCTCATGTAGTCCAGGCTTACCTCAAACTCAGGATCTTCTTGCCTCAGTTTTCCCAACAGTAGGATCATAGGTGAGCACCCCCAGACCTGGCCTTGAGTCTTATGACTCTTGCTTTATGTCCTAGAGATTTTGAGCAGGGCTTCCCCCCATTCTCATCTACCATCAAAGGTCATGACTTTGCTTCTCCTTTGAGCCCTTCTCTGCGTTAAACAGCTACCTACTTTTGCATCTGCCAAGTATTACCTATGAGCTCCACATGTTCTTAGCTGGAACTGAAATCATGTCACCCAGAGGAAATACATGCAAACAACGTCTCCCTTTTTACTAGAACCAATAATCTAGAAATGGTACACAAGGTGAGAAGAAATTTAGATGCAAAAATAATTGATGCCCAGTTTTATAAATTGTTCTAGATTAGAGTTAGGAACAAGCAAACACATAAATATCTATGTGTGTATGTGTGTTTAGAAATACATACAGACAAGCTGGGGATGTAGCTCAGTTATTAGAGCGCTTGCTTAGCATGCACAGGACTCCTAACCCTGCATCAAACGAGTGTGGCAGCATATGCCTATAATCCCTTCATCCAGGGGTAGAACTAGAAGAATCAGAAATTCAAGGTCATCCTAGGCTATATAATTAGTCTGAGGCAAGCTGGTCTCACTATGAAAAGATCACTAATAAATTGCTACATCATACATACAAATGCCTGCTCATAACAAAATATGGTATAAAAGCAACTAAAACCAGCAATGCACTCACTTAATGGAAAATAAAAAAGTATATGCCACAAATATTCACCCAACCAGCCCATTCAGTTACACGCTTCAAACAGAACACACTCAGACCATCCCTCCACAAACAAGGCGTTCACTCTTGTACATAAACAAGCACTGTCATTCCCTAAAATCCAAACTTCAAGCACACTTAACTGATACAGGACACACACACACGTTTGATGGTTCATCCGTTCAGAAAGGATTTACTATGGTCCACAAGGAAACAACATAGAACTCTTAATTATAACTCCGTGCTTCTCTGTGCTTCAGTATGTGCCTGGCTGATCAAATAAGGTAAAAAAAATTGGAGTCCGGATGCTCCTTCCAGCCCAGAATCCACACCACCTTTCTACTTCCCTTAGTCCAATCCAGCTCTCTCAAGGGTGCCCCAGAGCCCCTTCCTACCCTGTAGGGATCCTCTCCTACCCTGTAGGGACCTGCTGCGTCCTCCAGGAAGCGCACAGTGTGAGCCCCATGCTGTCCGGTTTCGCGGCATACCACACACAACTGTGCCTCATCCTCCTCGCAAAAGAAGTAGATTTTCTCCCCGTGTTCCGGACAGGCATCCTCCACCTCCAGGCCTCGCGTGGACGCCAGCTGAAGGCGCTCGATGTTCTCCACCACATTGGCCAGCTGCCAGTTGGGCCGGAAGCTCCCTGGGCGGAAGGGCTCTTTGCAGAGCGGGCAGCTGAGGGACTCCTCTGATTCTGGACCTGGGATCTCGCAGTAGCGAGTGAGGCAGCCACGACAGAAGTTGTGGCCACAGTCAATGGTGACTGGCTCCCTCAGGGTGCCTTGGCAGATGGGGCAGTTGACCTCATCTGCCAGGCTAGTCACAGAAGGAGCTGAGGCCATGTCAATCCTACCAGGCCTTCTGACGCTGGAAGTCACCGTCTCTGCTCACCCTCCACACCCACATCAGGCCTGAACACCAACATAGTCACCCACACTGGGACAAGGGACCCAGTTACATCTCTGGCACCAGAGCCCCTTGTCCTGCTCTCCCAGGAGCAGACACACTCCTGCCAACAGCATAGGTGAAGAAATAGAGGAGGAAGGCCCAGGGGCTCAAAGCACCATAAGTTAACTCTCTGGACCAGTTCCCATGGCCTGGAGCTCACTGCAACTTTCTGTCCACCCGAAGCTGCTCACAGTCTCTCAGCAGACCACTGTTGAAAGAGATCTTTTCTTCAGGGGCAGGGAGGAGCTTGACTCACAGCTACTGCCACCCCAGCTCTTAAACATAGCCACCTGTCTCCAGGGAGATTGGAGGTATCAGCCAGTACAAGGCTAGTGGCCAGGGGAGTGTGGGGACTCAGATAAGGCTCTTGAGCTGGGGTGTGCACAGCACAAGGAACTGTGGTGATGCCTCCATGGTCCTATAACAGGCTTTAAAAGAGGGCCGAGAGAAGGGAAAAAAAAAACAAAAACAACAACAACAACAACAACAACAAAAAACGTATGAGGGAGGAAAAATAGAGCCAGCATTATTTATTTATTTATTTATTTATTTATTTATTTATTTATTACCATGACTACATATCTCCCACTGATAGACGGAAGCACTTTAAACAGTTTTTTTTTTTTTTTTTTAATTCCACCTTGGCTCTATCACATCCTGCTGTTTGGACCTCCATTTTGCAAGCTCCTCCAGGTTCCCTCCACTCATCCAAGGGGAACCAACAGAGTGCAGGTGACTGTGATCTATCTGCAAGTCAAAGCTATGTGTCTTCCAGGAGATTCAGTCTACCAGAAACCCAAAGGACAAACAGACATGGTGGCACATGCCTGTGATCTCAGCACCTGTTATCCAGAGATGGGAGAATCAGGAGTCCTCAAGACCAGCCTCTGCTTGTATAGCAGCTCAGAGGCCAGTCTGAGCTACGTGAAATGTGTCTTGAGGAAAAAAACAATCAGTGAAAGTCACATATATGCAATGTAAATGTTTCTGGTTGCCAATATGAGCTGGGCCCCAATGGAACAGAATTATATATAAAGGGACATTATTGGGAAACCGGGTATTTTGAATACTGACAGTAAACTCACTAATAGATTGCTAAAGTTCTTTAAATTATATAGTTTTTATTATTACTGTGTATATGTGTGTATGTGTGTGCATGTGTAGGTGTGTGTGCATGTGTATATATGTGTGTGCATGTGTGCATGTGTAGGTGTGTGTGTGTGTGTGCGCGCGCGCTTGCGCGCTCGTATTCTGGCATAAATGTAGAAATCAAAGGACAACTTTGTGGAGTGAGTTCTTGCCTTCAACCATGTTGGTCCCAGGGCTAGAACTCAGGTCTTTGGCTTGGCAGCAGTTGCTTTTACCTGATGCGGCATCACACCGGCCCATGTTAAATTTTTTAATGACACCGTGGTTGTGTGGATGAATTCCTCACTCTGAGGAGATATATGTTGTATTTATGGAAGAGAGAGCAGATGGCCCAATACTTACAAAATTCAAAAATGCACAAAGGCATTCATGCCACTATTTCTCCACACTATCAATAAATTTGAATGTTTCTCATAATAAGGGTGAGAAAAATATTATAAGACAAAAAGTAAATATTAGTAGTATATTTAAGTTAGTCCAATGTTTCCAAAAATATTTTTGAGCATAGAGTCAACATGAAATACTAGCGATATATCACATGTCTCTGTAGTGATGTGAAATCGTTTATACAAACAGCACATCTCAGCCAGGGCCGACCACATATAATTAGACAGCTGTTCTAAGGATGCATTGTCAAGTGGGAAGGTAGGGCAGGAAGAAGGGGTGTGTGAAACATGAAAATAGGTGGGATAAAAAGACCTGGTGAGCACGAGGGTCTGGCTTTGTCCACAGGGCAGGTGAATGCCTAGGGATCCTGGCAGCTTGTCCACAGGGCAGGAGAATGCCCAGGGACCCTGGCGGCTTGATCTCTGACCCAGTTTTGGGAAGAGCTGGAATCCAAATACCCCAATGCCTTCTGTCTTGTGGCTGTCAAACTCTCTGATCCTTAGAAATCCTCTTTGCCTTTCAATTTGTATCTCTTTCTCCACACTTGTCCCAATGAGTTGTTATTAAATTGGTTGTTCTGGAGTAATTTCTTGGGGTGGTGGTGGTGGTGGTGGAGGTGGTGGTGAGTGCATATTGCCAGACGAGGGGAACGTGCATTTGGGCTCGAAATTCGAGGTCAGTCTCAACATCACAGGCTGGACTCTGATGCCACTGCCAGCCTCCTAGCCTGAACTATGGCTCTCACCTGCCCAGCGTGACAGGAAGCGGCTCCTCCCCAATGGCCTCACCTCTCTGTAGCCAAGAGATTCCAGGAAACCCCATTTCCAAGTGACCTCATGATGCAATACGCTGCTCCCCACCCAAGGGACCGAAGGCGACAGGAGTGGAGAGCTAGGTCACCTGCCTGCCCCTGGGAAACGCTGGGTAGTCAAGACGCCCTGGAGTTTGGACCTGCTTAGCTGCTGGGTTCTGGGCGTGGCAGCCAGGTGACCTCGCTGAGCTGACATTCCTGCCTTTCTTTCAGCCTCCGATTCCTTTGCTTCTGTGACAGTGACGCACTTAAAAGTGACTCAGTTTCAGGGAAAGGAAATTGGAGTGGACCGAGTCAGAAGACTGTGGACAGGCAGGGGAAGGCACGGTGATGCCCTCAACCCGGTCCCTGCGGGGACTTCACCAAGTAGCCTGTCCTGTCTGCACCCGACCCTTGCAGGATGCGGTGACCACAGCCTGCGGACACACTGTCTGCCTACTCTGCCTCCCGCGCACCCCAATGGGAGCCCAGCTGCTGTGCCCTCTCTGTCAGGGGGCAGAAGAGGAGAAAATCCAGGCCGCAGTGGCCCCGGTGTCCCTAGGTCCCCTGAGCGAGACCTACTGTGAAGAGCACGGAGAGAAGATCTATTTCTTCTGTAAGACAGACGCGGAGCTGCTCTGCGTGTTCTGCAGGGAGGGCCCCGCCCACCAGGCACACACTGTGGGGTTCCTGGATGAAGCCATCCAACCCTACAGGGTAAGGAGCTGAGGCGCTGCTTCGTGGGGGCAGGATGGTGACCTGATGTGGGTGAGTGAAGGAAAAGGGATAGAGATTTACTGTCTAAAATCCTCTCAGTCCTCCTCTTTGCTCCTGGTTTCCCTGCGGGCACATACACCTTACTTACCACACACTTTCTATCTCCATAGTGCCACCCAACCCAATTCTTGCCCTAAATGGTGATACAATGAAGGTCAAGGATTAGGACTCTTGTCAGTTTGAATCTCTCAGCCTCGGTGGTGTGTCCACAACATAGCACACGGTATTTGCCAGTGGGATTATTCACCGACCCTCTGCTTTCTTTTTTCTGACAGGATCGTCTCAGGAGTCGGTTAGAAGCTCTAAGAATGGAGAGGGACAAGATAGAAGATAGGAAATGTCAAGAAGACCAGAAGCTCCAGGAGGTTCTGGTAAAGATCACACACACACCTATGGCTGTCTGTTCCTTTGTTCCAGTTTGTTTGTTTAGGTACAGAGTCTCATGTAGCTCAAACTGGCCTCAAAGTCACTACTTAGCGGATCCTATTTTCTCTGCCCCCACAGGTGCTGGAATTACAGGCATGTGCCACCATCCTAACATGTTGGGTAGCTAGCTCAGTATGAACAGTGGTTGCGTAGAATACATGGAGCCCTATATTCAATACTCAGCACTGAATAGGAGTGTTCTATAATTGCAGCACTTGGGTGATGGAGTTAAGAGCGTCAAAAGCTCAATGTCATCTTTGACTTCATTGTGAATTGAGTTTGAGGCCAGCCTAGAATGCATAAGACATGGACATGTATCTCAAGAAAAAAAATAAATTACAACAGTTATTCATGAGTCTAAAGAAGACATAGTAGTTAGTTTTGTGTGGTTAGTTTTGTTGTTGTTTTTGTTTGTTTGCCAAATTGACTCAAGCAAGGGTCATCTGGGAAGAGGGAACCCTTCCTAAATGAGGAATTGAAAACAAAAAATCAGCCGAGAAAAACATTTCTTTCAGATTGGCTGTATGTGGTAAGTCTGTGAGACATCGTGATTATTGATTTGGGAGCATCCAGCCTACACTGGGTCCGTGGTCCTAACAATCTAAGCAAGCAGGCTGAGCATGCCACGGAGAACCTGCTGTTTCTTCACAGCCTCTGCCTCTGGGCTCCTGTTTGAGTTCCTGCTCTGGGTTCTCTCAGTGATGCACTGAGATGTGAAAGTAGAAAATGAAATAAATCCTTTCCTCCTCAACTTGGTTTTTGCCAACGTTCTATCATAGCACAGAGAAGAAAACTAAAACAGTAGAATATTATAGCTATGAAAGGATTTTTTTTTAAGTTAAGTGTGACTCTAAAGAGTTCCATATGATATTGTTACAATCTCTGGCTAAGACAACAGCTCAGAGCTCATCATCTGCAAGTGTATCTTGGGATCTATCTCTTTCTACCATTGTATTATTTAAAGAAATGAGTCCTGTAATGGCTTACTCCTGTCTCTTAATAAGTACACAGATGATCCTTATGGGAGCCAGTTCTGAGCCTCCCCCATATCCTCACAGATGCAGGTTGAAAGCAAAAAGCATCAGGTAGAAGCTGCTTTTGAAAGGCTGAAGCGGGAGCTTGTGGACCAGAGATGCCTCCTGCTGAACAGGCTGGAGGAACTAGAACGGCAGATCTGCAAGGAGAGGGAAGAGTACATCAGCAAAGTCTCCCAGGAGGTCGACCGGCTGAGTACCCAGGTGGAGGAGCTAGAGGAGAAGTGTCAGCAACCAGCAAGTGAGCTTCTGCAAGTAAGAGACTCCACAACCCTACCACCTAGTGCGACAGCAGAGGGTTTACAGGAAGCAGGTGCTGGAAGGTGATGGGGATTACCTCGATTGAGAAGGTGTGTGTGGGGGGAGGGGGGTCTGCTTTTTATGGCTCAAAAAACTAGAGAACTTCCCAAGGCATGCACGAGGATTATGCAAAGATGGCCATCATCAGACCATCTTGAGTTTGGTGTTGTCAGCCCCTCCCACTTTGTCACTTGGGTGACTCTCTTAGTTTCTCTAAGCATGGGATGATTGTTTCAGGGAGTGGTAAGCCATGTAAGGAATAACCCATGTGTGGTGCTGAGCATGGTCCCCAATACACAGGAAGAGCACCATCAATATCCTTGTGTGGTTACCACAATCCTGCCCCACATCGGTGCCAACTTGGAACTCAGACTGGTCTCTGCTCTCTATCATTTCTTAATCACTTGTGTGGGGGGGGGGCATGGTGGGCAGAACAACCAGAGCAAAGGAACTGGCTGGCTGCAGAGTCCTACCTACTTTAGTCAGGAAAAAAGAAGAGAGCAGTGAAATGCACACTAAGTAATTAAGAGGCTCCAGCACTCTGGGTAGGAGTTTTTAGCTGATATTAAGACAGAAAGATTTAGAGTCCCTGATGGGGAAGGCCATGTGGAAAGTAAGTACATGTTTTTGTGTTTCTTTTGTAGGATGCCAGACTCAATCAGAGCAGGTAAGGCCCTCCCCAGTTCTGCCTCCTTTATGTGCATCTTATGACACAGCCATCCATCTGGACCCTTGTGGATGGTTCCAGAAAACACTGATGGATACCCAGGTCACTCCCTCTCTTACTATCAACTCGAACTCAGTAAAATGATGAGTTGAAACTGGACATTGTGGCTCATGCCTTTAGTCCCACCACTTGGGAAACTAAGGCAGAGAGTTCACTATATGTTCGAGGCAAGTCTGGGCTACAGAGTGAGAGCCTACTTCAAAATAAACAACTAAATAACTAATAAAAATAAATTTACTGGTTTTGGTTGACCAACACCAATTCCGTTGGTTTTTTGAGATGTGCTTTTGACCCTCAAAGCAAAGTTACATATAACAGTCATGGGTTTAGAATGCTCCAGGAATTTTTAAAAAATTATTTGTATTTTATGTGTATGGGTGTTTTGTTTATGCATCGTATGTATGGCTGGTGCCAGAGGAAAACAGAGGAGGCAGGGAGATGCCCTGGAACTGGAATTACAGATGGTTGTGAGCCACCATGTAGATACTGGATACTGAATTGTGGTGTCTGACATGACCAGTTCCCAGAAGTATCTTTAATCCATGAAATATATTTTAGTGTCTGAAAATTCTAAAGCCATTTAAAAGTGTCTCCAAACATGCTTCTCAACGAGCGTTTGGATTAAAGTCAAGAAGCATGTGGTGGGAATTGTGTGATAGAGCATCTGAGAGAGAAGGGCCTATGCAAAGCCACACAGCCAGAGTAATGAGGACCGCAAAGGGACCCGAATCTCCCTCTTCCCAGCAATTTTCCCATTGTACAAACCAGCACACAGATAGAAAGAAGCAGGGCGGTTTCTCCACTTCTCTCTAGAGGTGGAGAGGGCTGATAGCCTCTGCCCCTTTCTGCTAGAACAGACTCAAGCTCCAGTGCTCAGGAGAAAGTTAAAATTAGCTCCTCCTGCATCTAATGAAAAGTCCATCATTTTGGAAACCATTCTTACTTACAGATGGTAAATCCCAATTATACTGAATCTAATTTTTATAGCAGACACTAAGATCATCTTTCAGTCCATCTTTTCCCTGTGTCTCCCAAGTATTACTTTTGAAGGCTGGAGGGATGGCTAAACATGATTAAAAACTGATTGCAGCTTTCCCAGAAGACTGCAGTTGGGATTCCTAGCTCCCAGATGAAGCAGCCCACAACAAACTTTAACTTCAGCTCTAAGGCATCTGAAACGCTCCTCTGACCTCTTACGGAAGCCATACACTCAAACACACACACATATATATGCACATAGATAAAATGAAGTATTTTATTTTTGGAATTTGACTTCCAACTTGTCTGCAGGTACGAGCTGAAGACTTTTGTGAGCCCAGAGGCCATTTCCTCTGATCTTGTCAAGAAGATCCGAAACCTCCACAGGAAAATACTTAGCCTCCCAAAGATGATGAGGACATTTTCAGGTAAAGGGGTTCAGGATCCCATTAGGTGTTCTACCTTCCACCTGTCTCCATCTTTCCTCAATTTCAATACCTGGTCCATAACCATCAAGCATAGTAGGACATGTCTGTAATGCCAACACTAGGGAGACTGAGGCAGGAGGCTAGCTTGGACTACATAGTGAAACCCAAACAAAAATAAGCAAACAGTGGCTTGGGTTAAGCATCTTCTCTCCTCATACCTTCCCACAAGACCTCACTCTACTCAGGGAGCAGTTCCCCAGATTGTGGTCTCCCCTGTCCAAGGATAGAGGCCCTGGAGGTCCAGGCAGGTGAGGCACACTTCTCGTGTATCCCTGTCCTCACGCTCTAGCCAGGACACCCTCCCCTTGGGAGTATCTGTAGGAGATATTAAGTCTCACAGATCTTTGTTTCTCCTTTCTTCAGAAAACTTGATGCAGCATCTGGAGACAGATTCAGGTAATCAACAAGGGCTCTGGGGGGTCAGGGTTTCCCCTGATACCCATTCCACCCATGGCCACAAACAGCAATGAGATGTGCTTACCTGACACCTGACTGCTTGGGGTCTTGGGTCTATTAACCCTTTTCTTCCTACCATTGCTCCTACACTATAAATCCATTTGAGCATTTAATGAATGCATGCAAGGACCTCCGCACAGTACCTGACACACAGTGAATGCTAAATATTCTCAGTTACATGTAGACACTCATCCATAATATGTATTAAGCCCCTGAGCTTTGTCCAGAATTATGCTAGATTCTCTGTAGATTTGAAATACTGTCTATTAAAAACCTAGCATTTGCTGGGCATGGTGGCACACACAGTTACAACCCCAGCAGTTGAGTGATAGAGGCAATTAGACTGCCACAGGTTTGAGGTCAGCCTGGGCTACAAAGTCCGTTTCTGGGAGGCAGGATGTAGGGAGGGGCTGGGTTCTAAGGATGTATTAATAACTTCCTGCTAGAGTTTGCTTGCCTACCCCATAAAGCCCTAGTGCCACAAAACAGGGACCAGGGGAGGAAAGAGCAAAAATATTTACTTTCAAATTGGAGCTTAATCGTTCCCACAAGCACTTGTCTGTTCTTATATTGATCCCTACTTCTCTAACGTACTGTAGAAAATTTACCCACTCACCTGGTTAAAATGCAAGCTCTTGTTTGGGTAGCCTAGGGCAGGGGCCAAGATTTTGTGTTTCTTAACAGGCTCCTAGGTACTGTGCTGCTGCTGTTCTGGCCACTTCACTTTAAGAAACAAATCCTCAGACACAGCTGTCACTCCTGTCCTTCAGAAACAGAAGCCTAGGAAGCAGGCAGCCTGGATGGATGCCGCTCCATCCTGAAGCGGGGAAGAGGTGTCACTCTGGACCCACAGACCACAAAGCCAAGTCCAGTCCTCTCTGTGATTGCCACTTGAGTGGCGGCTGCATCATGAGAATGGTCCCCTAAGTGTCCAGGGTGAGGGGATGGCAGGACCTGAGCACCAAGGACATTGTCTGGGCCATAATACTTTTGCTCCAACTGGCCAGCGCCCACCTGCCATGCAAAAGGAGACACAGCTGTCCTGCGCAGTGTAGATGTGACCAGGTGTGGGAGAGACCTTGCAAATGTCCCACACCAAGGCTTCAGTCACCATCTTTTTCTAACCCTATCCCACCTGGAAAGTAAGTTCCTCTGCCTGCCTTTGAAAGACTAAGGTGGAGCCAGGGAAATGCGGCAGACACACCAGCACCCTTGGAACCCAGCTCTGTCCCTAGCATTCAAATGGGAATCTTGTGTAGCAAGTCCTTTCACTCCTGTTCCTGGACACGGTGATCTCTCTGAATGGAGAGCCAGCAGACAGGAAGGCATTGTCCTAGACACCAGCAAAGCTATGAGTCAATGGGATTTGGAAGGGAAGCAAACAAAAAGCTGTAAAAGCTTCAAAATGACCACTGTAGGGTAACCAGGAACCTGTGACTTGTACTAATTTATGACTTTTGGACACGAAGCTGGAGATGCTACAGGGCTTCATCAACAACTCTGGGTGGACCCTAAAGCCCCTTCAGCTCATTTATCTACGTTCTGAGAGGATGTTTTAATAAAATATGTAACCTAAGGGCCTTTGTGTTTTGTGTCTAATCTGTTTATTGTGGCAACTTATAAGGAGGATGGGCAAGATTGTTTCACTGTTTAAGACCTCTGAATGATCAGGTGTTAAAGGACTGGTCCGAAGGGTGGAAATGACTAGAAGGTGGAGTCTTTGGGTCTCTAGCATATGCTCTGGAAGGGGACTGTGGGAGCCTGGTTCATTCTGTCTCCTGGCTGATGGTATGTGTGACTGTGCTCTGTCAAGCATACCTGCCAGGATAGGTTACCATGACAGAAGCTAAAAGCATAGAGACCGATGACGATGGACTGCACCTTCAGAACCATGAGCCTACACAAACCTTTTTCTAGGTTGCCCCAGGTATCTTAAAGTTTTTACCCCTCTTAGGTGTGACAGTATAAGCCTTTAAATCCCACCCAGTGAGTCTGAGGCCAGCCATGTTTACATAGTGAGATCTTGTCCAGTCCTTTAATTGTATGTATGTATGTATGTATGTATGTATGTGCTTCATATGTGCTAGTGCAAGGAGTAGGGATACAGGTAAGGCTCCCAAACCCATCTGTAAAACAGAAACAGGCCACTGAGAACTATCATGAGGCAGAGAGCCCCAAGGGAATTCTGAAAATCAGGACCTTAAGGCAGTAGAACAATTCTGACATTCTGAAGGAAACACAATTTTGAAGAATCCCTTAAGTGTATGAGAGATAAACATTTCCAGATACTGAAGGCTTTAAAAATTCAACTTCCAAACTCACCTCAGAAGTTATTAAATGTGTGACAAAACCACAGTTAAGTTAGGAGAGGAGACACGGGGTCCAGAAATAGGACCAGGGCTTGGGATGCCACCCGGGGGAGTGCTTGCCTAGGATGTGAGAAACCCTGGGTTCAGTCTCCAGCACTGTATAAACCAGGCAGAGGCAGGCAGATCTCTGAGTTCGAGGCCAGCCTTGTCTACAGAGTGAGTTCCAGGACACCCAGGGCTACACAGAGAAACCCTGTCTTGAAAAACAAAACATAACAAAACCAAAACCCCAAAACCATAAAAACAAAAAAACAGGCATAGTGGCACCTACCTGAAATCCCAGACCTTAGAAGGTTGAGACAGGAAGCTTAAGGTCATCTACAGCTACGTGAGAGTTAGGCTAGCGGGGCTACAGGCCTCAGAGGGAAAAGATCCAGAACCCCCAGTTTAATGCCAAAAGGGGATTTAAAAGCTGTCTACAGAGAGACCAATCAATGGCTCAGGTTCAAGTTCACTCCAGTAGGCATCAAGATAAAAATAAGAGACAGCACCAGATGACTGTCTTGAAATTTCTGACCACTGAGAAAAATGTGTAGTTTATTTAGTAATAAAGACACAGGAAATGAAGATGATTAACTCTAGAACAAAGAGTGGTGAGGGAGCCACTGTGTAGGTACTAGTGACTCAGGCAGCATGTGATGCATACGAAGTGTTCAGTCTCGAGACGCTGTGGTGACTCCGAGGCCACCAAGATCCAGTGTCTGGGAACAGTCTGTTCAAGAGCCAAGAGGAGCTAACACTTGCACGGGCAGAAGAAATCTGGAATGTTTAAGGATAAAAAGGGGGGCATCATTTTGGCTAAGCAGGGACTCATGTTCAACTATGGGCACCAGCTGGGTCAGCAGGGCGATACTGCAGGCCCTTTCTCCATAGTAAGACCTAGGACAGAGGCTCTCTAGATTCCTCATGGCCCTCTCTCCCCTTCCCCAGTCCATCTCCTAGGAAAGTGAATCTGGACACTCCATAGTGTCAGCAACGAGGTCTTGACCTCCTGGTCAAGAGCAAGATGTTCGGGTTGTTTTAAAAACTTCCTTCACAAGGACTGCTCTGCAGAGGTAATTTATTGATCACAGTCACTATCTGAGTCATAGTACCTAGATGCTTTCTGAAACACAGATGTCCCTGGGGAGTCCTACCTACTCAGGTCTGGGTTTGAGGCTAGAAACTTTGGTACTCACGCTAGGAGATGATTCTACCAGCACTCCAGGACACAAACTTACACGGCCTTGGAAACTTCTGTGGGTCATGACTACATCCATTCTTGCATCTTTGCATATTTAACTCTTGTGGGGTAAGGAAAAGTGATTTAAGACACCAGGAAAGGTAGGCAACAGAGTGGTTTTGGGCACGGGGTACCTCAACTTCGAGGACAGCAAAAACAGCTTCAGATGTGATGGAAAGTCTACCTGTGGGCACTGGCTAACAACTGAACCAGAAAATGCTGCTGCCAAGGCCCTGCTCAACAAAGAACACAGGGACAAGACAAATGGGTGTGTTCAGGAAAGAGGGAGTCATTTGGTCTTCAGAGCAGGAAACCTCAGAGGAAATGAGAAGCTGAGTAAGATATATGGATAGGGTGACAGTGTTGAGAGACTTTGGCCGTGGCAGTGGGGAGATGGGTGGCAATGGATGTGATGTCCCTCTCTCTCCTCCTCCTAGTGCTCTGGCCAGGAACCTTCCTCCATTATAGTTTTGGGATCCCAGAGAAGGGAAGTTTCCATGGGTGTGGGATCCAGGTAATCTTTCTTCATCTCAGAGTCCTGGACTCTCAGAGAAGTAAAGTTTCTGTAGGGTGACCCAGGCGGGTTCTGGAGTTCAGGGTCTCAGCAGAAGGCGTGCTCCTGGCCACTTGAGCCACAGGAAGGGAACCAGGCGCCGGGTGAAGGTGGTCGTGAAGGTATAGATGAGTTCCTGGGACTCTGCATTGGTGAATGTCACAGTGCCACCTTCATAATCCAGGGCGATGCCCACTCTCCGGGGCCGCAGCACCGGGAACAGCTGGGCCTCTGGGCTCGTGTTGGCCCAGATACCTGAGGGGGAGAGCCGAAGGGCCCACACACCATCTTCTGGTCGCAGGGAGAGGTCCCCTTTCCTCTTCACAGAGTCTTTGGCCACTCCCACCATGCAGCTTTCCTGAACTTCTTCTTCTTCTTCCTCTTCCTCCTCTTCCTCTTCCCCCAGTGATTCGTCTTCTTCATCTGTTTCCCAGTCTTCGTATCCGTCCCCATAGCCAACCTCCTCGTCTTCTTCCTCTTCTTCCCCTTCTTCTTCCTCCTCCCCCTCTTCTTCATCCTCTGACCAGCCTTCTCTCTCCAACTCTACTTCCCAGTATACCTTTCCCCATGTGAAGCCCTTGCTGCCCAACACTCCTGGCTCACAGTCAAACTGCTGGGGGAGCAGACAGTCACTCTGGTATTGGCCAGTATAGGTCACACACTTCCAGTCCTCTGAAAGATGTAGGTATCCACTGGCCGACTGTGGGTCCAGGGTGACGCTTACTATTGGACAAGGGAGGAAGTAACAGTGTCAGTGGTGGGCTGGGAAGGAGTGACTAGTCTCCATAGTATCTGCCTCACTGCGCAGTTCTATATATTCCCGAGCACTCTTTATATCATGGTCTCTGTGAACTGTGTCCCTGAGGTACTTGGTACACACAGCATAGATGATCTCTGGCCTCGGGCTGCCACTGCTGTTTGCTCTCATAAGGTCTCATAAGAAGCACCTTATGGTGTGTGACCTGTGACCTCAAAGGCTCAGCAGTACTGCAGACTACACGGGAGACTGATCTGAAATAATGTAAGGGGGTGGGGCCGCCTATGGGCAGTTCCAGTGAGGATTCCACAGGGTAAAATGGGAACAACCTTCTGTTCACGTACCTGTCTTATACTCCAAGTCTCTCAGCAGCTTGCCTATGGAGGAAAAATGAAAACGATAGAAATGACTTGTAGACCCAGAGAACTCATTTCTTACTTGGAACAGGGCTCTACTGGAGATCCCAAGGATAAAAGATACAGAAGCCAGAGCTCCTTGGAAGGCTGAGATGGGAGAATAAGGTGGGGAGAAGCCAGGAAACCTCCCAGTGTGGCCGAGCCTGACCCCCGATCTGGTGCTTTTCCCAATGCTTACCCTGGAACTGCCTCAGGCCTCGCTGCAGAGAAAGAAGTTTATCTGAGAATTCTCCTGCCTTTCTTTTAACCATGTGAGGGATGGCTTTCCCAATCCAGAACTTCTTCCGTGGGTACCTGAAAGAGTGATAGACACAAACACCTGTCACTTGGCTCTTCTTGCTTTTCTGCCAGTGTTCATGACAATTACAAGGCAAGCAGGGAAGGTCTCATTATCCCTAATCAAGGAAAGAAAAACTGGCAAAGGCACTATGTGAACCAGGATATAAGACTGCCAGAAGATTTCACAAGTGAGCGGACTCTCTGCCAAGTCAGGCTTTTACTCTCTTGCTGTGCTCAGGTGAAGGCTGTGAGCCCAGTTGGACTCTGGAGATCGTGTTGGGAGACAACAATATCTAATCATCAAAGATTGACCTCTTTCTTGAAAGCCATGGGATGAAGCAAGGGCTGCTGTGCAGTTGGCACCCTACACTCCTACTACTACGTGGACCATAGCCATACAAGTGGGAGGGAAGAAGAATGATGAAGACGAGCAAGTGAACTCTTACTTGTTGGCGAAGTCCTTGGTGTCCTGCAAGGGAAGAAAACAGAGGCACCAAAGTGAATTAAGTAAAACTGCATCTACACAGTCAGTACCATGCAACAGGCAGGCACACACAGTGTCTACAGTTAGTACCGTATTAATAGGCAGGTACACACAGCCTACACAGTTAGTACCATATTAACAGGCAGGCACACACTGCATCTGTGGTCAAGACTATATAACAGGCAGGCACATACAGTCTACACAGTCAGTACCATATAAGAGGCAGGTACACACTGAGTCTACACAATTAGTACCATGTAACAGACAGGCACACAAAAACAAACAAAGCACTCATGGCTCCCTCCCTTAGAGAACTGACAGTCTAGTGGAACATTAAATAAAATAAAAAACAACGGGCTAGAGAGATGGCTCAGTGGTTAAGAGCACTGGCTGCTCTTCCAGAGGACCTAGGTTTGATTACAGGCATCCACATGGCAGCTCACTACCATCTATCTATAACTCCGGTTCCAGGAAACCCAGTGCCACCTTCTGGCTTCCAAAGGCACCAGCATGCAAGTGGTGTACGGACATACATTCAGGTAGAAACATCCATACATATAAAATAAACAACATAATTAATATAAGGTCAGAAATGACCAGAGGTGACACTTAATGTCCAAGGAAACACTTAAGTTCAGGTTTGAAGAATGAGAAAGCCCTAGCTGGTATAGATGGGTAAGAACTGGGGAAGGGCTTAGAGATGAGTCAGGGCCAGCTTATACCAGGCAGGACAGGGTAACGGTGATTTGTAATCCACACACAGTGGAATAAAAAGCAAGTATTCCCCGTACCCACCCTTACTCCCCACTTTTTAAACATTTGTGTGTGCATATGTGTGGTATAACATAATGTATGTGAAGATCAAAGGGCAACTCCCCCCCCCCTTTTTTTTGTTTTTTCGAGACAGGATTTCTCTGTATAGCCCTGGCTGTCCTGGAACTCACTCTGTAGACCAGGCTGGCCTTGAACTCAGAAATCCGCCTGCCTCTGCCTCCCAAGTGCTGGGATTAAAGGCGTACACCACCATGCCCGGCTTCCCCTTCTTTATACTAAACTACCTAAGCTCTAGTCTGACATGCAACTAGTCAAGAAATCACATTTCCCACATTCCCTACAAGTCTGGTCACGTGACCAAATTACAATGGGATGCAGGAAGGAAAAAACAAACAAACCAACCAACCAACCAACCAACCAACCAAACCCAAGACTTCTCAGTCTTGTTCTTTAAAAAAAAAAAAAATGCTTTCTAGTTCCTTTCTTCTCATTGGCTGACGTTTGAATACAGCGATGAGCCCAACTCAAAGTGCACGGAAGAGAACAATTTTCCCAAGACTAGACAGCCAGCTAGAAACAAGCCAGCTCCTGGATGACCTCGAGATCCTCACCTCTGACCTGCTGCAGAGACAGAAAGGAACTTCTGCTCTGTATGGACTACTAAGCTCTAAGCTGCAACTAGTTGCAACCCAGTCACCCACCGGGCTGCTCCTTGGGGAATGGTGGCAGGAGGCAATAGGAACAGGGAGGAAGGTCATCCTGGAGGTCGCTCGTCGACCTGGGGTATGGAAATGGCAACAAGGAGCACAAGAGAGAACCCGAGCATCCCATGACTGCTTTGCAGCAAGGATCACGGAGAAAAAAACCCCTTGTGCAGAAGGAAGACAGTGGTGCTGTCTACATGAAAGGAAGACAAGTGCCCAGGTCAGAGAGGACGGGCATATCTTGTGAGAGGATTCTTTGGAGAGACTGAAACCTCCACAGTTCTGTGTTGACCGATTTGCTGCTTCTTTTCACTCATTCCACAAACCTTTGCTTAGTGATTCCTTGTGCCAGGCAGGGACTGGTCTAGAAGCTAGAGGTAGCAATAAAAAAGAAGAAAAACCCCTACCTGTGTAGTGCAGACATCCTAGCAGAGGGAAGCAGACAAGAGAGTAAAAAAAAATCAATATGAAAATGATTACTATCACCACAGCATGTTAGTAAGTGATGGGCACTACATTAGTCAGTAGGGTGGAGGGGGTTGGGGCAGAGGGCAGGCTGGCTTCGCAGAGAGGTACAATTTGGAAAACAAGCACAATTGTCAAACCATGGCTGTTAAGGACTATTCCAGAAGCTTCCGGCGCTTTGCTCCAGGGAAACCTGAATACAGACAAAATCTGCTGACGCCAGCATTCTGGGTAGTGGTTTTAAGTGGATCTCTCTCCTCAGCACTCCTCATCATGGCAGCTTCCGAGGCAGAGCTCTCAGGCACAGACAGGGGCCTCTGTATAGTAGCTACTCCCAGGGTTGATCAGGGGACAGACACACTGCTGACAAACCCTAGCACTCTCAGCTGCTCCACTCACAACTCACATGCACATGTGGAAGGGCTGGCTGCTGGGAAAGTCTGATGCGCCCCTTGAAGGGGAAGAAAGAAACGGGGTGAGGGAGAGGAGACAAGTGACCCAGAGGCTGATAAAAAAAAAATCTAGAGAAGAGGCAATGCCTGGAGCTAAGGAGGGAGCCCCTGAGGGACATTGGACAAGAGAGAAAAGTCCAAAGCCTGGGGGGTTAGATACCAGCTTTGAGTTCTAATCTGCCCCAGGGTGCCTCTTACACGTGGCTCACTCTGCTGCAAAGAGAGGCCTCCTGATGATGCAGCCTGTGCTTGGGACTCGCACAGACATCTCTTCTCTCCTGGCTATCACTGTGCCCTGCCACTGGTCTGGAACCCCTAGAGACCTTTGTGTGTCTTCTGATGGCAGAAAGGTTCATTTCTGACGTCAAACCAGGGGGGGGTCAGAGGAAACCAGCATATGACCCTTCTCCTGGTTTATATGGAGGGAAGGTCCGGCCCTCCCCTTTTGGGTAGAATGCTAAGGGTGAAGAGGCTTGTCAGTGGAACGGAACAGCCTGCTCTCGCTTTGTGTCCTGAGGTACCCCCCGGTCACCGTTCTCCAGGTTGATGATGCTCTATGGTCCAGAGGAAACCTCTCATCTATCTATCTTCACTTGCCTCCCATGCACCTTGGATCCTGACAGCCACAGCTCAGCCCATCTCTAGAACCATATAAGGCACCTATCAAATAAGCGGCCTGCCTTAGTCGGGCGTGGGGGTGCACACCTAGAACCCCAGCACTCAGAAGGTTGAGACAGGAATGCCTTTAATCTGAGGACAGATGGGATGGCACAGTAAGCCTGTCTCAAAAACAACAAATATCTGCCTTGTTACCTAGAGGGCTCAATGGAGGTCTCATGCCGAGGAAGGACAGCAACAAAGACCTTCAGTTCTACGGCCCTTTAATCATTTCTAGATGCTTTCTGTAGATGATGATTATTGTTCTAAAGCCATGCCATGTCAATGTCTAAGCTCATGTGGACTCTGGGATAAACAAGGAGGGTAAGACCCACATACCCATATTTTACACAGTTAAACTGAGAGCCTGGGAGGAAGAATTTCTTCAAAGGCCATATAACAGTGGTACCTGTCTCCCACTTGGGCCAAGACGACTCTCACCTGCATCAGCTCTGCAGCTGGCTGTCGTGCCTTGCCCTCCAGCTCGGAGATGACCAGAGTCAACCGGTCAAGCTCACTGACGCCCCGGGTCTTGAACTTCTCCCTGCCCTCGGTGAGGAGCTGCTCCAAGGTGGCCAGCTGGTCTAGCAGGTGCTGCTCCCGCTTCTTTAGAAACTGGTGGCCCTGCTTAAATTCCGCCACAATGTACTGCCTCTGCTCCTGCAGCTTTGTCTGTAAGGTAGGGGACAGGGTGCTTGTCTGTGATACCTCTAGGAACTGTGATTGATACCCGCTCGATCCTCTGGGGACTCTGGCTTGTGAATCCTAGACCTTCGGTAGGAGTTGGCACTGGGATGCTCCTGCTTCACCCTCTTCTCCTTGAGACTTGTCAGAGTCTATTCCCTTCACTGTCCTCAAAGCTGACTCGGCCTGACTGCTCTGTCACTATTCGTTCTAGGTGACCAGTAAGTCTTGGGACAAAGAAAGGGAGCCTGTGTATCCCATTACTAACATAATGTCACCCTTCTCAATGATAATACGAGCACTCAGTCAGCCCCTCTTCAATACCCCCATTACTCTGTGTACCCAAGTGGGACTCCACTCTGCTTCTTTGGTGAGGCTGGAATGTGTGTACTCAGGGAACACATCCTGTCCTGTAAGCTGGAACTGCCTGAGTCCCCAATCCCTCTAGGTAAGTGAGGGTGCCCGTGTACACCAGGATCTAGAGGTACTTTGTGGACCTGAGCTCTCTCTAGCTTTATCTTTCACAACCTGGCTAGACACTGCCAGGCGTGACCCCAGAATCTCTCCACTGCCCATTTTCCCAACACACACACACACACTCCCCCAGAACTGGACTTCCCTTATCAGCCGTCCCTCCTGACCTATCTAATCAAAAGTACACAATGTGCCACCAATCTTCTTTACTTCGAATAGTGGGCCCGAGTCTCACTAGGCAGCCTCAATCAGAGCCTGCTCAGAGCTGCTCAGGCCCCCTTCCTTGTCCTTTTCCTCTTACCCTGAAGCCAGCACCCCCTCCCAAACACCCCCTGCTGCCCTCTACACAGGAAATCACACCTTCCCTCACTTTCAGAGAGCCCAGAGTCAGGTTCCTCAGTCCCCTCACAGAATAGCCACTGCTGCCAGACAACCTGCCTATCAGATGAGAAATCAGACCCAAAGTTTGAGACATATAGCAGGCCCAAAAGGACAGGGCAGGCCAACCTACACCATCTCCTTGGTTAATTAATCCCCAGTTGGCCTAAAGCCAACCTAACAACCATGCTTCCAAAGTACTCCTAGAAACACTTCCCACCTGGCCAGCCCCTCCCTCCAACGCGTGAGCAACGCTCAGCTTGGATTCCCACGTACCAGTGCAGCCAGAATATCAGCTTCTCCCTTGGCTTGAAAGCCCTGGATTTTGTCTCTGTCTCTCCTTAGGGTGTTCAAGTGGTTCAGAATTTTCTCCTAAGGAAAGATAAGCAGCGGAGAGAGATGAGTGTCCTGAGCTGGGGCAGGAGGGACACCAGACAGAACCTTCCCTCGCAGGCCCTGGGAGGACTTACTCTGTGAGGCAGGGCGGCTTTCTCCACCAGGACTGCAGTGTGGGGGCGGTGCTCCCGGGACTCCCTGCACATCACACACAACAGTTTGCCATCATCTTCACAGTAGTAGTGTAGCTTCTCCTGGTGCCGCTCACACAACTTCATGTCCTGTGGCTCGCGGGCGAGCTCTCCTGGCTGTCTGCCATTGTCCACCTTCAGCCGTTCAATGTTCTCCACCAGACTTGCTAGCTGCCACACGGGTCGGATGTTCTCCTTCTTAAAGGGCTTCTTGCAGAGCGGGCAGACAGGCCGGTTCCCCGATATGGGGCGGATATCACTTGTGCAGCTGCGACAGAAGACATGGCCACAGTCGATGGTCACCGGGTCCCTCAGGTAATCCAGGCAGATGGAGCAGGTCACCTCTTCCTCCAGGCTCCTCAAGGGGGCTGACACTGCCATTGCACCCTTAGGTTGGGGGTCTCTGTTCCTTAGACCTGAAATCAAGAGCAGACTCAGCAATAGGAGGAAGAGTGATACCCCTGTGGATTGCTCAAGCTAAGACCACAAGGGACGCCAGGAAGGGAAGATTCCTCTGTGGCTGTCCCGGGCTATGCAGGTATGGCCCTTCTAGGTACACAGCTTAGCTGAGAAAAAGGTGTTCCTATCAATCTTTGCAGCTCTGGCCCTCTTCCTGCCCCTGTGACGACAGAAAGCTCACTTGAGTACTCTGAGTCTCAGCTTATCCATCCATAAAATGGGAGAAAGAGAGAAGCCTACAGGGGCTTCTAAACAGAATTCTTCTAAAAGAGTTCTGTTAGAAACACTAGGCATAGGCCTGGTTCATAGAAAGCAATCCAGGAGAGAACCCAAAGCCCTGGCTCCTCAACCACTGGTTGAGATCCAAGACCTGAAACTGAAAGCAGTATCAAGAATGCAGGGTCCTGCCCCACCTCCTAAGGTACACAATGCCTACACTGGGCAGGGAGGTGGCTGTGCTATGGGCACGGAGGAAGGTAACCATGCAGCATTTTGTAATGCTGGAACAGTAACACTATCACTGACAGTTACCATGGGAGTCCATCAGCGGAGCTTAGTGGACTCTGCTAATGGTGATAGGAAATACATAGACATAAAACTGCAGCCTATATATATATACCACAAGGAAAAGACATACAATGCTGATTCCTTAAAAGATCTGATATGGAAATATATAAAAGTGCTCTGCAGGCGAGGAGTTATACTGCTGAGAATATGAACCAAAAACACCCTTGGTTTAGACATGTGTGACTTTTCAAAAGATGTAATGAACAATAATAATAATAAAAAGCACATATACCAACTTGGAATGAAATTGAACTGGCAAATGAAGAAGTAACAAGTCCCCGGAATGTCGGAAGAAGTGTTGAAGGGTGTCTGATCTAACCTCTTGGTTTGCTCTTAAGGAAAACCCAGTGTTCTCAATTTAACACATTGCTGAGTTTGAAAATAGGAAAGGAAATGAAACTGTGGGGTGCCTGTGGGCCAGAAGCTCTGGCAGAATAGCCTGGAAGTTTAAAAGCCAGGACAGCTTCTTGTTTTTGTTTTCGTGCTGGAGAGAAGCAAGTAGTTCTAAGGGCAGAACTTATAATTTCTTAGGATAGAGCTCAGCTACTATTCCCCTCTCTCATAAAGTACGACGCCTTCACCACAACCCCCCCCCCCCTGCATTAAACAAGCTCACGCTGGGTCCGGTGGGTCTTTAGATTTAAGTTGAATAAAAGCTCCTATGTACATGTACATATATCAGAGCTAACATTTCAGGGCTTACAGAAGATCCCTGGCTAATACCTGGAGCAGAGTTAGCAGGATTAGAGTCTAAGGCACACCTCCGAGAGCACCTGACCAGTGTTGTTTAGAATCATCAAGATCCTCAGGGATCAAGGCAGTGGGGAGAAAATATAAGCCTTCTGCAACTGCCAACGTAACAATAAAATTGTCATCAACAGACATCAGAGCCATTAGGTGAAAGGTTTGGAGTAGACCCTATAATGCCACAGTGGATTATTTCCTAATGTGCCTGGAGGAAGGAGAGAGCCAGTGTTCACCTTGACCACGTAACCAAGCCAGCCAGTCTGGCACAGGTCTCCCGAGGAGGAACCATGTGAGCTAAGCACCATCACGTGAGACTAGAGAGATGGCCCAGAAGTTAAGAGCACTGCCTGCTCTTCCAGAGAACCCAGGTTCAATATTCCTAGCACCCACACAGCAGCCCACAACTGGCTATAACTCCAGTTCTTCTGGCCTCTTCAGACACGTGACACACAGACAAACGTGCAGGCATTTAAAATAATCCCCCTCATACACACAAAGAAATAAAAAAAATAAAATAAAAACAAACACTATCACCTATGAAGTTTATTTTCCAAAAATGTTTGACTTGATTGAACTTCACAAAAACTTTAGATTTAGCTTTCAGTTTATGGAAAACAGGCAATTAAAAAAAAACCACACACACACTATATTATCACAGAGAATGTGTTAATAGCACCAAGTTAAACCACAGAGCGGGGAAATAATCAGACAGATTCAGAATATGGGGCACCCATAGTCACAGACCAATTGGTCTTTTAAAAACCCCAAGGTAGGGTGAGTGTGATGGCCTTGGGGTCAAGGCATCTGCTGCCAAGCCTGACAACTTGAGTTAGATCACTATAACTCCTGTGGTAGAAGGAGAGAACCAATTTCTGCAAGTTGCACACACACACACACAGAGCACATGAACTCAAGAATAAAACAAAAAAAAAATCACAGTAATAAGTAGGTGCCAAAGATAAAATCTATCCTGATTCTGTTTTTATTTTTCCTTCTTTTTTTTTTTTTTTCGGTTTTTCGAGACAGTGCTTCTCTGTGTAGCCCTGGCTGTCCTGGAACTCACTTTGTAGACCAGGCTAGCCTCGAACTCAGAACTCTGCCTGCCTCTGCCTCCCGAGTGCTGGGATTAAAGGCGTGTGCCACCACCGCCTGGCTCTGATTCTGTTTTTAAAAGGTAGTTATAACAACATTTCAGAGGCTATCAAGAAAAATATAAATGGAGATAATCTTAATGGCACGTACTGAGACTACATGAAAACCTTCTTTTCAGCAGCAGATGCCACCATAGTTAGATCTTCATAACTACAATTTACATTGAAATGGTTTCAGAAAACTGTACAAAAAGAAAAGTTTGGGGAAACAAAGGTTATGGTTTTCTGATACATTAAAAGGGTCTGTAACCACTCAAGTTGTTGAAACCAGAGTATTTAAAACCTTGTCTAACACTCGTATTGAAATAATGAGTGGGTTTAGAAAAACTAAAGCCAATGTTAACTGTACAGAGTCTTTTGATTCTGGGTCACCGTAACTTGACAGTCACTGCCTGGCTGCAAAGACTCACCTTGAACATGTTATTTTTAAGACTAGAGGTATAAACTCAAAAGCTTGAACAATTCAGGCTCAAAGTTCAGGTTCTAGACTCCAATAATCAGGTGATTTCACACTCGGGATACTCTTCCGAGGAAACTGAGATTTGGTCCTTGTACTGGCTAGTTTTGTGTCAACTTGACACAGCTGGAGTTATCACAGAGAAAGGAGCTTCAGTTGAGAAAATGCCTCCATGAGATCCAACTGTAAGGCATTTTCTCAATTAACGATCAAGGGTTTCAGGTCCCTTGTAGGTGGGACCATCTCTGGGCTGGTAGTCTTGGTTCTATAAGAGAGCAAGCTGATCAAGCCAGGGGAAGCAAGCCAGTAAGTAACATCCCTCCATGGCCTCTGCATCAGCTCCTGCTTCTGACTTGCTTGAGTTCCAGTCCTGACTTCTTTCAGTGATGAACAGCAGTGTGGAAATGTAAGCTGAATAAACCCTTTCCTCCCCAATTTGCTTCTTGGTCATGATGTTTGTGCAGGAATGAAAAAAACCCTGACTAAGACAGTCCTATTAACCATGATGCTGTAGGACACAGAGCCAGGAATCAGTCTAAGTGCCCAAACTTCCGCCCCAGTCATCCCACACTGTAAAATGGGGCTTGAGACCATCTCCTCTGTTCAATACCCTGATGGGCTCATCTATACAGATGGCTTGGTAAACTGAGCAGAGGTGACAAGAGAAAAGGGGAATGTATTCTTCAGCTTTGGTTGAAAGCACTCTAGCCTTCACTACTAAGAGATAACAGGAAGCACTCTTGTTAGACAGCACTCTTTGCTTTTTATGGATGGAAGCAGCTCAAGCTTGCGGAATTAAGAGGAAAAAAGCTGGGTTGAGGGGAAGAGAGGGCAAAGCAGTCCACACCACTTTCCCATACCTACTCCGTCAGGCCCTCCACAAAGCTAGTGTTTTGTTTGATGAGGCAGAGCCAGGACTAAGCAGCTCAAGCTGGCCTTGAATATTCTAACCTCCTGCCTTTGCCTCCTGAGTACTGGGATCACAGGTGTGTACCTCTGCTGAATTCTAAAAGTACTTTCCCAAACCATGATCTCATATTTCTTATCATATATATCTGACCTTGTTCTCTCCGATCATCTCCACAAGTTCCTAAAAAATAAAACCATTATCCTACCCTCTGTTCCTGGCTCAGGCACTGCCATGAACTTATCAGAAGTGAGCAGTCCAGGTCTTGTTATTGGCACTCTAACAGAACCTAGAGTCACCTGAAAGATGGAACCTCAATGGGAGAACTGCCTAAATAAGACATGGGCATCTCCATGAGGCACTGTCTTAATTGTTAGTTGAGGTAGGAGGGCGCTGTCCACCGTGGGCAGTACCATCACTAGGTACGCAGTCTTGGGCTGTGCAGCTGAGTGTAAGTCAGCAGGTGAGCCAGTAAATTATGTTCGTTTAAATTCTTGCATTCCTGTGCTGACATCTCTCAGTGATGGGCTGTGACCTGGAAATATAAGCTGAAATAAGTTTTTCTTTTTCCTCTTCAAGTTCTTTTTGGTCAGCATGTTACAGCAGCAGAAAAGCAAACTAGAGCCTTTTACCACCACTCCCTTTACCCTGAATAGTATTTTGAATAGACAGGAAATGACTGAGTATTAATTATGTTGCGCCTGAAGTCACGCATGGGGGTGGGATGGTGTGTGTGTGTGTGTGTGTGTGTGTGTGTGTGTGTGTGTGTGTGTGGTGGCAGCAGATCTCAGGTCCTCCAGCAGTAATCCAGAAACTAGCTACAATTCCACAGGAGCAGGGAGGCCTGCAGTATCCTGACACTTAGAATTGGGGATACTTTCTATTCTTCACTGAGTCTCCCTTTATCTCCAAACCACCTCTCCCTTAGAAAGCTGAGGCTCTCATAAACACCTAACCTACAACAAACCAGTTGGGGGCAGGGTGACATTGTCATTTCTGGCAACACAGTGGATCCTGGGCGAGATTCTTGGCTGTGAGATTCACTGTTAGCTGCAAATGCTCTGAAGTGTTGTCGTGAAGGTCTACACCTCTGAGGCAGACACCTGCACTACTGCCCTCACCGCTGTGTATTCAAGCTCTGCCCCCACACTTCTTAACAGCTACAATTTTTGCTCTAGGTGCTAAATTTTCTCCCCACTCCTGTGGCTTCTTCTGCCCTATATCTAGTACTTTACTTCCTGCTTCCTTAAACTCCTAAAGCCAGAGAGAGATATTCTAGGAGTCAATGAATCCCCAGTTTTGGACTCTAACACCCAGAGAGACAGGTAGGTTTACAGCCTGACCCTCAGGGCTCTTTCAGTTACCCCCGCATCTCCTCAAACATGCCCCTGGGCCTCCCAACAGGAGTTCATTCTTCTGCCATCCCAGAATACTTAGCTTAAGGCTCCATGTCCCATGAGACCACTACCTAATTGTTCATAAGGTGCAGATAAAGGCCTATTTCTCAATCTAAAATTAGTAAATTCTTCCAGAACAGCCAGTAATCACTAGCAAACTTAGAGAGAGTCTTCTAACAAATTTTCAGGGCAAAAAGCAAGTGATCTAGCTATATAAAATGGCTACACTCTTGCTTGCTACCAAAGATTGCATTCCCCAATATTGTAGCCCTAGTTATGGCTATGGCTGAGTATGGCTGTCTTGGGAATACTGGTGACTGTAGTCCCACCGCCCAAGCACTTTGGATTCTAGCCAAGTGTGGTGGCACACATCTATAACCCCAGCACTTGGGAGGCTTAGGCAAGAGGGCTGGCACACACTCAAGGTTAACTTGGGGTTAAACTGCAAGACCCAAAACTGTCTCAAAACAGTAACAAAAAAATGACTCCCTGCCCTCCCACTGTTCTCCCATGGCCTTGTACTGTTTTCTCTGGCCCAGCTCAACCAGATAAAGAACTCTGAATTTCATCCCAACAGACCTGGGAAACCATTGAGAGTTTAAGCATGATTTACTGAGCACCTACTATGTTTCAGGTTAAGTGAGGTTAAATGGGGGAACAAAAGAACATTCCTTGAAATTTGACACTGACACAAGTCTAGTGACTGCAGCAATCAGATTTAGCATCAGGAACTATTAAGCCTGGAAGGGCTTCTCCTCTTGAACTTTTCTCCTCTGCTGGCACTGCTCCAGTTACTACAGCCATCTTCCTTTTTGTTCCTCACACATTCCCAGCCTAGTATAAGTGCCAATGTGGTTACTGGTTAAGACTCCAGAAATGGCTTTCTGGCACCCCAGGAATAAAGTCAAGACTTTTCCCCTTCCCCACCCCCAAGGGCCTCCAGCTGTTAACCACGGCCTAGTCCTATCTCCCAGCTCATTTCCTGCCACTCCTACCTTCAACTCTGCCTCTAACCAAACCCTGCTCATTATCATTCCTCTGCATTACAACCCCTTTCCTTGTTGGAGTTCTCAGCTGAACACCATCCCTTCTGGCAACTCCTGACCACAGGAGAGCAGACTGTGTGTCTCCATCATCCAGTCCTAGTATACAGGTTCATTCCGTGTAAGTTCAGGAACTAGGTGAGGAGACAGCTGTGGAGGAATTTAGTTATTATAATGGCGATGATTTCTCTCTTCCTTTTCTTTAGTTTTAGACCTAGGTATGCATCCATAAACAATGGGTAGAACCCCCACCACCTGCACTCCCTGTTTTTTTTTCATTTCGAAGCATGGGATCATAATATGAAATCCCCTCCCCTCTTTTTAGACTAACATGGCAGTGAGTTTCACTCATGTGACTGTGCTTGTTTTGCTCATGTCACTGCTGTTCCTACTCTGATGGCCCTGTGGGTTAAGTTTGGACATTACGAACACTGCCCTGTGGCCCTGCACGTACACATACAGGCACGTGAACTCTTGCTTTTACTAGAATGAGCCGAGCTGTCTCCAAAGCAGCCGTGGTAATGCAGTCCCACCAACCAGCTCCACAGACTCACCAACACCTGATTCCTCCAGCTTTACAAACTCAGACAAGCTGGTGAATAGAACACAGAATCTCAGCATGTGTGCATAACACGAGAAGAGACAAAGTGACAGCAGGAGAGAGAACCAGTCACAGAGCAAGGCAGTCAAACATGGGAAAGATAACTGTGCTTTTTGATCCGCTAGCAAATGGCTTAAGTTTGCCCACTGGTGATTTAAGGAGCCTAGGACTTCATTTAACTTTCTCTGGTTTCTGGGGAGCCCATGCGTGCGGTGGAGCTCTCCCTCAGTTCCAAGGTGAAGCAAAAGTATCCATCTTAGGTATATTAATAACCCATGCCCTTTGGTTAAAGGAAAAACACAGGTCCATCACAACCAGTCACAACCAGTCGCAAGGAGACCTAGCTGGGAAAGGGGAGAAATTCTTGTGGATCCTTGGGAACTTTCAAGAGGTGACATCATTTGTTTTGTAGCTCCTGGAGCAATCATCCCGGTGAACAGACGGTTAATCTCCTGAGGCCTAAGCGTAAGCCAATCAGGAGAGGGGGAGAAGCATTATTTTGTCAGCACTTTTTCAAATCTTGTGCCCAAAGCTAGCCCTACCTTAAACCTGTCAGTTCCATGAGCCAATAAACTAACTTTCTGCCCCATCAGCTTGGTTGGGATTTGTCTGTCAACTGTTTTTTTTTTTTTTTTTAAGGGGAGGGGGACCTGACTGACACCAAGATGAAGTTACTGGGCTGAAATACACAATTTACAGAAAACAAAACAAAACAAAACACCATCAGTCAACTGACTGAAACAGGTCTTGCAACACAGGCAGACAGAGGACAACCTCCAGACACAGTAGACTTTTAGCCTGTTCTGGGACATCACAACTCCTGTGGCTCCTAGCATTCTGAGTAGGGAAACAGAGCCTCATCTTCTACCTCCCTCTGCAGTCGATCAAAGCCCGCACCTAGAGAGCCACCTGGATTTTCACACAGCCTCGGCTACCCTGTTGTTCAGCACGAGGCTAGAGTCCCGACTTTCCGGAGCTTCTGTATTATCATGAAGAAATAAAGGTGTGGGTTACAGAGCTGTTCACAACACCGAAAGTAACGTTTAGCGGACATACCAGCATATTTAATGGGCGGTATAGAGCCATTGCTATTATTAACAGCAGCCAAAGCAGAATAAAGATGGCTGAAATTGTTGAAGCATTAGTGTGGGTGGAGGTGTGGGTGGTGTTTTGACAAACTGGCTATCAGGTAGGAAAGGACCAGATCATCAGATGTAGTGGGGATTTGTTGAAGAATGAGGTATCATGTATTCCAGGCTAGCCTCACACTTGGTATGTAGTCAAAGCTGACTCAGACTCCTAGTCTTCTTTCTCTACCTCTTGAGTGAGGGGATTCCAAGTGGGCGTCAGCATACCCAGCTAAACCAGTGTTTCCAAAATCATGAACAGTGGCTTCCTCATGCTTAACAACAGGTTGTATTCTGTCTGTCAGAAAATGGAGGCAGAGTAAACCTACCCCATGTACATCTCAGCCCAGGCTACGGTACCAGGTATGTCACGTGAAAGGGGTGTGGGGATCACAACAGAAGGTATGGTACAGTAGCACACAACTTTAATCCCAGCACTGGGCAGGGGTGGGGGTAGGGGGTCAGGGGCAGAGGCAGGTGGATGTCTGAGTTCTAGGTCAGCTTGGTCTATTTAAGTGTTGTAGCTTACACCGGTTGAGTGAGGCAGTCTGTCTAAAAAATAAGTAAATATCCACAAATGGAGCCAGGGAACTCAATACCCATCCATGAGGTGAGGAAATTCTGACTATTCATATAGTGGATGGAGGCATCTCAGCAAGCTAATAGGGAATTTCTACTTTTCATCAAAGTTGAGACACCTATGACATTCTATCTTTAGCATCTCTGATATGTAATCAGTGACATGTATCATTTAACTGGCAAAATATTCTGTGTGGAACATAAACTAAGGATATATAAAGCAATTGAAGCATTACATATATGATGAGGGGTGGTGTATTAGGCTTCTCTAGAGTGTCACAGAACACATACACACACACACAGACACAAACACACACAAAGGATTTACTGAAATGATTTACAGGCCATAGTTTAACTAGTCCAACAATGGCTAGCTGTGAATGGAAAGTCCAAGGATCTCAGAGTTGCTCAATCCCACAAGGTTGGATGTCCTTATATAAACTTCCAGCGGAAGGTATGGCCCACATTAAAAGTACGTTTTCCTGCCTCAAGATCCAAATGAAAGGTCTGTGTCTTCCAGACTTAAAACCTGGATCAAAGTTGTGTGCCTTCCTATCTCAAAGGTATGCACTACAAGTAGATTAACCTTCTTCAAATCAGACAGAAAAATCTGTCACAGGTGTGCCCTCCATTTCTGGATGGTTGTTCATTCCAGATTCAGTCAGGTTGCCAAGCAAGAATAGTCACCACAGGTGGCCTTTCTCCTACAGAGTTCTGAAGGGATCACATTTCTGAAGTGGGTCTCACTGGGCTATTTTCTTGCTTCAAAACACACAAGGCTGGGCATCCAGCCCCAAATCCTGAGTACTCCATAGTAAGAATTTAGGGAGAGAGGCCCTTCATGTGACATACTCCTCCCCTTGTTCTTGTACACTCTGTTCTCTCAGACACAGCTTGGCCTTGGATAAAACTGCCCCCCCATCTCTGCTCCTTCCCAGTTAGTTCTGTCTTTCCATGATAACACTCTCACACTGCTTTATAACTGCCTTTATTTTCTGGTTTGGTGGATGGGTATTCTCAGAATGCTAAAACAAGAGTCAGACCTCAGTGATCTTTTTTATCTCCAGCAGTTGGCCCAAATCACGGAATCGCGACTATAAAATACCACTCCCGGATTCGGAGCCCTGATGGCTTCTCTGCCCCCAATTTTCACAGCACCCTCAGATCCCAGCTTCATAAACCGCCTAAGTGGCAGGATCTGGGCATTAGACATTTTTTTCTGCCACACCCACACAGATTTCCTTCCCTCACCCACTCGGGGAAGGTCAGTATTCTAATAGCCCATTTCCATCAATCTGGCCATTTTTTTTTTTTTTTTTTTTTTTTTGGTGTTTTCGAGGCAGGGTTTCTCTGTGTAGCCCTGGCTGTCCTGGAACTCACTTTGTAGACCAGGCTGGCCTCAACTCAGAAATCCGCCTGCCTCTGCCTCCCGAGTGCTGGGATTAAAGGCATGTGCCACCACACCCCTGGCTCTCCTATCCCATTTTAAATGCCAATCTTAAGCTAAGCCTTTGTTTGCTACAAATGTCTCCCCGTGTATTTTCCATTGTGATCCTGGGAGCTGGATTTCCCCCCCCCCCCCATCCCCCTCGCAGAAGCATTCACTTAAAAGGTTTTACCTGAGGTTTTCGGAGTTCTGCAGTAACAGATGCAGTCTCAGTCCTGCTTGTGATTCTCTTGTAGCAACTAACAAGTCATTCCCCACCTTTGTACTTCAGTTTCCTTACCAATCCCCCTGCATCTTCTTTCTCCTCTCTGAGACAGGGTCTCACTATGCGACTATGGCTGGCTTGCTACTCTCTATGTATATCAAAGGGGCCTCAAACTCACAAACATCTGCCTGCCTCTGCCTTTCAGGTGCTGAGAGTATAGGCAATCACCACTTCGTCTGGCAAGACCCTTTCCTTTCCTCTTCCTCCCCCCCTCCTTCTCAAGTCTTTAGATTTATTTTGTGGGTGCAGGTGTTTTCTCACCACATGCATGCAGTGCCTGCAGAGTTCAGAGGAGGGTGTTAGATATCCTGGACCTGGAGTTATATATAGATGGTTACGAGCCATGTGGGTACTGAAAACTGAACCTAGGTCTTCTCAAAGAACAAGAAATCCTGTTAACCATGGAGCCAACTCCCCAGACCCAGATTTTCTTATCTCTTAGCAAAGGAAATTGTTTGGCCAAGTTGTCTGAAGTTTGGAAGGTCACGTATACACGAGTGTTTACTCAAAAGGCATCATTAAAAGAGGAGAGACATGGAGGCAATCAGCTTTCAATACTCAAAGCTGCACTGATTTCAGCAGCAACAACAACAACAACAACAAAAGCACTATTGGACTGTAATCCAATCTTGCAAGTATCAATACCTGCAAGTCCATACTGATATAAAGAGATGAACAAATTAATGAAGTGGACACATTTCCCACAGGGAATAATTTAAAATCCGTAACTCCCTAATTCCTTAGATGAACAAAGTGACTTCCTTCCCAGTAATACTGTATGCAAAGGGAAAAAACTGCAATGCAAAACTTGACAATGTAGAAAACCAGCAAACACTCAGCTGGGTGAGGAGGGCTGCACCTAAATCTTGACATGAAATCCTTACTAAGCTGTGCTGAATATGGCAACTTAACTGTATTCTTTAACACACAAACCCAATCTTAAGAGTGGCTCTCAGAGTATGAACTACCAACCAAAGAACATACACACGGGCTGGACCTAGGCCTCCTCCCTCATATGTAGCAGCAGATGTGCAGCTTCATGTGGGTCCTAATCAACTGGAGCTGGGGCTATCCCAAAAGCCCACGTGTAGGATCTGTTCTAGCTAGGCTGCCTTGCCGGCCTCAGTGAAAGAGGAAGCACCCGGCCTCTCAGAGACTTAAAATGTTGGGGGTTGGAGGGGACACCCAGAGTCATCGCCTACCCCAGAGGAGAAGGGAAGGAGGGATAGGGGAAGGACTGTGGGAGGGGGTGACCTGGAAGGGGGCAGTGAACAGGATGTAAAGTGAATAAGAAAAATAAATAAAAAAAAATAGTAAGATATACCATACAAACACACATCCAAGTGTTTATATCAGAATATGCTTCAAAAGTCCACGTGAAAAAGGCTTGTTCTGCTGGGCGTGGTGGCGCACGCCTTTAATCCCAGCACTCAGGAGGCAGAGGCAGGCGGATTTCTGAGTTCGAGGCCAGCCTGGTCTACAGAGGCTTGTTCCTTGCATCAGCACTACTGAAAACCAATTCAGACCTTACGAGGTGTACCACTTTAGGACACTGAGATAGCATCATAGAAGGGGGCTGTGGCATGCTGATGTATCTCTTTCTCCTCTCTTCCTGCCTATTACATGAGTGGTTTTGTTCTTCTGCGCACTGCTCTCTCTGTGCCTGCTGCCTCATGGTAGGCCCAGATCAACAGGTACCAATGGGTCATATGCTGCAACTTCTAAGCCTGTGAACCAAAATCAACCTTTCTCCTCGTGTGTTCATTATCTGAGGTATCCATTACATAAGTGTCTCTGAAAACTCTGAAACCAAATCTAAAAACCAATGCAGTGCAGCAACCTGGGTGAGAATATGGAGGGATAAGGTGAAAAGGAAAAGGTGAATAAATATAGTGTGTGGACTTTGGCCAATAATAATGTGTTATTTGTCAATGAAAGGAAATCAGTTGGGAGTTATAGACACTTCACACACTGTTTTCTCAATTTTTTCTGTAAATGTACAACTGTTCTAAAAAAAATTAAGTGTATTCAAAAGTGTGGGCAGATGCCTGTAATCTCTGTAATCGAAGCACTCGAGGCAGGAGGCTAACCTGGGCTGCCATGGTCAGTTTCAGACCATTTTGGATACATGGAGACACCCTGTCGTTGTCATCACCATCGTCATCATTATCAAATTTAAAAGTTGCAGTTTTAAAGGCATTAATGAAAGCTTTCTTTTAGAAAAATATGGGTTTGTTTGTTTGTTTGTTTTAACTTGGGAGGAATACTCTAGGCATCATGAATCCATCTCACTAACAAGGGGTTCAGGCATGCATGAACGAGCGCATGTCATTCTTCCCTTCTTTGAAACACACACAAATGGTTGTGTTGTCAAAATCTGGAATGTACGGGGAATTGTTAAGTGTCTCCTCCTATTCACTTCCCAAAGTTAAATTCATACATTTCTTTTCTTTTCTTTTTTTTTTTTTTGGGTGGGGGTGGGGGTGGGGGTCAAGACAGGGGCTCTCTTTGTAGCCCTGGTTATCCTAGAATTCATTTAGTCTGTAAACCAGACTGGCCTCTAACTCCCAAGCACTGGGTGTAAAGGCGTGCACCAGTCCACAGCCAGGTTTATACTTTCTTTTCCTAAGCTAATTAGGTAGTAAAATCATCAGTGATAACGAACGCACAGCTCTTGGTACAACTAGCTAAACCAGTTTACTCTGAGGATAAATAAATAAAAAAAAAATAAACAGATACATAAATATAAGACCTGCTTCTGGTCATGCAGGGCTCCAAGCCACCAGGTGGAACGTCATCCGGGTCCCGCTCACTTCTGGCTCTGGGGACTGGAAGAGACTGAAGTAAGTCTGGGTTGGACCTGAGGAGGAAGGAACACGGCGAGCTCAGGGCGAAAGGCCCAAAGGCGAGCCGGGGACGCGGCGCTCACGCGAGCTCGCCGTCCCGCGCGCCCGGGCCTGGTTAGCCCTGCCCAGGGCCCGCGGCCGCCTTCGCTGTCCCCACCCGGGTCGCACGGCGGCCGCTCCTCCGCGTCTCCTCACCAGTGCAAACCGCACTCACCCGCGCCGCTCTCCGGGCCGGGTCACTCCTCTCCCTGGAGCTGCTCCGCGGGGTAGGTCCTGAGCAAGCAGCCGGCACCACAGTCTCCCCGCCCAGCAGTCTCCGGGAGCTCCGGGCCCTCCGCCGAGATTTCTCTGGGACCAGCCCTGGGATTGGCTCTTGCCAAACTCCATCCTCCAATGGGAACTTCAGGATTCTTGACGTCACTGATCACTGGGCAAATCCCCAGGCAGCGGCCAAAGAGGTGAAGCGGCCGGGCCCGAGAAAAGGAAAGTGAAATCGGAAGCGGCCAGTGCGTCACGGTTGTCTTCCAGCTGCTGAGGTCGCGCGAGGCCTCGTGTAGGTTAGGGTGCTGAAGCCCCCATAGCTTTCGAGACCCCATTTCTGATTCCCTGCGGTTAGGGGTGGGCTGGGGTGTCTGCAAGGGCTGGGTTTTAGATGGGGTTTCCTCCTCAGGGCCTGCCTGTAACTAAGATCAGACCAGTCTATCAAGTTTTTCCAAGATCCATCACAAATATCATTTTCGAAGCTCCTGGCTAGGATGAACCATTTTTGACAACTAGCCTTCCTTACACAAGGCAGGTGCTGTTCCTGCTGTACAGAACAAAGTAAACACACATACACATTCCACACTCCACCCCACACCACAGTGATAGTTCAGTGGGTAAAGATGCTTGCCACCAAATCAGATGACTGGCTTTCAAATCCCATATCCCCCACATGATGGGACATGAGAACATCTATTCTGGTTGTCCTCTAAGCTCCACAAGCACATGCACTCTCCACCTACGCTAAATAAATAAATGCAAAACATTTAAAGATCCTGGCGCTAGGGAAACCGAGGCATTAGAGTTCAATACCAGCCTGGGCTACGAAGGGGGAATTTGTTGAAAACTGAGAAAAACTACAGAACCTGCAATATCTGGTACTGAGGCCCTCTACAGGAGCTTTGAGAGCCTCCTGCAGCTCCACAGCCAAGGACTCGACCACGCCCACTAGCCTGAAAGCCCTTTTTGCACACAGCTTTCTGCTCTGCAGGAAATCCACAGTTCCTGCTACTTCCAAAGAAGTAGTCCGAGCTGCAGGAGGGCTCCGAGTCCTAAGTCCTAACATTTCACCAACATATGGGGAGTGCTTTTGAGTTTCCTGTGAGCTGTTGGAGGGGGTGGAGCGGAGTTCTGGATGCCTGTGCTCTGGACTTTGATCTCAGCACACCCTAAAATCACTAGATACCTGCTCTTTCAGTTGATATTGGGGGTGGGAGCTTTGTTTTGTTTTGTTTCGAGACAGAGTCTCACTATGTAGCTCTGGCTGTCCTGGAACTCGCTCTGTAGACCAGGCTGCCCATATTCAGTACCGGTTCTTCCCACTCTGCCTGCGTTTCCCTTATATCTACAATAAAAATCTTCTCCATACTTAAGGAATAGTCACAGGGAGTACCTTAACGATGGTCAGAGCCAAGGAATGCTGCCAAAAAAAAAAAATCATATTACACAACAGAGCTCATGAAAAAGATTTATTGGAAGGGGAGTGAGAAGCAGGGCAGGCTGTGATGGTGCAGGCTTTATAATATGGGGTATGGAACATGCATATAGTGAAAATGCAGGACAGTGGCGAAAGTGAAAAAAAAGCCAGGTCCCATTGGTCTTTAGTAATGATGAGGATTGAAGGGCAGGGGATAGGGGAGCTTGGTTTTGGAAATGTGGGTGGCTCTCGGTTGACTAACACTTGTTTTTTCATTCACTGTCTAAATGGGTAACCCACCATACATTAATCTATTTTGATTTATTTATGCATGTCTCATACACTGATAGTGGGTTTTTTTGTTGTTGTTGTTTTTTTGTTTTTGGGTTTTTTGTTGTTGTTTTTTGTTTTTTTGGTTTTTTTTTTAGATGTGGGTGTGGAGAGATGGCTCAGAAGTTAAGGGCAATTATTCTCGTAGAAAACCTGGATTCCACGCCCAACAACCATAAGACAATTCACAACTGCTTTTAATTTCAGATCCAGGGGATTCTAGACTCTGATCTCTTTGGGCACCAGGCATACAGACAGGTCAGGCCCATACACGCATGCGGGTGAACTACTCACATATAAAATAAACAAATAAGCCAGCCATGGTGGCACACTGTTGCAGGATGTTTGATCACACCGTTAACCCTGTGAGACTGCGTTGTTCACTGGAAAAACCTGTTTCTGGTTGTGGTGTGGCTCAGCCTTGGCACACACCTTTTTTCTCAAACAATGAAGGTCAAGTTAGTCGAAGGAAGCACCTATGTTTGAAAGTGATGTCTAGTTGAGTGACAGACAAAGTGACGAATCAAAGAAAGATTTGACAGAGTAGGATATGCCCATCTCTCATGAGAACAGAAAGGAAAGTGAGACCGCATAAGAGAGTGCAGAAAGAGAGAAGGTAGTTTTACCAGGAGAGTTTTACAGAGACAGGTTGAAGAGAGATAAGCTAGACACAGGTGAAGACAGAACGATTCAGAGAATGAGAAGAAACCAGAAGATCAGAACAGATTACCTGAGTTAGTTTGAGGCCAAGCAGAGCAAAAAGTCAGAGGATGAGAGAGAAGCCAGACTAATCTGTCAGCTTGGAGAGGAGTTTGAGCCAGAACAGTTGAGTTGACCAGCCAGCCAGAGTTCAGTAAGCCTCCATCTGAGATGACAATTACACCAAGTGAATAAAAGTTACTTTTACAGTACATAGGCTTTAACCTCAACATTCTGGAGGCAGAGGCAGGTAGATCTCCGAGTCTGAGGTTAGCATGGTCTACAGATTGAATATCAGGATAGCTAAGCCTGAACTGAGAAACCTTGTCTTAGTTAGGGTTTTTCTGCTGGGAACAGACACCATGACTAAGGCAAGTCTAATAAAGGACATTTAATTGGGGCTGGCTTACAGGTTCAGAGGTTCAGTCTATTATTATCAAGGTGGGAGCATGGCAGCATCCAGGGAGGCATGGTGCAGGCAGAGCTGAGAGTCCTGCATCTTCATCTGAAGGCTGCTAGTGGAAGACTGACTTCTTGGCAGCTAGGATGGGGATCTTAAAGCCCATGCCCATAGTGACACACCTACTCCAACAAGGATACACCTCCTAATAGTGCCACGCACTGGGACAAGCATATACAAACCATCGCAAACCTTGTGTTGAAAAGCCAACCAAAGTGTTTCATATGTGTGTATGCATGCATGTGCATCATGTGTATGCCCAGTGCCAGTGGATGCCAGATGAAGGCATCAGATTCTCTGGAACTAGAATTACAGGCTGTTGTAAGAGGATGAAATGGGTGCTGGGAGCTAAACCCAGGTTATCTCCAGGAGAGCAAATGCTTTTAATGCTGAACCATCTCTCCAGCCCCCAAACCATCTTGTTCATTTCTTTGTAACCATGTGCACTTTCTGTCCTCCTCCCATTTAATGAAGTCTCATGGGAATTGCAAAAAGGTTGTTGTCTCTCTGAAAGACCCTCACGTAACCACTGCCCAGTCCTACACTAGAAGGGGAAAGAATATCACAAAGTCATATCAAGGAGAAACTAAACAGACCTTGATATACTCCTTCCCCAGTACACAATATACCACACCTCTTCTCTTCCAGTTATATTCTGCCTGTATGGTCACACAGATATTGTACCTGTTACCCTAGCACTTTGGAGGATATTTTAGTCAACCTTCCTTCTATGGTGAGACCCAGACTCAATACAAAACAAAGGCAAAATAATAAGACCTTGTAGGTCTCTTCTGGCTTTTGTTTGTTTTTGTTGTTGAGACAGGATCAGTTCAGCTTTGAATTCAATATGTAGCCCAGGTTGTCTTCTAACCTCTGTACCTGAATGCTAGGATTACAGGCATGTGTCATCATATCTGGCATCTTGGTCTTCATTTTTTTACACTACAAGGTCCCCATGTAGTGTAAAATGTGGGTTTTACATTTTTTTAAATGTTTTTCTCTTATTAGTGTGTCTATTGTTTTAGTAGACTCAGTCATGAACCTTGTGACTGGGGAAGAAATGATATTTATTTTGTTCTCTACACATGGTTTAAGCTTATTGAGTTAAAATAAGTTTTTGAGAATCTCAAAGTTTTGAGCTGAAGATGTAGTTCATTTGGTAGAATGTTTCTGTAGCATAAACCAAGCCGAAGTTCAGTCTCTAGCGACTGTAGAATGTGAGCACGGCGGTGTACTCCCAGCTATCTAGAAGAAGGAATGCCAGAAGTTCAAGGTCATACTTGGTGAATTAGAAAACAACCTGGGATACATGAAACCCCATCTAAACATTAGAAACAAAGACACCAACGATTGCTGATGCCAAGAAGTGCTTGCTGACAGAGCCTAGTACTGCTTGAGAAGTTCTACCAACACCTGACCAATACAGATGCAAATACAGCCAACAATCGGACTGAGCCTGGGGACCCCAGTGGAAGAGCTAGGGGGAGGACTGAAAGAGCTGAAGGGATTGAAACCCCATAGGAAGAACAATATCAATTGATTGGACCACCCAGAGCTCCCAGGGACTAAACCACCAACCAGAGAGTTTATATGGAGGGATCCATGGCTCCAGATACACATGTATCTGACTTCAATGGGAGGGGAGGCCCTTCATCCTGTGAAGGCTTGATGCCTCAGGATAGGGGGCTGCTAGAACGGGGAGGCAGGGGTGGGTGAGTAAATGGAGGAGCACCCTCACAGAGGAGGGATGGGGGGTGGGGACGGAATGGGGGGTTTGTGGAGGAGTAACTGAGAAGGGAAATATCATTTGAAATGTAAACAAATAAAATTATTAATAAAAAATTAAAAAACAAACAAAACACAATTCTTCTAAAAATGTTGGGGTGCTTAGAAGAGGCCCCCCAAACAACCAAGCTCAAGACTAGAAGCTTCCAGTGAGAAAGATGCAGAGGCTCTGCCTGAAACTGAAAGATACATGTGTATGAACAAGTATCTCTCAAAGCTTCATGAACTGACTTGAGTTTTAAATGTGTATTTCCATTTTTTAGCAGAAGTTTAAATGAACAATTTTTCAGCTACTATGAACTGGCAGCTTTCATGCAAAGAATGAGTAGCAGACTTTAAAATAACAGGTTTAACTGCCCCCTTTATAAGGAAAAAGGACATTTTGCATCCAAGTGACATTAACTGCTGGGTTTGGAACAGAAAGCTGTGTAGGCTGAGCCAATCTCTTATGTGACTTGGTTTGTCCTTTTAAATACTTTGTATTCCAAATGTGACAAATTTTATATGAAATGTCCTTTTAGTTCAAAAGTCAGTGAAATTGGATTGTGTAATATACAAAGACAATTTAGCCTAAAAATTACTAATGGTACAGTTGTCCCAGAATGTTAAATAAAGAACATAACCATAATATTTTAAGAATTATTGTGAATTAAAGAAAAATATTTTTAATTTATTGTAGAAAAACTTAAACCTACATAAAAATAAATATTTTGAACCACTTGGCTTGAACCACTGCTCCATTTGCCAATAAATTTTGCTGTTTGCTTCTCCATCTGATACTCTAAGAAAAACTGAATATCTAAAAAAGAATGCTAAGCATATTTTACATCATCTACAAATCTTTCCATATGCTGTTCTAATAAGGACTTAGCTTTTGTGACAAAATACCATGATCAAGATACACATAATTATTCATATAATCACTCAATAATCTCATAACAGAATTTAATACCAACTTTATATTTGAATTCTCTGATCTTATTGAAGAGGTTTTTACAGGTACAATGTCAGAATTTTTTCTTTTAAAATTTATTATTATTGTTGTTGCTGCTGCTGTTGTTGTTGTTTGGGGGTTTTTCTGATAGTACACTTCTCTGGGTAGCCCTGGCTGTCTTGGAACTCTCTCTGTAGACTAGACTGTCTTCAAAGTCACAAAGATCTTCCAGCCTCTACCTTCTGAGTGTGGGGTTAAAGGCACCTGTTATTATTGCCTGGATTCTTTTAAAAACTAATTAACTGGGAATATTGGCACAGGTTTTTAATAGCAGCACTTGAAAGGCAAAGGCAGAAGCAGATGAATCTATGTGAGTTCAAGGCCAGCCTAGTCTACATATTTCCAGGACTATATAGCACTATTAGCCAGAACTAATGAGTTTGTCTCCAACAATGTCCCCTGCCCAAAATAAAATAAAATAAATCTATTTATGTTTCTCTCCCTTTAGTGCATGTGTGTGTTTATGTGTGTGCTCATGGAGGTCAGAAGAGGATGTCAGAGCCTCCTGGAACTGGAGTTACAGGTAGTTGTGAACTACTTGGTGTGGGTGTTGGGTGTTGAGATTTGGCCTATTGCTATGTATTATAATGCTAAATTCTATGCCCAAAGGTCTAGGCCTACAAAATGACTTCTCATGATTACAAGCTTTTGTTGTACAACCTTGCTCCTTTATTTAAACTATTGCTTAAATAAATTTGGCTACAGCCAGTTATTGGAGGGATTAGAGGTGTGACCTGGAGTGACCTGGTTGGAGGAGGAGAGACAGGGGTGGTGGTTGGGGGGAGAAGGAGGAAGAAGAAGAAGATAGAGGAAGCCACCACGAGGAGAGATGGACAGTGAGCACATGGCCAGGACAAACAGCAAGTATTTGGGCTACACAGTTGGGGAGGTAGCCAGGCTAGCTAAGAATAGATTAGTTATTACCACCCAGTAATAATCAAAGCCAAATAAAATAACCATAGTCTGAGTCTCATTTATTTGTAAGCTAGTCGGGGATAAGCTTATATTGCTTGTACTACAGTTGGGTATCGAACTTAAGTCCTCTGGAAGAGCAGCAAGCTCTCTTAACTACTGAACCTTCTCTCTAGCCTCCAAGTTGTAGAATTTAAATCCAAACAAAGTTAATAGAATCAAGAAAAATATAAAACAAACACAAACAAAAGGCCCCCTCAAATTTAGAAATAAATACCCAGAATAATGACTATATGTCCTTTTCTGTGTGATACCAGAGTATTTCCCCCGGGGCCACACAAGAATCTAAATCTCATGGTGTCTTTTCTTTGAATTACTGTTGTAAGATATTTATTTACCTCTGGATATCTTGTATTGGTGACATTTCCTGATGCTGAGGACAAATACCTCAAGAGAAAGAAGTTAAAGGAGGAAGAGTTTATTTGGATTTTAGTTTTAGGAGATGTGGTCTATCAAGGCTGAGGAAGACACAGCACCAGGTGCATAAGGCAGCTAGCTAGTCACAATTTGTTGGTAGTCGGGTAGCAGAAAGCAGACTGGAAACAGGCCTGACAATGAAACCTTAAGTCCTACGCCAAGATGATCCATTTCTACTGGTACATCTCTATTTCCTAGAGATTATTTAAAACAAGGCTGACCCCTGGCTACCTAGTCTTCAAACACTTGAGCCTATAATGTGATATTGTTTCACGTTCAAGCCAGGACAAACCCAGAAACGCTCACTAAGTACCCTCAGGACACTTATAGAAAAGCAGTAATCTGTGTAAGTAATTTTTGGTCAACAGCAGTGTATATGAACTGGTAAGAACTGTATTCACAGGCTGGAGAGATGGCTCAGCAGTTGAGAATGCTGGTTGCTCTTGCAGGAGACTTAGGTTTGATTTTAGCACCAGTAAGGTAGTTAGTCCCCAGCCACCCATAACTCCAGTTCCAGGCAATCTGCAGTAGTTTTTTGATTCCTGTTATTTTGTTGTTGGTGCTTGCGATTGTTGTTGTTGTTATTTTGTTGTGTGTGGAGGGTGTGTGTTTCCCCTCTAAGGATTTGAGATTATTTATTTATTGTGTGTGGTTTTAATTAATTAATTAACTAGTTAATTAATTAATTAATTAATTGTGTGCATGTATTATTTATTTCTTTGGTATGGTTAATTTTTTTTTTTTTTGGTTAAAGTTTTCCTTCAATTACTTTCTTTAGAGGTGGATATTGTAGCTAGATATTGCTTAACTTTGGTTTTATCATGGAATGATTTTCTTTTTTCACGTACTGTGATTGACTGGACTAGCATTCGTGGTATCTTCAAGTCTTTAGAACATCTGTCCAGACCCTTTTGGCTTTTAGGGTCTCCATTGGGATGTCAGGTGTTATTCTAATAGGTCGGCCTCTGTATGTAACTTGGTCTTTTCACCCTTCCGCCTTTTAATATTTTTCTTTGTTCTGTTATGTTTAGTGTTTTGATGGTTATGTGACAAAGGGACTCTCTTTTCTAGCCCAGTCTATTTGGTGTTCAGGATGCCTTTTGCACCTTTATCGGCATCACCTTAGGTTAGGAAATTTTTCTTCTATGATTTTGTTGGAAATATTTTCTGTGATTTTTGACTTGTTTTCTTTTTCTCTTTTTCTTTTTCTCTTTTTCTTTTTCTTCTTTTCCTTCCTTCCTTCCTTCCTTCCTTCCTTCCTTCCTTCCTTCCTTCCTTCCTTCCTTCCTTCCTTCCTTCCTTCCTTCCTTTGGAACTTAGAGCTCCACCTGCCTCTGCCTCCCTAGTACTGGAACTAAAGGTGTGAGCCACTACACCCAGCTTGATGTGTGTGTGTGAGGTTATTGTGTGTGTGTGTGTGTTTGTGTTCCAGCTGTGTTGCAACACTCAGTGCCTGCTGTGCTAGATCACTGGGCGCTGTTGGATTCAGATAACCCTGGCTATTATTGATTGTCTTTTTATGCTGACATCCAGGCATCTGGGTTTAGAAAGATTACATTTTAGGTACTGATAATCTGGTTTTTGTTGTGTGAGTATTTTGTTTCTTGGTTTCTGTTAATATTTCTGTTTCATAGGAGACTGCAGTGGCTGTGTGTTGCCTTGTAGGACATTCTTGATATATGTAGCCACTAGGGGTTCTAGGTAAAATGTATTTCTAGGTACTGGAGCTCATACTTAGGAATGAGAAAGGGCCAAGAGGGTATGAGCTGGAGAGGGGTCACAGGAGGGGAAAAGTAGGGTTTTCCATGGGGATCTGCTTAGTCCCCTGGCATGGGTGCAGAGAGTGAGGAGAGGCCACAGGAAGGTCGACTACAGAGTTGGAGATAAGAATGGTGTATAGTACTTGGAGGAATGACAGAGAGGTGGAAATCTGAAGCTAGCCTACCTCCTTCCCTGGACAAAGCAGCTTGCAGATTCTCAGGGAATGCCTGTTTGGCACTGGAGACTAGGATAAGCCATGAGTGGGAGAGAAGGGATTTTGGAGTAGAAGATCTGCGTGGTCCACTGGAGAAAGTGGCAGAGCAGAAGGGGGGTCACAGGACGTGGTCGGCTGTGGAGCTGGGGATGAGGCTGGAGGACTGAATCTCACGGAGCTGAGGGAGAGGTCAAGATGTGCAGTTAGCCTAGCTCTTTCCCTGCCTGGATTCTCTCTTAGTGACTTGCTAGCCCTTTGACGTTTGTTCCTTCCTTGACTTCCTTGCAATGATGGATGGAGACCTAGAATTGTAAGCAGAAATAATCCTCTTTACTCCAAGCTGCTCTTTAAAAATTTTTAGTTTTTTTTTAACTTTTGAGATTATAATATAATTAATTAGACTTCTTCTTACTCTTTTCTCTACCCCATACACCTCTCCTATTCTTTCCCAAGTAGCCAGCTTCTTTTTAAATTAACTGTTATTGTGTGCCTGCACATGCACCACAATACAACACACATATGCACACACACACACACACACACACATGCATGCACACAGATGCACACACTCAGTCTGTATAACCTTACTAGTATGTATGTTTTCAAGGCTGACCATGTGGTATTGGATAAAGCTCTTCTCTGTGGAAAACTGTTCCTCCCACTCCCAGATTTCCTTAGGTGACTGTAGTTGTGTGTGTGTGTGTGTGTGTGTGTGTGTGTGTGTGTGTGTGTATGTGTGTGTGTGTGTAGGACTGTGGCCTCCTGGACTTTTCTCCATTCATTTTGGCATGAATATTGGTGTTCTCCTCTCAGCTCACGTTTGGGCAGCCACGTTGGAACTTTATGGGTACAGCATCTGATATTCCAAAGAGACACAATCTCACAGTAAACCTCATGTCTCTTACATTCTTCCTACCCACTTCTCCCTTCCAAAATTCTTCCTTATGTACGGGAGTGCCTAACTTCCTTTTTTGTTGTTGTTGTTAAACTTTTATCACATCTACTAGAATAGTGGCTTTACTCCAGGTGCCTCGACCAGCAAAGGAGAGTCCAATTCCTGATGATTAGGTAGTCAGATTTTTTTTCACTCCCAGTGTCTTGATTATTCCAGGAAAAATAATGTGCAAAAGAGTGCTCACAACCTATACATATAGAACTCATTAATATTAGTAGTGATTTCAGAGTTTAGCAGTGCCTTAGCCGAGTTCAACACCTGCCCTACGTCTAGAGAGGGGTAGGTTCTTCTAATTCAGTGCAACATTATAAAACCCTTGTTTATCAACTCCCAGAAAGGGAAAAGTAATTTTCATGTATAAGGTATTCCTAATGCATGCTGCTAGCTTATTTTAAATCATTTGATTTAGGCTCCAAAATAATCATAATTTAACACGTGTACACTTGCAGATTGTGATGGTCTTTTTAAAAAAAAGTTTTAAAAATTATTTATTTTTTTTTATGTATATGAGTATACTGTAGCTGTCTTTAGACACACCAGAAGAAGGCATCAGAGCCCATTACAGATGGTTGTGAACCACCATGTGGTTGCTGGGAATTGAACTCTGGATTTCTGGAAGAGTAGTCAGTGCTCTTAAACACTGAGCCATCTCTCCATCACCATGATGCATGGTCTTAATTGTACATTTAAAGTCACCATATGTTCATGTCACCATTAAGTCTAGATGTCAGAATTTAAACAATCTCTGAAATGTGTGAATGTCTCTTTAATATACTGATTACAAAGCAAAAGAGCCAAAGTACTTCATGAGCATTGCAGTGCATCAATACCATCATATTTCTATATTTATAGACTTGTGATCTTCAATTTTTTTTGTTTGATAAAAGGTCCAGGTATTGCTCCCATAGTGTGAAAAATTATTTATACTTCATCTCAACTACAAAATTGGTCCTGAGCCCTTAGTGATCTGTTCTTTGCCAGCTGACACTGAAGCTTGGCCAGTAGATGGCAGTAGAGCAGCATGAAGGGAAAGCATGAGCTCTCCGTGTCTTGTAGGCTCCTTTGCCAGGTGACTGCAAAATGAGCCTCCAGCATCTGCTCCCATAGCACAGGAAGCAGCTGCAGCACCCAGTGTCTGCAGTACACAGCGACTCCAACAAACAGCAGCTTCACTCGGGAGTGGCCCGCTGTGAACAGGTTTTGGTTGGACTCTACCGTAGTAGAAGTCCTCCTTTGAGGTCCTTTTTATCCTCTTCTTAGCAAGGCAAAATAGATAGATAGATAGATAGATAGATAGATAGATAGATAGATAGATAGATAAAAAACGCAGCTCCTCTTATTTCTCATAGACGAACTATGATGGTTAATCTTCATAGTCAAGGTGAGTGGATTTAGTGTCATCTAAAAGACAAACTTTTGGGCATGCCTTCAAAGGCATTTGCAGAGAGGTTTAACTAACGGAAGGTGGCGCTATAATCCTAGACTGTAGTCCTAGACTATTGGGGTGGGGTGGGGAGCCAGGTGAGCACTGCATTTCTGGTTCTCAGTGTTCTGATTGGCTGAGACCAGAGCCAGCAGCCTCATATGCTGTTGCCACAGAGATGCTATACTGAATTGCTTATGTGATAATGCAGATGAGATTTGTTCCAAAGAACAATTTCTTTTTTTTTTTTTTTTTTGTTTTTTGTTTTTGTTCTTGTTTTTTGAGACAGGGTTTCTCTGTGTAGCCCTGGCTGTCCTGGAACTCACTCTGTAGACCAGGCTGGCCTCGAACTCAGAAATTCACCTGCCTCTGCCTCCCGAGTGCTGGGATTACATGAATGTGCCACCACTGCCCGGCTCCAAAGAACAATTTCTAAACAAGTCCACTTTGCCTGAATCCTAGTAACCTTTCTTTCCCACTCCCTCTGGTGGGAGGTGGGCTAGAAAGGATGGTAAAGCATTTAAGAAACATTATTAAAAGTCAGGTTGAGAAAAATTTACCCTACACCAAATCATCTCGTCTCTCCTCCCATGACAGACTATTCCTTCAAACTGTGAGCCAAAATAAGCCTTTTATGTATTTATTTTATGCATATGAGTACACCGTTGCTCTGTTCAGATGCACCAGAAGAGAGCATCAGATCCCATTACAGATGGTTGTGAGCCACCATGTGGTTGCTGGGAATTGAACTCAGGAACTCTGGAAGAGCAATCAGCACTCTTAACACCTGAGCTATCTCTCCAGCCCTAAGACTTCTATCTTAGGTTGTTCTTGTCAAATATTTTGTTGCACAAACAAGAAACATCACCAATTTTTCTAAAAGAAACGATTTTTTTAATGTCCAATTTCCAGGGTCAGGATAAATTAGCTCTAAATTCACTATTAATCTTCTACAGTACATTTTTCATTCATACATTATTCAAGATTAGTTGCAGACCTGTACAATAGAGTCTAGGATGATGTAGCATTCTTTGGGAATTCCCTGGTTGTCATGACAAATCTGGAAGAGCAGAAAGTGCTCTTGTTCACTGAGGATCTCCCCAGCTCCAATGGTTTTGTTTTGGTTAAATGAGGTCAATGGAGCCTGATACCACATTTGGTTTATACTACCCGGGGATGAAATCCAGGGCTTTCTATGTTTTGGACAAAGCACTATACTAACTGAACTACATCCCAGCCATCTTCTCCCCTGCTGCCTCTGTTTTAAACCTATATGACTTCTTTACCACAACTTTTTCTCTCATTCTATAACTCATAAGATGAATTAAATACCTGTCTTTCGTGGGACCCCAGTATAATCCTGATAAACCCTCAGTAAGTGCCTGACACCTTTCAAATTATTGCTTTTACTTTGCATGTATGGATATTTTGCCTTCATGTTTGCCAGGGTAGCACATGCATGCAGTGCCACTGGAGACCAGAAGGTGGCAACAGACATCCTGGAACTGGAGTCATAGACTGTTGAGGTAAACTAAGATACTGACTGATACATTGATTTATTTAATAGTTTATGTAAAGCACTGAGTGATACTCAGTTTTAAGATTAACCTCACTTGCCACCTGGAACAGAATGACCTGGAGAAGTAGCTGAAACAGTGCCTCATTGCCCTTAACAACCTGCTGGCTCTCAAATTGTAAAATTGCTTGTTAGCCCCACCTTGTGGTCTTAGAGTACAAAATGAGAATGCAAGCCAGAAATAGGCCTTACAGGAGCTTTCCTGGTTTTTCCATCCACTAGTGCCCATGCCTCTCTTGAGCTCTGGTGTTGGTGTGCTTTATCCAGAGATTCCCACTAGGCTGTGCGTCACAATGTAGGTGCTGGAAAGTAGACCACTGTTCTCTGGAGGATCAGCCAGTGCTGTTCAGCTGGGTCAGCTCTCCAGCCCCACCTGACACCTTTATAACCCTCACACAGTGACTGTAAAGGATCTTACCTTCACACCACTAGAATATATTTTGTCTTTAAAACAGGCCACCTATCCCAGTTTATTTCTCAGCCATATTTTGATTGAAATAGAATTGCATCATCCCCACTTGCCTCCCTCTATCCCTTCTCAGTTACTCTCCTTCCAACTCCTCCCAAGTTCTTTTTTTTCATCATCCTTGTTACCTATGTCTGTGTAGGTAACAATGTATGTGTGCCTGTGTTTCCACACACAGGTATATGAATGCAACATGCCAAGTTTGTGTTTGTTGTTTGTGTGTTTATGGTTTCAGTGCTGACCACTCTCCACTGGCCATCCAATAAGAGGCTCATCCCTGGAGAGGCTAATTCTAGCTCAGCAATCATCAGTTGCCTGCAATTCTTCGTCTAGGGGTGGGGCCCCACAGAAGTGCCCTCTTTCACTTTGTCATGTTTTGCTGCTCTTGATCCTGCCTTGTCTATGCAGTTATTTCTAGGAGAGACTGTTTCCCACCAGACCTCCTGCTGTTCTGGCTTTTGTAATCTTTCCATTCCTTCTGTCCAGAGGCATAGATGCAGGATCTGTAATGTTGATATATCAGTGGGGATTGGCCTCACCAAGATCTGTTGATCTCCTCTGCATTGTGCGCAGTCGTGATTCTCTGTGTTGGTGTCAGATTGCTTCTTTTTTTGTTTGTTTATTTGCTTGTTTGTTTTTAGAGACAGGGTTTCTCTGTGTAACCCTGGCTGTCTTGGAACTCACTCTGTAGACCAGGCTGGCCTTGAACTAAAAAATTTGCCTGCCTCTGCCTCCCGAGTGCTGGGATTAAAGGCGTGCGCCACCACTGCCCGGCATCAGATTGCTTCTTGATGAGGGGTGGTAACTATGGTTATTCAAAAAAGATGGGTCTCACACAAAGAGTGCAACTATTTTTGTTGACAAAGGGCACTGTGTCCTTTACATACTAACACTGAAACTTTTATCTAGGAATAAGTTTAACTTTAATTTTAGGCTTATCAATTTGTTTGTTCCAGCCTTTCACTTGGAAGGCTCCATGACCCTTATCTGTGGAAGTTAGGTCCCAGTTCTTCCTCCCAACCCCCAGGCTCTCACAAATAAAACTCAGAATCAGAATAAATTTACACATACCTTGGCCATATAGCTAGGCTCTTCTCGGACTAGATCAAAACTTAGAGTAACCTATTTATTTTAATCTATATTCTGCCACATGGCTGGTTACCTGTACTCAGGTATCAAGCATCCGTCTCCTCACACCTTCTCCAGGCAAATTTCCTGCCTGACACTGCCCTAGAATTTTCTCTCCTCCCAGATGTTCCACTTCCTATTTCCTGCCTAAGCCAAAGATCAGAAGATTTATTATTGACAAGTGCTACACCCAAAGAGATATACGATATTCTCTCTAAACCTATCATCAAAGTGAATTAGAAAAATTTGATAAATACCATTGTAATAAAAGTTGTTTTCATAGCCATTCAATATTTTAAAAGGTTGTTTCACAATAATTTTTTAGGTTATTAATCAGAAGTATTATTTTCAATAAAATGAAGAGGAAGCCTGGACTAGCGAAAAAGCTCATTGGTTAAGAGTCCTGTAAGGATGGCCAGCAGATATTGAGCATGGTGTGCTGTGGAGAAATAGCATGAGGTGACTGCTCAAGCCTACTAGCTGTGAGGTGACTTAAGCATATCTGTAAATCCCAGCACAATGGGACACTGAGAAAGCATACTTTCTTAGTAGAGAATCCTAATATCTGCCAAGTGAGCTGCATGCCTGAGGAAGTGGCCTCCATGATTATTTTCTCATGAGACACTTTGTTTTAGTTAATTTAGGAAACCTGTAATAGCTTTGGACTGCTGACCCATTTCTCAGTCTGCAAGGAGGTTTGGGTCACCTTGAACCCAGATAAACTATGGCTTCAGAAACAGAAGCTGTTGAGACTTGGAGTCTGTGGGAAATCTTTATTCTGCTTGCCTATAAACAATGCTGGAATATTCAATAAAGCACAGTTACTCTGTATCTCCCGTGTCCTGATTAATGTGACCTAATTATCCAAGGGACACCAATGCACTGGATATTGAGAGTTTTCCTGGAGCTCGGGCTCCACGGCATGGTTTTTCTGGAGAAGTCTGCATCACTTTATAAAGTAAGAATCTACTTTGAACCTGGGTCTCTTCCTATAACCAAGAACTTCTAGGACTCCTTTAGAATAAAATCCAGCCTTTAAATAATTTTTTATTGAAGTATGGTTGACATGTAAAAGCTGCTCTAATTTATTTTATTAATTTGTTAATTTTATCAGTGCCTCACTAGGCACCCTTAGATGCTCTGTAGTCAAGGCTGGGTCACAATCCCAGGGATCCTCATGCCCCTACCTCTGCCTCCCAAGTGCTGGGATTAGCATACCACTGTTGAACTTTGGTTGTTTGCTATGGATTGTAATGCTAAGTACTGGCCCTCAAGATTGGTTGCTCCCCTGATAGATCCATGGGACAAAGGAATCCTCACATACACCACAGGATGCTCTGTCACGTTGTTCCTCGTTTTAAAACTATTGGTTAAATAAACCAAATAAAACCAAATAAAACCAAATAAAACCAAATAAAACCAAAGCTTGTAATAGTGCAGAAGAGAGGTAAGCATTGTTTCAGCTGCCGAGCTTTGGTCTGTAGAGAGAATATAAGGAATAAAAGAGAGAGAGAGGGAGAAGAAGGGAGAAGAAGACATCTCGAGGTGGGTAGATCATGAGAGCATGGCCCTGAGGGCCAGGCAGCTGGAGTAGGATCAGCTCAGATGGAACATGGGAAGTCATATATCGAGGTTATTGATAGGGAAGTAAACAAAATAGCATAGAAGGTTGATATCTTCCCAGCTCTAGTGTTGTTAGGGCTTATTATGAATAATACGGTTTTGCGTGTCTTATTTGGGAACTAAATGGTTAAAGGTGGTTAGAAACCTCCAATATTTTTAACCACCATACACAAACATGCCTGTCTTGCTGTTCTATTCATGTATACAAATCAGTGAATTGTGTGGATATTGTATACTAAGACAAGGTCACCCTCATCAAGGCCATATTGAAAAACCACCCTGCTAAGCCGTTTGCACAAGTGATGCTATGTTAGAGACACCATTCTGACCTAAGAGCCCAGCATGGAGACCCCCAACAAATGCAAAAATGAGAGCAAAAACCAAATACGTCCATAGGTCTGGGAAAATGTCTGACTATACTCATGTTACATTTTGGCCTTTGTAGCTCTATTATTTGCTAACTGTTCTTGCTAATTGAAGAGTGTCAACTAGGTGTGTGTGTGTGTGTGTGTGTGTGTGTGTAAAAAAGCCTTTGGCTATATCTTGTGGACAAGTTCCCTCTATGGCCATGTGCAGATTTTCCTGATATATCTCAGATCCAGGCTCCGATATTTCAAACAGAAAGCATCTCTTAGAACCTTCTGTCCTGAACAAAAGCCATGAGGATCAGGGCTCACAGACACTGAGTCTGCAAAGTAAGCTATATTAGTTAAGGTTCTCTATAGAAACAGTACTTATGGAATAAATATATGTTTGTCTATGTTATGTGTGTATATGTGTATGTATGTGTATTTTTGCATATGTATGTATGAGTGTGTGCATGTGTATGTATAAAGGGGATTTATTAGAGTGGCCTACAGGCTGTGGTCCAACTAGTCCAACAATCACTGTCTAGTTAAGGAACGTACAAGAATCCAGTAGATGTTCATTCAGTTCATGAGACTGGATGACTCAGCGGGTCTTCTGTATACACCAGAATACTGAGGTAGACACTAGCTAATGTTAGTGAAGGAATGGATTAAGTCAGTGTGCGGAGGGGAGGCAGAGAAGAGCAGAAAACATTCCTTCTTCCATGTGTTTATTGGGGCAGCCAGCATAAGGTTTGGCTCAATACGAAGCTGTATCTGCCCAATTCAGGAGATCCAGATTACAAGTTTGTCTTCCCCGCCCTGTGCCAAAGATGACCCCCTGACCACCAATCCTATGTCCGGTGTGCCAGACCAAGCCCGAGATACCCCCTGCTCAGTGCTACAGAGAGACAGGGCATAGCACTCCTGAGATGACCGCAGATACCCATAGGCACCACGTGTGACTAAGATAATGAAGTACATGGTGGAGAGATGGAAGAGAAAAAAAAGCAGAACAATGTGTAAAAAATGAAGAGAGGCAGAACTGGAGACTTAGAGTAGTGAGGAACAGCCTGATGTGAGTAGCTGGGGATGCCCACCTATGACCATAGTGAGGTCCTGGTCCATGTTGCTGTAAAGGGCCATGTCCAGATTTGTGGCCCTGCAGGAGAGGGAATATATTAACATCAATAGCTAGTGGATATTCCTGGTCTGGGCTGCCACCTGGGGCCATGTTGATATCTGAGGGCCCTGTGGATCTCTCCATTTATACCTGGGCATCATGAGAGAGCTGGCCTAAATGCTTGAGAGCAGGAAACCGGGCCCTGTATCTCTCCATCTACAGTACTCAGGAGATCAGGCCACACACTTTTCCCAGGAAGCACAGTTTGCTGGCTGTTTGTTTGTAGGGGTCGTGGGTGAGCATGCCCCATAGGCATAAGTATGGGAAAGCTGGCTCTGCCACACATCTGCCATGCAGTGGTGTAGTTGAGGGAAAGAGGCCCTCCCTTTATCTTTTGCCACCTATGGTAGGTGGGGAGAGCTGGCCCTGTTCCTCACTAGCTTCAACTCTTGGCAAACTAGGCTGTGCACCTTGCCTGGACAATACAATAGAGCCCTGCTGGCATGGGTGCAGGTAAATCAAGGGCATGAGAGCAGGAGAGGTAACTCTGTCTCTTGCTGGGCATAGCCCTGGGAGAGCTAGCTGGGGGCAGTGATGGAGAGCCTGTCCTAATGGTGATAGTGCAGAATATCTGGTAGCTTAACCACCAACTCAGCTACCACTTAGGCAAAGATCCAGGGTCTGAGTTGGCCCACTCCAACATGTGTCCCATCTATGAAGCACATGAAGGGGTTGGCCAACAGATCTCAAGCTGCAGGATCTTCTTGACACATGTCAATCACAAGGTTTCCAACAGGAGTCCTGGTGATGATCCAGTTTTGATAGTGTAGTAGAAGACAGAGCCTTTGACCTAGACTAATGACGCATTCCAATGAAATATTGTAAATAAAGAAATGTAGACAAATATACCTTGAGACACATTGTGATACACTACAGTTTCCACAATTAGCTTCTTTCTGCCTTTTTCTTTTAGGAGTGAGAGTTTGCAAGGAAAGAGGGGGGGTATGGAGGGACAGGAGGTGAATGAGATTGGGGTTCATTATGTAAAATTCAGAATGAATCAATAAAAAGTTAAATAAAAACTATGTCTTTCCAACTAAAGATTTAGAGAAGAAGAAAAAGAAGAAGAAGAAGGAGAAGGAGAAGGAGAAGGAGAAGGAGAAGGAGAAGGAGAAGGAGAAGGAGAAGAAGAAGAAGAAGAAGAAGAAGAAGAAGAAGAAGAAGAAGAAGAAGAAGAAGAAGAAGAAGAAGACAAGGAAGAAGAGGAAGAAGAGGAAGAGAAAGAAGAAAGAAGAAGAAAGAAGAAGGAGGAGGAGGAGGAGAAAGAAGAGGAAGAAGAGGATCGGTTTCAGTTAATTTCTGATGTAACTTTGACAGTCAAGAATAACTATCATGATGGCCCTGGGTCACCGAGTCCCACTTTTTAACCTCAGGTTATAGTTATTTGATAATGTCTTTAGTGAAGTAAATATCTTAAAACTTCCAGTTCCTAATACAGTTAATATAAATAGATACTATACACATGAACATATTTATTTTTGAGATCTAACTAAACCTAAGTATGTTTGGGCATTTTTCCATGAACTGATGAAGAATTACTGACTTATTGCCCCCTGTGCCAGGACTCAGGATGACTTGTGAACAGGACAAAGAGGACATGGGTCTGGTTAAGGAAACTAGTACCCAAACACTACTCCCAAGATTCTATGCCCAATATTTGGTCTGGGTGAGAAGGCAAGTTGTAGTGATTTCTAGTTCCCAGAAGCTAATTATTCTCTTATAAAACCAATGTGCCTCTCACTCCAATTTGGAAGTGTTAGAAAACTATGTAGTCTAGTTCTGAGTCAAAGAGTCAGAGAGATGGTTCAGTGGTGAAGAGCAGTTCCTGAGAATCTGAGTTTGGTTCTCAGCATGCTTAATAAGGAAGTTTAAACTGCCAGTTCCTAGGGCTCCACTGCATTCTACCCTACAAGGGCCCTATATTGTTGTGCACAAACACTCATCTCCCATTTCTCTCTCTTCTCTCTCTCTCTTTTTCCCTTATACATACTGACATACACAGAGGGAGACATATATACAACACAAACATACACATAAGCACACACACACAAACACAATTAAAGGGCAGAAAGATAGCTCAGTTGTTAGGAAAACTTGGTACTTGTTATTTGTTAAGAGCACTGGTTGTTATTCCAGGGAAACTGTGTTTGGTTTCCAATGGCTCCATGATAGAAGCCAGCTGTCTGTAACCCCAGTTCCAGGGGACCCGAGACCCTCCTCTGTCACTCATGGACACTAGGCATATGAGTGTTACAGAGACAAGCATATATTCAGATAAAACAACCACAAAAATAAAACAATCCACTCTGTGGATCTTCAGATGGTGAAGCGGAAGGTTGGAGGTGACAGGCAAAGCAAAGGAGCAGCTCAGTGATAGCCAAGCAACCTGGCCAACGTTGTTTCAGAGAGTCCTTCTGGTCAGCAGGAATAGTGGCAGACCCAGTTTGATGTAGGGTAGAGACTGCTCCATGCTGCATGTGTAAGGACTTCTGTTTAGAAATTTTAATCCAGCACCATTGCTGTTGTGGCAAGGGATCATATCCAAAGATACAATCCAGCTTGAATGCAGACACACCCTTACTACATACCTTTTGTCTATGACTGTTGAGGGATATATAGTAGAACCTCCAAGTTCCTGTGCTCCGTCCAGCTACTGTCTGCCTGCCAACTCTCCTGCAGTGCTTGGAGCTCCCGAGTTCCTTTCACTGCCATGGAGACCCATACAACAACCATCCTCCCCACAGTCAGCTGCTACAACACCCATCCACCCGGTAGAAACAAACTCTAGAAGTTTATAATTTACAAGACAGATTTATATATTAATAAATTCTCAATGCACAAGATACCCACACAATATTTTCAGAGCTAATTGATAATGATACAAGCTGCCCACCAAGATCAGACACATGCAATTATTCTATCTCTTTATGCTTTTTTTTTGACAGGGTTTCTCTGTGTAGCCTGTCCTGGAACTCACTTTGTAGACCAGGCTGGCCTTGAACTCAGAATTCTGCCTGCCTCTGCCACCCAAGTGCTGGGATTTAAGGCGTGTACTACCACCGTCCGGCTATTCTATGCCTAAATGATATTCATAACTACCTGTGGCTATTTATGTGTCTGTCCACTTCTATCTTGGCTTCTTCCTCTCCTTTGAGTTGCTCTCTGTCCATGCAACTCTTTCTGCTACCTCCATTTTTCTCATTTAATCACAGGCCTCTTACTGTACTAATATTTTAATTGAATTGGACAGGGAAAATCCTGCCAGATCTAACAATGAAGTAATGTTTGTAGAAATAAGGAACCATGTTTGAAAGCAATATCTTATTGACGGCCAGACAAAATGATTAATTAGAGAAAGATCTGATAGAACAAGTCAGAAATAGGATACGCCCAACTCTCATGAGAACATCAGCAAGAGAGAAAGTGTGGTGTGGTATGCGGTGTGTGTATTGCAGTTTTACCAGAACAGTTTTACAAAGTTAGATTACAGAGAGAACATACAGGACACAAGTGTAGACAGAACTGCCCTGGAAATGAGAAGGATCCAGAAGATTAGGAAAAAAATTGCCAAAGTTAGAATGAGGCTAACAAAGCAATTCAGTCAGAAGTTGAGAGAAACCAGATTGAACCTGTCAGCATGGGAGACTAGATTGTGTGGAGGCTGGAAGCTTTCAGGCCTAGGCCTAGCAATCATTAGAAAAGAGGACATGCTCTGGTTTCAGTCCAAAACCATGTATTACCCCAGCTTGTGTCCAGTTGTTATCTTATCTTATCATCGGAGGAAATAAAAGTGTAATTTACAAGAAACCTATACTTAAGTGAAGATGAGACTCTTGACATTGAAAGAAAATAAATTAAAGACAACAAGTATGAATCAAAGTTCAAGTTTATTAGTATGAGAAATTAACACATGCATATATGAAGTTGAAGAGAAAGAAAGGCACCTAGGAAAAGACAGAGAAGACCAAAATAATGGATTTCAACTTCTCAAGACAGAGTTACTATATTATTCATCACGCTTTGTTTGATCTGGTTTACTCATTAAATAAACAATGAGAAGAATTCACAAAAAAATGACCAAAACCCTAATATTGAAGTAGGAAGAATAAATTTACAACTCACTGGAACCAAAGGTCAGTCACTGATGGAGATCTCCCAGGCCTGCCTCTCCTGGATCAGGAGAGATGACTGGAGAAGACACACAGGTCAGTGTGGAGGGGAGTCATGCTCAGGTCTGGGCTGAACTCACTTCCTTGTGTTGTCTTTACAGGAGACAGAGACCTGGACACAGATGCTAGCCATTGAAAGAAAAGTCAGGACCCTTTGAAGTCACACAAGACAGGTATCTCACACTATAGAAGGAAATAATGAAGCACAAATTCTGATTGGTGATTATTAAACCATCATACCAAACAGGCATCCATGCTAACAACAGTTTCAGTCTAGCAAGTCACACAGGTCAGGAATATGTTCTTTGAGTATTTTCTATCTTACTGAGAGAGATGCATCAGATCTCTGGGCACTGTCCATGCCTATGGCAGAACAGCATAAGACCTGTTAAAAGCCCACAGCAATAGGGCCCAGAGGAAAAAAAAATGTGTGAGGATCCACAATGGGTACTTGTGTTTCCTACTGCAAGGATCTCAGGAACCAACTCAGACTTAATTACTGGCAGCTGAATTATAGGTGCCTCTTTCCCACCTGTGGGGAAAACACAGCCAGTGAGAGACTGTGGAAGCAGTAATGTTGTGGGAGTGGAAAATCTCCTGGTCAAACCCCAGGGAAGTTTCTTGAACTGGGACTGCAGCTCAGGGGACAGAGGAGAAAACACAATGGAACATAGTAAGTAAAGAGGACTAACTGGCCTTCTTTAGGTTTGTTCTCAGCAGGGACCTTCTCTGTGACATCTTTCTGTCTGTGGGGAGTCACAATCAGATCTCCATCCCTTCTATCAAGAGGGCAGTGGACCTTTCTATATTTCCTTTATGCTTTATGATAGAGTTAAAGTCAGCACACAAGTCCCAGTGCGTGAGTGGATACATCTTTCCTTTAATGGCCAGGTACTTTTGTAGCTTGGTCTGCAGATCTGTAGAGAGACAAGTATTCAGACACTGCCCCTTTCTTACCTTTAATTCTTCCATACCAGAAAAATCACCACAGTTCCCACCACCAAAGCTCCAAGAACCAGGCCGATGAGAATTGCTATGATGGGGATGGTGTGTGGAGGCTCTGAGGATGGAAAAGAAGGAAGAGTGAGGAGTTTGACCCTAGCTCTCAACCCTGATCCTGCTCTGGTTCATCAAAGAGCTCACACAATTCCTGACAGCAGTGTGTGTGCTCACACCCACTCCTTACCCCATTTCAGAGTGAGTGGCCCAGGTAACCCTTCATGGTTGACATGACATGTGTATCTCAGCTCTTCTCCAGGAGGAACCACCACAGCTGCCCACTTCTGGAAGGTTCCATCCCCTGCAGGCCTGGTGTCTGGCAGCTCCATGTCCTGGGTGTGGTTTTTTCCATCCCTCTTCCAGGTCATGGTGATGTCAGCTGGGTAGAAACCCAGGGCCCAGCACCTCAGGGTGACATTCCCTTCAGGTCTTACATGGTGGGTCACATGTGTTCGGGGGGCATCTGAGGGGAACAATTGGAAAATTCATGTGTTTTGTACTCCTCCGGGGGCCTGAGCAGTGCTCATGGGACCATCTCTGGAAAGGATGGGAGACTTGGATGAGGGAGGGAGCAGAGTCCACACAGAAGCCTAAACTCAGGTTCTGGGTGAGCTATTGTTTGGAATATTTTACAATAACCATGAACCAACTCAGCGCAGGTAACTCTGGGTCTCCCTCTAGACAAATAGACTTCTGATTCTGACTGGGGAAGGGGTCTAAGGACTCAGCAACCCTGGAGTCAGACATTCAATGTCATCGTGCATGGACAGTGATCAGGCCTGAGATGGAAGGCAACTGCTGTTAATGGACACACTGAACTGTCCTGGGAGAAGGGTGAATCCTCTGGAGAGTCCCTCTCTCATGTTGAGTCAGGAAACCAAGGAGCTCTCTTTCCCCTTTGATGCAAGACAGTGTAAGCATTCCAGCTGCTCCCTGCTGAGGAGGAGGCCTCAGGGAGGCAGGATCTCCAATCTCAGAAACCAGAAGGGGTTGGCAAGGGTGTCTCTTACCAGAGTGCAGCAAGGTCTTCTTTCCAAGGTCCAGGCATCTAAGAAGCCTTTCCACGCATTCCCCTAGCAGGTAAGTCCTCCAACTTTCTGTCATGCCTCCTTGCTCCTGGTATGTCTTGAATTTTTCACCTACTTCACCCTCTGCAGTCCAAGAGTTCAGGTCCTCATTCAGGATTAAGGAATCATATCCATAGTATGTGAGCCGGTAGTGACCTTCGAGGAAGCTCCCATCATTTGCCACGTTGCAGCCATACACTTCCTGCAGGGTGTGATAACCTGCCCCACCCCCATTCAGCCTTTGGTCACTATGAGGCTTCTCTTACATCCTAGGATTTTGTCCCCAACTAAACCCCTAACCAGGTAACAGTCTGTAGTTCTCTGGCTCTAAAGTCACCAGGTCCCTTTGGCTATGGCTGTATCTATGACTTGGGGACCTAGAGTGGAGCTTATTGGGTCAGACCATTAGGGCACTGAGGACTTATGGCCTCAGCCCTGAGATCACTTACCATTATTCTTGTCTTTATTTGCAGACATCATGTACTTAAGAATTCGTCTTCCTGACAGTGAGAAGCTCAGGGCTTTTGCTGTCTCTTTCTCCCAATATTCAGGTGGCTCCTGCTTCATCCAAGCAGCCCGAGGTTGCATCCTTGCATTTGGTTCTTTGCTGTCGAATCCCTGAAACTGTATGGAGTCTACGTATCCGACCTGGATGAACCGGGCCTCCAACATGCCAGGCTCCAAAATCACAATGTTGAAAATCTGCAGCCAGTGTGAGCCTGCGGGTGGTGCACATTGAGACCCTGACTTTTCAGCCTGGACCCAGAGCAGGTTGGTAGAGAGTAGAACAGGAGTGATTGTGTGTTTGTGGACCTGGGGTGCAGGAGAGGGTCAGGGGTGATCCAGCTCAGAGATCAGGGAGGGTCTGATTATTCAAGGAAGAAAGTGGAGAGGTGAGGATTTCAAGTGCTGTGTCCTGTTCCCTAAAAGGCCAGTTCCCTCCATGCCTCTCACCCACCTGCACAATACTGGGTCAGGTCTATTGCCATCAACAGGAGGAGGAGGTCCCAGGGTCCAGGCTTCCTCATCCTCTCTGATAAGTAGGGCTTCAATCAGGCCTGGTATCTCTTCACTTTATAACCTGCTGTGGCTGATGCTGATTGGCTTCTCATAGATTTCCCAAAGGTAATGATTTAGATCTGATGGGGTGGGTCTTGGAGAGACCAACTCCTGGGTGTGGGGGATGTCTAGGGTACTGCTTCCCCACCTTGCACCTGTTATACAGCTTTGTGTTCTGGCATCAGTGTCTAAGAACAAGTCTGTCCTCTGGTCCAAGTTTCAAATCCTTGAGTCCTAGCCCAGAGGCCTGTAAGTCAGCAATTGTCAAACATTTCAATGTTAGAAACTCTGTACATGCTTACACATCGTGTAGCCTTCTGTGGTGATTGTGCTTGTGTGGATTATGTCAATCCATGTCTATCATGGTAGGAATTAGATGTTTTGAGAGTTTTGATTCCATTCAGATATTGATAACTAATTGCATGTAAGCTGAATAAAGGAGAAAGAACTGTTTTCCAAAAGGAAATGAAGATGTCAGCAGAGCCTTTTAGATATTTACCATTTCTGGGAGTCCTTATTTTCATCTTCCCTCCCACAGATCATAGAATTTTGTGTCTTCCTTTTAGCAGGTTGTTTTTGTTTTTGTTTTTTTTAATTTGAAACATAGAAAAATTCAGTTTCACAGATATATTTTAGGAGAAACAATTTTATTACTCACTTTTATTTGTATGTATATTTGTGTGTTTCTGGGTGTATGCAAAGAACAGGTACTCGAAGGTTCCAGAAGAGGTATTGAGAAACCCTGCATCTGGAGTTAAGGAACAGAACTGCCAGATTCAAATGCTGCGAAATCAACTGTGGTCATCTGCAAAGCAGCAAGGTCCTTCATATCAGTTTTCTTTGAAAACAGTATCTCAGTTTGGAGCCCTGGCTGACCTGGAAGTGGTTATGTAGACCAGGCTGGCCTAGCGCTTAGACATCCATCTGTTACTGGCTCCAAATTGCTAGGAATAAAAGTAATTTGCCAACCATTTGGATTAATTGTAAATTTTCCTCATTGATAAGTCACTAAATGGGCACAGGTGGCACTTTCCTTCCTCAAGGTTGTCCACACTGAGGACATCAAACATCCCTGAATTCTTCATTATTGGCTGCATTCATATCCATAGGAGAATCTTGCACACTGAATGTTAATGAATGTCATTTTGAAGTAAGACGTTCTTTGACTAAGTCCTTTCAGTACAAATTGTCAAAAACTCAGTTATTAATATGGCCACATATTTTCCATAGAAAACGTTGAAAACATTAATCAGGCCCTAAGTTGATGGTGAAGAATTCCAGTACTCAAAAACCCTAATGCTATCTTGGGAGCTAAGATATTATCTTTATTATAGTCAACTGGAGAAGGGATCAATTGGTGATGAATGGACTTTTTGTTTTATGTTGTGGGAGGAACAATACATTTCTAACCATATTGGCATGGAGTTCAGGCTAGGCAGGAAGAAGAACTCTATCATCCCTGTGTGGCAGCAGATACAGGTTCAACATTTTGGAGAAATAGTTGTTCCTTAGGCAGGTCCTTTTTTCAGCTATCTGGAATGAGATCCACTACAAATAAATGAGGATCATCTAGACTGGCTGCTGTACAGTTCTGTGAAGTGTGTAAGAACCTCTGTTCATGTCACTTCCAGTGATGTGACTCTGAGTTCAGTCCTGGCTGATAACAATTCAATCCTGGTTGGAGGCTCTGGGGCCAGGGTTGGGAATGCTGCTCTGAGATGTCAGGTTGCAGCATTCTGCAGCCTATGATTTGCCTGGAGGTGAGGTTTTCCTTTTGGGAGTCTTGGAACAAGCTTGAGCGATTCCCTAGTGATCACCTGTTTTGTTTTCTGATCTCTTATTAATGGCCTTCCCACTGCTGCTGGCATATGTGACTCAGTGCATTATCCAAAGCAGTGGTTTTCAACCTTCTTAATTCTGGAACCATTTAATATAGATACTCATGCTGTGGTGACCCCCAACCATCAAATTATTATTATTTTTTACTACTTCATGATTGTAATTTTGTATTTTAATCACAATGTAATTATTTGTGGATACAGAGGTTTGCCAAGGAGGTCGCGACCCACATGTTTAGAACCACTGATCTAAAAGGCTATGGTTAAGTCATTGTTGAGACATAGGTCCTAGTTAATTATGTAAACCTATGGTATCTTCATTTCTTCTTGATTCTTTTAAATTGACATGGAATTCATGAACATGAGGCTATTACAGTATGTCTTTACAGCAATAGAAAACCCAAGACAGTGTAAAATATTATCTAATACTAAAAATATTCTCTTACAGAATTCTTCTAATGTAGCAGGGCATAGTAGTGCATGCCTGTATCATTTGTAATTGGGAAGCAGAGGAGTCTAAGACCTTCCTGAACTAGAGGGGATTCATTTCTCAAAGAGCAAAAAACAATGACAAGAATTCAGGCGGCAAGTAATTACTTCCTGTCTAAAAATCTCATCTGAAACATTACTGCAATCTTCTCTCCACACAGATAAGTAGACACACTTCAGATTGTCTCAGGTGAGCTAACCTGTCGTGGCACACTCGGGCAAACCCAGCACTTGGGAGGTGCAGGCAGGAAGATAAGGAGTTCAAGATCATGGAGATCCTTGGTGGAGAGGAAGACCCAGACTCACTCTGATAGATTGCCCAGAGAATGAAGTGGGGAAAGTTACTCAACAGCTGTCAGAGGAGGTGAGCGATGTCCAGAAATCTCTATTATTATAATAATATTATTATTTATTTGCAAAGAAATATAGGAAATTATATAAAGCTGATGAGGGAAGGGTCCTCCTCTCCTGTACTAAAGCCTAACCCTCATGGTAGGATCCTGCAGATGAACTTGGTGGGTAGGCAGCAGTCACAGACCTCTCCTTTCTTCTTCCCTGTTCTTTGAACAGGAGAGTGAACCTTCTTCATCTGCAGCACTGAGCACAGATCTAACGCTCTGTAGAAGCAAGAAACAAAACTGGTTGGGGCCAGGACACTCAGGAGCACATGGAAAAATCTCCCAGGAATAAGCCAGGGTGACTTGAATAAAAACTATCAGAAGCAGTGAGTGATGGTAAGAATCACGTATGTTATTTGCAAAGTATAAAAGGAAACATAAAGCAGAAGGGAAAAGTCCAGAGTTTATAATGGGGGAACTGTGGGCCTAGCCAGCACCCTCATTGAATAGAAATGCCCTGAGTTATGGTAAAGACAGAAAGCCCCTGAAAAATTCCTCTGTGCTCTCAGGATCAGATATTTTAAGTCAGGAGAGAGGGAGAAAGGGAGACAAACATTGCAAGCAGCCACAGCAGGAGAGATAATGGAAAACCCTCAGCTCTCAGTACCCAATCAGTGTAATTTTCTCAAAAGTTTCTACTGAGCTTGTGGTTAGCCCCAAACCCTCCAGGAACCACACTATTAGGACAGTCAGATCATTGGAATACATGCTAAAACCTGGCAGCATCGCATATACTGGAAGGAAGAAACTTTAAATCAGACCGTTCAAAATTCAGTGTGATAGAAATCTGGTCAGACTCAGAGTCTGCACAGACCACTGACATGGCCAAGTGTGTGCTCACAAGATGACAGGATGATCCTTATAGAGGTCAGATCATGTTTCAAAATGAGACTGCCAAAGACATGTCTAGAGTGTGAGCAGAATTTGAGACCTGACTCATGGAGTGCTGCCTCATGGTGTGACCTCTACTTTTTGTGGTGTGAACACTGTAAGGGATTGCCCAGGAGTGCAGTAGACATCTGGGATCCCAGGCAGGACTCCCAAGGGCATCAAGGCTGCAACCAGACTGCATTCTATCTTTATATCCCACAGGACTGTCTGTCTCCCCAGCATATCTAACCCTCCACAATTTATGATACATTTTGTTCAACACAGCTGCTGTCTTGTCACAGCAGGCAATGCATTCAGACCAGGGGAGGCTGGGTCTACCGGGACATCACACTTCATTTTCTTTTCTTTTCTTTTCTTTTCTTTTCTTTTCTTTTCTTTTCTTTTCTTCTCTTCTCTTCTCTTCTCTTCTCTTCTCTTCTCTTCTCTTCTCTTCTCTTCTCTTCTCTTCTCTTCTCTTCTCTTCTCTTCTCTTCTCTTCTCTTCTCTTCTCTTCCCTTCCCTTCCCTTCCCTTCCCTTCCCTTCCCTTCCCTTCCCTTCCCTTCCCTTCCCTTCCCTTTCCTTTCCTTTCCTTTCCTTTCCTTTTCTTTTCCTTTGATTTAAGTTTTATTGAATTGTGATGAGAAAAGATACATAGTTCCAATTTATCTGAATTGTTAACATTTAAAAACATAGTTTGAATAAATAGACTTACATCACATTCTTCTTTCCCTTTTGTACCCCAACTCCTCCAGGAGAGCCCCCCTTCAAAACCTGCAATACATTTCTTTTTTTATATTCTTTAAATTTATAAAACATGTAACAATAAAAATGAGTATTATAAAAGGTGTTTGATATAAAACAACAATCAATTGAACAGTCTTATGTAGATGTTTGTCTACAGCAATACTGAAAATATATACCTTTTTCTCAATATAAATTTTAAATAAGTCTAAATATATTAACTGTATGATATTTAAAAATAATATATCACTGTCTTAGTTAGGGTTTTACTGCTGTGAACAGACACCACGGCCAAGGCAAGTCTTAATAAAACAACATTTAATTGGGGCTGGCTTACAGATTCAGAGGTTCAGTCCATTATCATCAAGGTGGGAGCATGGCAGTATCCAGGCAGGCATGGCATAGGTAGATCTGAGAGTTCTACATCTTCATCCAAAGGCTGCTAGTGGAAGACGGACTTCCAGGCAACTAGGGTGAGGATCTTATGCCCACACCCACAGTGACACACCCATTCTGACCAGGTCACACCTATTCCAACAAGGCCACACCTCCAAATGGTGCCACTCCCTGGTCCAAGGATATACAAACCATCACAATCACTATTAGTATTTTTAATGAATATAAATAGATAAAGTCTTTTTGTTTGTTTGTTTTTTTTTTGTTTTGTTTTTAGTAAAGCTTAAAAATCTTGGCTTACTGTGATACAAACACAAAATAAGAACAGTTTTGGACATTGGAATTCATTGTAATAAGGCTGTACTTGAATTTCCCTCACATCACCAAAGGATTTTACCTCCATAGTAGATAAGCTAAGCATTGACAGTTCTGCTGCATCAAGGAATGAATTGTAGGCACAGTAGTTGGATACAGATTTCCTGCTATACTCAAAGCTATTCAACTTGAGTGATTGTCTTCATTCTCAGCCTGCAGGGAACAAGTTACATCCATTTAAGAAATGGTGTGTGTATTAAGATGGTCTCTTCATCAAGTCATTCATCCACTGTTTCAGTAGACTGGTTCTGTTTGGATGGTGGCACAGACGTTAGGTGAGGGTAAGATTATGGTTCATCGACTGTGATGATTTTGGAAAGCATTAATCTCAGAATAAGAGTAACTTATTAAGTCCTCTTCTTCAAAATTGATACAATAATTACAAATAGCAAGCAAAGCCTTCAGTCTTATCTTTGCTGTTCTCTTACAAGCCACCTCCCAAATTAATTGTCTATAGTTCCTTGGCTGTATAAATAATTTTGAAATATGTCAGCTGTTCTGAAATCCAAAGTATAGTGTAAAGACATTAAATAAACAATCCTAATAATAGAGAGGCTAAGATAGGAGACGCATGATTTCAAGACCATTATGTGGCCCACAGCAAAATCTTGTCATGTACAAACAAGCAGAAAGTGTATATGGATTGTACAATATTGGACCTATTTATCCCATTACAAAATTAGAGAGACCAAGAGATGACAGCTGACAAATTTCTAATTCCTCATATTTTTGAATTTCAATCGATTAGGATATGTTGGTAATATTAATTTTCATAGTAAGAGATATTAATAAAAAGTGATTGTTACTTCTTGTTAATTTTCTTGTTAGAGGTGGGATATGTTTGTGTGGGTTTGTTGAAAGATTACTTTCTTGCTTCTTCTAGGGTGTAGTTTCACTCCTTGTGTTGGTGTTTTCCATTTCTTATCCTTTGTAGGGCTGGATTTGTGAAAAGATATTGTGTAAATTTAGTTTTGTCATGGATTCTCTTGCTTTCTCCATCTATGATGATTGAGAGTTTCCTGGGTATAGTAGCCTGGGCTGGCATTTGTATTCTTTTAGGGTCTGTATGACATCTGCCCAGTATCTTCTAGCTTTCATAGTCTCCAGTGAGAAGTCTGGTGTTATTCTGATAGGTCTGCTTTTATATGTTACTTGACATTTTTTCCTACTGCTTTTAAAATTCTTTCTTTGTTTAGTGCATTTGGTGTTTTGATTATTATGTGATGAGAGAAATTTCTTTTCTGGTAGAGTCTACTTGGAGTTCTGTAGGCTTCTTGTATGTTCATGGGCATCTATTTCTTTAGGTTGGGGAAGTTTTCTTCTATAGTTTTGTTGAAGATATTCACTGGCCCTTTAAGTTGGGAATCTTCACTCTCTTATGTACCTATTATCCTTAGGCTTTGTCTCCTCATTGTGTTCTGGATTTCCTGGATGTTTTGGGTTAGGAGTTTTTTGCTTTTTTGTGTTTTCTTTCACTGTTATGTCAATATTTTCTATGGTATCTTTTGCACCTGAGATTCTCTCTTCTATCTCTTGTATTCTGTTGGTGATGCTTGCATCTATGACTCCTGATCTCTTTCCTAGGTTTTCTAACTCCAGAGTTGTCTCTCTTTGTGATTTCTTTATTGTTTCTAATTCCATTTTTAGATCCTGGATGGTTTTGTTCCTTTCCTTCACCTGTTTGATGTGTTTTCCTGTAACTCTTTAAGGGATTTTTGTGTTTTTTTTCTTTAAGGGCTTCTAGCTGTTTACCTGTATTCTCCTGTTTTTCTTTAAGGGAGTTATTTATGTTCTTCTTAATGTCCTCTATCATCATCATGAGAAGTGATTTTCATTTTGAACCTTGCATTTCCAGTGTGTTGGCGTATCTAGGACTTGTTATGGTGGGAGAATTGGGTTCTGATAATGCCAAGTAATCTTGTATTCTGTTGCTTATGTTTTTATGTTTGCCTCCCACCATCTGGTTTTCTCTAGTGCTACTTGCACTGGCTATGTCTGATTGTAGCCTGTCCTTCCTGTGATCCTGGTTGTGTCAGAACTCCTCCAAGTCAAGCTGTCTCGGTGGTCCTGTGACTCTGGGATCCTCGGATCCTGAGATCCTGGGTCTATCCAAGGTCCTGGGAGTCATGCTGGTCTCTGATCACCAGAAAGCTATGGATTAGTGAAGGAGGCCTCAGCTTACCAGTTCAAGACCATGACATACGAGTAGGCAAGGAAACCCCAGATCAGCAAGAGGACGATCATATCAGGCAGTTTTGTAGGACTTTGTTATCTTTTTCTTTCCTTGATTCTGTCAGCCATCTGGGCTTGGAATCAGATGGATGTTTTCAACAGGACATGTACAGGGATCAGGGTAAACAACTTGTCCCAAGACACTGCTCCTATGATATCTAGGACTAGAGCTGAATCTGAGGTCAGGAAGCCAGGTTATGGAGGTTTGTCTCCTACAATTAATCTTTCCATGACCCCTCAGGTCTCTGTATCTCCCACTGGGCACTCTAAAAAAAAAGCCATTCCGCCTCTTCCAGAAGCTCAGAAATGTATTGTCAATGGAAATCATTCTGGACTAAATTAATACCATCATTTAGGAGGAAGACTTTGTTACCTCCAGCCCTCCTCTTGCTGCTGGCAGCCATGCTGGCCTGGATTCTGACACTGACAAGTGAGTATTGGAATTGAGAGAAAGAATTTCATTCTGAAGCCACAATGATGCTGTTCAGCATCACTGCAGACAAGGGGAGCATAGCCTTGGCCCTGTCCCTTCCAGCAACTCCAGGGTTCCCCTTTAGGCTCCCTGTTCCTGGCTTCCTGCACCATCCAGGTCCAGAGCTGGGCTCCCAGTTGACCCCCCAGCCTAGTGAACTTTCTCAGGTGCCAGCAGGAGGGCAGGGTCCCATTGCATGTTAGTTTCAGGCTCCTATGAGCTGTGGTATTTCTATGCCCTTTCTTCTGAGGCTGCCCTCCTGGAGTCCTGGGTCCATTTCATTTTTGGGTTATATGTAAAACATGTAAATTGTGGGAAACAATAGAGATCTTGGACTTGCTCTGCTACTACAGGCTGAGCAGAGATGGTGAGTGTCACTAGTTAGATAACAACAATAAATTAGATAAACAGGAGTAGCTGAAAAATGGCTTTGGCTCTTGATCTGGCTGAGTCCTTAAGGGAGAATATTTTCCATAATCCCTCCTGTTGTGGTTATTTTCAACATTTCTATCTTTTGTCCCTTCCTTTCTCCATTAATAAACAAATATGATTCATTTTTATTATGTGTATGACTTTTGCTCCCTGTACATATGTCTAAGCACCATGATGGTATCTGGTGGCTGTAGATATCAGAAAATGGCTTCAAATTCCCTGTTTTTGGAATTAGATGATTGTAGGTTGATGTGCAGGTGCTAGAAATTGAATGCGAGTCTCCTGGAAGGGCAGTCAGTGCTCTTTATCACTGGCACATCTGTCCAACCCCCAGATCCTCCAAATAATTCTTCCTGAAAACCTATAGCAGTATTCTGGAGTTCTTTGTCTTAAAAAGGCCTCTGGCCATTAATTCTCACAGGATGGGTACTTTATAGACACACTAATCTCCATTTATAAAAAGAGCACTTTTTTTTGTTCTGGATTGTGTACTTTCCTACTTAGCTTTACTAATATATTTAGAGATGTCTGTAGATCATTCTTTTTTGTTTGTTTGTTTTTTTGGTTTTTGGTTTTTGGTTTTTTTGAGACAGGGTTTCTCTGTATAGCCCTGGCAGTCCTGGAACTCACTTTGTAGACCAGGCTGGCCCAAACTCAGAAATTTGCCTGCCTCTGCCTCCCGGGTGCTGAGATTAAAGGCATGTGCCACCATGCCCGACTTGTAGATCATTTCTAATTCAGGCAGCTATTACTGAAGTTGCAGAGACCTTTCCATTGCACATTTACTGGGCTATCTTTATCTGTTATGTTGTCCTCCATCTTTAGGAAGTGGGCATCCCTGCCTCCTCTTTTTTTTGTTTTCTGTATCTATATGGTATGAGACCCATCTTCATTACTGAATATGAGTCTGTGGTCTTTCTTCTCAGGATGTCTCTAATTCCTGACAGCAACAGGAGTATGTCTTTGATGGACCCCAAGGCCCTAAACATTTGAGCATATACAACTTAAGGGTGATACTATCATCAGAAAGTTTAGTGTCAGAGCCTGGTTTCTATGAACTGTAATGTGCAAAGATCTGCCAAAACAATGAAAGAGATAGATATAGTAAAATTCTGGAAAAGAATTTATGAAACATGGTCATATTTGAAAGAGAAGTGAGCCAGTTTTGAGACTCCCTCAGGTTATCCAGATTCATCTTTTGGATTTTGACATGAGTTTCAGGATTACATATAGAAATTAGGAGTCTTGCTTTCCCCCTTTTAGAGTTCTTCATTTTTAAAAATTTTTCTTCATTCATAAACTGGAGGTTTCTGGCTGTCACTCACCTCTTCTAATGGCAGTATCCTAACTTGTCCCGGGTTATTTTATGGAGGTTCTTTCACTCTGTGCATGTGTGTCCTCCCATATCATTGGTCGCAGATTCTTGAATTTCTGACTTTTCTACTCCTACCTTTCATGTGCTGGCATTACAAGTGTATGCACTGATACAAAAGCCTTCTTTGAAGTTTTATAATATTTCCACTTATCCATGTCTATAAGGAATGGCAGGAATTTAGCAAGTAATGTAGTCTGGTAGTAAGTGTACACTTTCTTTCTTTCTTTCTTTTTTTGTTTTTGTTTTTTTTCAAGACAGGGATTCTCTGTATAGCCCTGGCTGTTCTGGAACTCACTTTGTAGACCAGGCTGGCCTCGAACTCAGAAATCTACCTGCCTCTGCCTCCCAAGTGCTAGGACTAAAGGCATGCACCACCACTGCCCAGCAGTGTACACTTTCAGTGTGCAATTTTGTTTTGGTTATTGTTGTGTTGTGGTTATTGTTGTATTGGTTCAGGATCTAGTGTAGCTTCTTATGGTCTTCATCTCCTGGTATTTATGTCTCTTTTTTCAAAGTTCTGGTTTAGAGGCATGAAATGACCATGTGCAGTTCCAAAATAAGACTTTTGTAAATACAATCTTAAAAACATTGTTCACAAAAAAGAAAAGATATTGAAGATTGTTTTGAGCAGCATTAGCCTCCATTTTATAGAATCCATTCCCATTTAAAAGAATCAATGGCAAAACATTAGATTTGTTTACACTGGGAATGACAGGAATGGAGGATCATGCTAACTTCCCAACATTCGGGTATATCACCACTCTGGACTCCTGTCCACCAGGTTTGAATAACGTGGCAGGAAACTATACACAAACAAATTCATTAAAATGAGGACTTCTCTAAAATAGAGAACCCTACTGCCAGTGCCACTCAAAGCTTCTGGTTCTCCTCCTCCTACCCACCCTGTACTCCTTTGGAATATAATTATTGAATATATTCTCTGGCCCCTCTAATGAACAATGTAAATCAATCAATAGCCCACCAATCTCTCTCTATTCAGCTAAAACGGATAAATTCTTTTTTTTTAAATTTTTTTAAAATTTTATTTTATTTTTATTAGGTATTTTCCTCGTTTACATTTTCAATGCTATCCAAAAAGTCCGCCATACCCACCCCCCCAATCCACTACCCACCCACTCCCCCGTCTTGGCCCTGGGGTCCCCCTGTACTGGGGCATATACAGTTTGCAAGTCCAATGGGCCTCTCTTTGCAGTGATGGCCAACTAGGCCATCTTTTGATACATATGCAGCTAGAGTCAAGAGCTCCAGGGTACTGGTTAGTTCATAATGTTGTTCCACCTATAGGGTTGCAGTTCCCTTTAGCTCCTTGGGTAATTTCTCTAGCTCCTCCATTGGGGGCCGTGTGACCCATCCAATAGCTGACTGTGAGAATCCACTTCTGTGTTTGCTAGGCCCCGGCATAGTCTCACAAGAGACAGCTATATCTGGGTCCTGTCAGCAAAATCTTGCTAGTGTATGCAATGGTGTCAGCGTTTGGGAGCTGATTATGGGATGGATCCCTGCATATGGCAATCACTAGATGGTCCATCCTTTCGTCACAGCTCCAAATTTTGTCTCTGTAACTCCTTCAATGGGTGTTTAGTTCCCATTTCTAAGAAGGGGCAAAGTGTCCACACTTTGGTCTTCGTAACGAATAAATTCTTAGCCCTCAAAGAGATACTTGTAATTCTGGACACTGGAATTCTTCACCATAAATTTAACAACTTTTTACACTTAAAAATTTTATGGGAAATTTGTGGTGATATGGAAATTTAGGTGTTGGAGGATGATTTTGTGCACTGTGTTTTCAAATTCTGTTTTCTGTACCCAGATACCTGGTTGTAGCCCAGACATTGGTATTGTCACTATTATGAAGTTTCACCTGAATTAGTATCTTATAAAATGTTTTCCATCATGTTCTTCGGGGTCAATAATCTTAAAACTGAACACCCGATAGCTAGGCAGGACAGGAAAAAACTCCAATTTCAGGCCCAGAGTGAGTGTGTGGTGGGAGTCAAATGGGGATATAGATAAAGAAGCAGGGAAGAGCTTGGCTAAGATGTCAGGTAACAGGTCAGATGGCTAAGAAGGGGCCTAGACCTGCATTCCAGGATTAGAATAGCTCAGAATTTGGCCAGCTATTGTACTTAAAGTTGTTAATAAATATAAAGGTCTTTATGTCATTATTTGGAGCAAGAGCAAGCTTGTAATACTGATTTTTTTTTTTTTTTTTTTACAATTTACAATTTACAAGTCACTTTCTTGATCATTTTAATTTTAATGTGTGACTACTAAAACCTTTAAGGTCTTAGTCAAACTTTGACCTCTTTAAAAATTACATTTATGGACACAGTACACATGCCATGTACTGAAAGAAAATGAGATTTTGTATCTTGTGATTCATGTAATATGAGCCTGAGTCCTGGGGCCGAGAACAAAGCAAAACAGACAGGGCTGTTGTTAAGACATTCCTAAGAACAGCTTGATTGTACAAGCAGGGCTATCTTGTCTGGGTCAACACCACCTGGCTGGAACCTCCCCTCTGTCTACTGTCTTGACACCGGATAAAGTCATACATCAACTGGTTGCTATGTGAACAAGATAAGCCCCCAGCCCACAGGAACAAAGTCCTGATGCCCTTTTGCTAACGTGTAATCTTTCTGTTAATGTTTAAATAAGCCAATAGTGTGTCACTATGCTGAATTCCACACCCCTAAGCCCTTTACCGCATAAAAACCTCTAGCTTTCGAGCCTCGTGGCCGACATCCGTTATCTCCTGTGTGGGATGCATGTCGGTCCGGAGCTCCATCATTAAACGTCCTCATGTAATTACATCAAGAGATGGTCCTTCGTGATTTTTTGGGTGCACGCTGAGTCGGGAATTGGGTGGGGGTTTCCCCACTAGGTCTAACAGTACAATGTTCTCCTATGTAGGTAGATGCAGCTGACATCAAATGATCCAATGATGTCGCAAGTCCACAGAGAAAATAACCTTGAAGACGTACCACATGTGCAAATTTAGTAATGTATCAAAGGCAAACTCTACAAGGAGCCCAGTGGAGAGGATCCTGCTTGGGCATTTTGTCTTTATGCATGTCTCTGTACCTCAAACTCTGCAGAAAAGAGGTTGGGGTCCCAGTAGACTGGAGTCATAGAGAGGTGTGAGTAGCCATGTGGATACTAGGAATCCAACACCGTTTCCCAGTCCTCTTACCTGCTGAGCTATCTCTCTATCCCATAACTATTAAGCTCAGCATTGAGAAGGCAGATGCAAAGGGATCTTGGTGTTCCAGACCAACTTGAGTTTCATAGCAAGCCCCAGGCCAGGGCAGTTTATATAACATAGCCCATCTATAAAAAATATTCTGCTGGTAGTAATAAAAACATTTAACTAGTTTATAAAATAATTTAAATTTCTTAAAATAAATTTTATTCCAATTATTTAATAGTTGTAAAAATATTCTCCTGTGGCTCAGCAATGAAAAGCACTTGCTGTTTGTGCAAAGGAGCAGAACTGAATTCCTTGCACAGACGTTCCAATCACAACCTTCTCTAACTATGCTTCCAGTATTTGTGGTGACTCTTTGTCCTATTACACACTCATAAACATACATGGAGACAGTGACAGAGAAATAGACAGAGACAGTGGCAAACATATACACACATACATATAGATACAGAGACAGACATCTACACATAGAGACAGACACACAAAAACACTTAAAATATATGTAGCTTACATATTTCTGTTAAGCATGGTTCTGTTAATCTTCTGAAATTAAGTAAAAAGCTGTTTTAAATAAACAACCCATTAATTAATGGAAAAGGTAACGTTCCTTGACAAAATGTAAATTTCAAAAAATTCTATTTTACCACAATTATGCCTTGAAAAATACTTAATTAAAAAATATCATTCTTACATGCAAATAGTTACAATATCTTCAATAAGCCTAATGTCTCAAACTCTCAGTTCATGGCATGGTCAGTGTGGTTTAGTAAAATCCACCTAGGAAGAATTACCTTGAGGCCCATTCACTTTGTAAGTGAGAAGAGATCCTGTCATGAAAATGATTGGGCATTGCTGACTTACCCTCCCCCAAGCTGGACTCAGAAGGATGTTGTCAACAGGACCAGCACAAGCTTTGGGGTAAGCATCAGGTCCCCAGATACTGCTTCCAGGATACCAGGCCACAGAGGTGGGTCTGAGGTGGAAAACAGGACTCTAGAGATGCAAAACCCAGGAGTTCATCTTTCCATTACCCACCCACCTGTCCCTGTCACTTCCATAGACAAGTCTAGGAAGGGCAAGCAGCCTCCCTGATGTCAGGTGTATGAAATGAAATGGGAAATGTCCGCAGTCAGCCTCTACTCATCATCCAAGTTGAGTCTCAACCAAAGAGTCTCTGTGTTGGACTGGAGTGGTGGGTGGTGCATCCTTGACTGTATCAGAGTGGAGAAGTTGAGCTCAGGACAAGCAAGGAAACATGCAGTCATCTCTCTATGGTTTTTCCTTTTATTGAAAATAGACTTTTTTCTCCCATAGTATATTCTGATAAGGGTGTCCCCTTTCTCTACTCCTCCCAGTTTCTTCCCATCTCTCCAACCATCTGGATCTACTCATCTTTTGTATCTTTTTAGAAAACAAACTGGCTTCCTAGGGATAATGATACGGTAAATAAAATATCATTGTTGTGTTCTCTGAGACAACCACAGTCAGCAGAGTGATGATCTGTGGGAGGCAAGGAGGAAGTTTGGTTTAACAAGTCTAAGAGGCCAGTGTTGGTTCAAACTTAAAGAGTCTGATCCCAATTAGTTCATTTTAGGATATTTAAACACAACACAATTTGGTGAAAATTTATTTATCCTGGTGACATTTACTCAGTCATCTGTGCACAACGAGCTTAAGATGTGACTGTTGGGTTTGTGGGTTCAGGAGTTGCCTACAAACCACATGGAAACCAATCTCAGCAAGACAGGGATGATTTATGGAATATAAACCCTAATACTGATCAATAGAGCCACAGCTCAGTATCTGGGGACTGAGCTATGATGACGAACATTTCTCAGGGCCGGCTTATGAAGGAAAAGACACAGCGAGCTCATGCACAGGTGCAGGATGTGCTGCCTGGTGGTCGGCTCTGACGCAAGCTGTTTTCCCTAACAAACAGAACAGGTCTAACTGACCATTATTCTGATTGGTCCTAAATAGAGGTTACAGTTGTGGAATTTCTTAAAATTAACAAATTTCAGAATTATCATAACATAACAAGCTATGATGTGTTCAGCAAGACCCTGCGCTGTGTCGTTATTTTTCTGGATCAATGACAGGGAGGCATCTTACAGCAACAATATGAAATAGCTGGCGGGCATGGAACAAGATGTCTACAGCTATTCTAGAGGGGCAGACCTTACAGTGACGACATCAAAACTCTTTGTAAAGTACACATGATATCTTCCATAAAGACTGCTTTTATAGATTGATTACATGTGACAGTTTGCGTACAGTCTTGTAGGTATTGTCTTCAGCAATGGGGGTCTTGCAGTCAGTTTGTGGAGAACAATCTATATTCTTGGCAACAGCCTGGGTTGTTTGGGGGATTCCCTTGGGACCTTTTTGGCTAACAACTCACTTAGACAAATTCCTATACAAGAAGCTTCATTTGATGATAAGAAATGTGAACTTGGGCCTCTGTCTTCCCCACTATTTGGTAATTTCATTTTCATTTTCCTCGTATATGTAAACATTTTAAGAATCTTATGTATTAGGTTTCCATACTACCCCAAAATAGCCCTTAATTTTAGCTGTCTCTCCATGTATTCCCTCCCTCATCACAATCTCCCTTCCACCTCCCCACTATATCCTCCTGTTCCAGCCCCACATCCACCCATGACTATTTTTTCTGCTTCCATTAACCATTTGCTCCCATTCCTAGTTCCTTACTCTATTGAAGTAGAATCTTTAGGGTTCTTTGGAAAGTCAGTTGTGTCTGATGATGTTTTTTTCTAGGGCAAACCTGTGAAGAACACTTCACAGAAGCAGACACAAGTGAAAGGATATTCTGCTAAAGCAAGCATGGGAAAGAACACACGATGGATCCTTTGTTAATGACATGCATGCATTGATCTACCTCACTTTGTGTAGTTGAGTTCCTTTTGTCAGGACTCCAAAAGAAAGAAATGCTCAAGAAAACTTGGGGTGGTATGTTGACAGCTTCTTGATGATTAGCACACTCAAGCTGATTGGCAGAGTAATATCAACTGAGAGCAATTCACTACTGAATCAAGATGGTGGATGAGGGAAGACCCATGGAGGATATGTGATTTTTGGAGTGAGTATAAATAAGACTTGACGGCCTGTGAGAAGAGATTGGCTTGCTTTTAGAGTGCTGTGCAACTCTTGTTGTTCTTCACTGATCCCCCCCCCCTTTTTTTTATTTTTTTGCCGAAAACTTTTCGTGGCATTCCTGTTGGCCTTTGTCCTGCTGACTTGTGACAATTCGGCTGAGACCTGGCTGTTCTGCTAGATTGTGACACTCTTGCTGATTGTGTTTGCTGTCCTGACTACTGAATTGGACTGTTGGTATTTCCATGAACTGTTTGTGAGTGCATGGAGCTGCCACTGGTGAGGTGTGAACTGAACTGATGATTTCCTGACAACACAGATCGGATTTAACCAAAGAACCATTTCTAAACTCGTCTTCTTTCCCCCATTTCCATTCTCTTCTACTGTGTCACATGGTTTTTGGGTTAGGAGGGATGTTAAAGCATTTAAGAACCATCATTAGAAGTAAGCATTGAAAAAATTATATTTGGGAGAGAAAATAAAAGAAAAAATTAAATCGTCACTCTATCACTTGTTTTATAGATTGTTCTAATCGTTGTGAGATGAAATCTCAAAGTAGTTTTGATTTCCATTTCTCTGATGGCTAAGAATGTTGAACATTTCTTTAAACAATCATCTGTCTTTCCTCTTTTGAGAATTCTCTGCACCCATTTTAAAATTCAGTTGTTTTCTTTATATCTTGTTTTTTAAGTTCTTTGTATATTTTGTCTATTAGCCCTCTATCAGATATGTAGATGGTAAATATCTTTCACATTCTGTAGGCCAACACTGTGTGAATGATGGTGTCCTTTGCCTTATAGAAGCTTTTGTGTTTCATGAGGTCCCATTTATTAATTGTTGATCTTAGTGCCTGTGTTATTGGTGTTCTGTTTAGAAAGTCATTTCCTACAGCAATACATTCAAGGCTATTGCCCACTTCCTCTTTTATCAGGATGTAGCTGGTGTTTGCTACTTGTGAGTTCTTATTTCTCCCACTCTCTTTGTTAGGGTTTTCCTGCTGTGGAGAGACACCATGACCAAGGCAACTAGTATAAAGGACAACGTTTAATTGGAGCTGGCTTACAGGTTTAGAGGTTCAGTCCATTATTATCAAAGTGTGAACATGGCAGCGTCCAGGTAGATGTAGGCCTGGAGGAGCTGAGAGTTCTATATCTTCATCCAAAGGTAGAGAGGGGAAGAGAATTCATTTTAGGAAAGATTCCCACTATTAATAAGCTTTCATGTTATTATTAAACATATGTGTCAATCACTAGGTATTAGCTCACCCGTTTTGTGCAGATTTCTGTACTATCTTGTAGTGATGCTATACAGACAATTAGATGGCTTCTTAATTCTTAATGATATGTTAGGTCCATTTGGTTTATAACACCAGTTAGCTCCAGCATTTCTCTGCTTAGTTTAGTTTTTGTCTGGATGACCTGTCTGTTGGCAAGAGTCAAGTAGTGAAGTCTCTCACTATCAGTGAGTGGAACAATATATGATTTAAGCTGTACTAATGTTCTTTTATGAATTGAATTGCAATATATTTGGGCCATATGCATCAAAAATTGCAATGTGCTCTAGGTGGACATTTCATTTGATGAGTATGTATCTCTTTTGATTAGTTTTGTGTTGAAGTCTAGTTTGTCAGATATTAAAATGGCTATACCAGCTTTCTTCTTAGGTCTATTTGCTCAGAATATCTTTTTTCACCCCTTTTCCCTGATGTCCATCCTTGATGTCAAGATGTGTTTCTGTTTCTTGGATGCATCAAAAGGTTGCACACTGTTTTTATATCCATATTGTTAGTTTGCGTCTTTTGGGGGGGGGGATTGAGACCATTGATATTGAGAGATAATGAGCAGTGTTTTTGATTCCTGTTACTTTGGTGGTGGTGGTGGTGGTGGTGGTGTGTGTGTGTGTTTTCCCCCTCTATTGATTTGCTGATTTGTCATTCTTTTTTTCTTTCTTTCTTTCTTTCTTTCTTTCTTTCTTTCTTTCTTTCTTTCTTTCTTTCTTTCTTTTTTTTTTCTGGCCTAGAACTCAACCATCTTTCTTCTTTTCTTTTCTTTTTTTAAATTAGGTATTTTCCTCATTTACATTTCCAATGCTATCCCAAAAGTCCCCCATACCCTCCCCCCGCACTCCCCTACCTACCCACTCCCACTTTTTGGTCCTGGCGTTCCCCTGTACTGGGGCATATAAAGTTTGCAAGTCCAATGGGCCTCTCTTTCCAGTGATGGCCGACTAGGCCATCTTTTGATACATATGCAGCTAGAGTCAAGAGCTCTGGGGTACTGTTTAGTTCATAATGTTGTTCCACCTATAGGGTTGCAGATCCCTTTAGCTCCTTGGGTATTTTCTCTAGCTCCTCCATTGGGGGTCCTGTGATCCATCCAACAGCTGACTGTGAGCAACCACTTATGTGTTTGCTAGGCCCCGGCGTAGTCTCACTAGAGACAGCTATATCAGGGTCCTATCCGCACAATCTTGCTAGTGTATGCAATGGTGTCAGTGTTTGGAGTCTGATTATGGGATGGATCCCTGGATATGGCAGTCTTTAGATGGTCCATCCTTTTGTCTCAGCTCCAAACTTTGTCTCTGTAACTCCTTCCATGGGTGTTTTGTTCCCAATTCTAAGAAGGGACTAAGTGTCCACACTTTGGTCTTCGTTCTTCTTGAGTTTCATGTGTTTTGCAAATTGTAAATTATATCTTGGGTATTCTAAGTTTCTGGGCTAATATCCACTTATCAGTGAGTACATATCATTTGAGTTCTTTTGTGATTGGGCTACCTCACTCAGGATAATGCCCCATTATTTATTTCTTGTGTGCGGATTATTTATTACTTAGGTGTGATTAATCGTTTTTTTTTGGCTCAAGTTTTCCTTTTATTACTTTCTTTAGAGGTAGATTTGTAGCTAGATATTGGTTAACTTGTTTTTTGTTTTTGTTTTTGTTTGTTTGTTTGTTTGTTTTGTTTGTTTTGTTTTTTGAGACAGGGTTTCTCTGTATAGCTCTGGCTGTCCTGGAACTCACTCTGCTGATTAGGCTGGCCTTGAACCCCGAAATCCGCCTGTCTCTGCCTCCCAAATTTAACTTTGGTTTTACTATGGAATGTTTTTCTTTTTTTTAAGTATTGTGATTGGTACTTGATTGATACTTGTTCTTACTATGGTGCTCTAGACTGGCACTTCTGGTGTCTTCAAGTTTTAGAACATCTGTCCAGGCCCTTCTCGCTTTTTAGGATCTTCATTGGGTATCCAGGTGTTATTCTAATAGGTCGGCCTCTGTATGCAGCTTGGTCTTTTTACCCATCCTCCTTTAATACTTTTCTTTTTCTGTGATGTTTAGTGTTTTGATGGTTATGTGACAAAGGGACTTTCTTTTCTAGCCCAGTCTATTTGGTGTTCAGGATGCCTTTTGCACCTTTATAGGCATCATCTTCTTTAGGTTAGGAAAATTTTTCTTCTATGATTTTGTTGGAAATATTTTCTGTGACCTTGACCTGTGTTTTCTTTTGGTTTTTGGAGGCACATTTCCTCTGTGTATCTCTGGCTGTCCTGGAACTCACTGTGTAGACCAGGCTGGTCTGGAACTCAGTGATTTGCCTGCCTCTCCCTCCATGATACTGGACCTAAAGGTGTATGCCACTTCCAACTAGTTTGACCTGTGTTTCCTCCCCCTTTTTAAAATTTCTATTATTCTTAGATTTGTCCTTTCATGGTGTCCTGGATTACCTGAATGTTTTGTGCCAGGATATTTTCAGATTTAATGTTTTCTTTACTGAAGGACCTAGTCTTTCTAGGATTTTGCTGAAACCCCTTAGATTCCCTCTTCCATTCTTGCTATTCTGTCAGTGAGGTTTGCCTGTTAGAATTACTAAATTATTTATTTCCATATTTCCCTCAGTTTGGGGTTCCTTTACTGATTCTGTTTCTATTTTCAGGTCTGGAACTGTTTTATCCATTTCCTTCCACCGTTTGTGTTTTCATATATTTCTTTAAAGGATTTTAAAATTAATTTCCTTTTAAGAACCTCTATCCTATTAATAAAGGCTATCTTAATATCCTCTGTGTGTGTGTGTGTGTGTGTGTGTGTGTGTGTATGTATAAGCGTGTGCATGCTTTAGCTGTGTTGTAACACTTATTGTCTGCTGTGATAGTGTCGGTTGGCTCTGTTGAAGTCACATCCCCCGGGCTGTTACTGATTTGTCTTTATGCTGGCATATGGGTATCTGGGTTTGGAAAGATCATATCTTAGGCACCAATATCTGGTCTTTGTTGTGTGAGTATTTTGCTTTTTGTTTTTGTTAATACTTCTGTTTCATGTGAGACTCTAGTGACTGTGTATCACCAGGTAGGAATTACTTCTAGAATCCTGATAGATGTAGCCACTGGGGGTTCTATGTAAAATGTATTTCTAGGGATTGGGAGCTGACATGAATAAGGAAGCACTAGGAGGGGGTGGGCTGTGTGTGTGTGGATCCACAGGAGGGAGGAAAGAATGGTGTTTCATCAGGCTCTATTTATTCCCTGGAAATGGGTGTAGAGAGTGAGGAGAGGCCACAGAGAAGAAGGTCTGCAACAGAGGTAGAGATGAGAATGGTGGGTCAGACTTGGAATAATGGAGGAGAGGTGGAGATCTGAAAGTAGCCTACATTCTTTGTTGGTCAAAGTGGCCTGCAGATTCCCAGGGAATGCCTGTTGGCTTTGGGGACTGTGATAAGCCGTGAGTGAGAGAGAAAGAAATTTGGACTAGAAGATCAGTGTAGTCCACTGGAGAAAGGGGCAGACCAAAAGGGGGAGTCACAGCAGATGGTGGACTTTAGAACTCAGAATGAGCCTGGGGGATTGGATTTTGAAAAGGTGCGTTAGAGGTGAAGATCTGTAGTTAGCCTATGTGTTTCCCAGGCTGGATTCTCTCTTCTTGATGATTTGAAGATTCTTCCTTGACTTCTTCACAATGATGGAGGGAGACATGGAATTGTAGCCTGAAATAATCCTCTTTATCCTCTACGTTGCTTTTTAAAAATTTATAGTTTTTTAAAATTTGAGATTATCATATAATTAATTACATTTCTCCTTTCCCTTTTCTCTACCCCATAAAACTCTCCTATTCTTTTCCAAATGGATTTTTAAAAATTTACTGTTATTATGTACCTGCTCCATGCGTGTGTGCGTGTGCTCCACATACCACACATACCACCCCTCCACTCCTATATATTACCTGCTCAGCCTATATAACAGTATTCGTATATATGTTTTCAACCTGCCCATGTGGTATTGGATAACCACTTGATGCTTTCCTCTGTGGAAGACTATCCCTCCCACTCCCAGATTTCCTTAGGTGCCTGTTGTTCTTTGTGGAGGACTGAGGCCTCCTGGACTTTTCTTGGTCACTTTGTCATGAATATTGGCATTGTCTCATTCAGCCCATGTTTGGGTAGACATGTTGGTGGGATTTTATGGATACAGCTTCTGATATTCCTAAGAGATGCTCTATCACAGAAAACTCCCTTTAGCTTCCATTCTTCCCACCCCTTCTCTGTTTGATAATATTTCCTTACATACAGGAGTGTCTAAGTTGCTGTTTTTTTTTAATTAAACTTTTATCACATCCACTAGATTAATGGCTTTATTCCAGGTGACTCCAACAGCAAAGGAAAGTCCAATCTCTGCTGAATAGGTAGTCAGATTTCCCCACTCCCAGTGTCTTGGTTATTCCAGGAATAGTAGTGTGTGAAAGAGTGCTCACAATAGAAGTGTCTAGAACGGATTAATATTAATAGCTATTTCAGAGTTTAGCATGGCCTTACCTGCCGCAGGCCCTCTGGTCCCCTGTGCCTGCGTAGGAAAGAGTCTCTAGAGTAAATGGGCAGAGATTAGGATGTAGTGACAGTCAGACACACGAGAGTGGTGTTGGATCTGAATGTAATGTTCTGGTTGAGCTTCAGACTTATATTACAACGAATTATCAGAGGATACAAATCACAAAAAGACAAGATACACTGAAATTCACCAGTTACAGCAGAAAGGAATTTGCAGGGACTAATTAAATGTTTACATTAGGGATAACAAGCCCTGCCTAGGATCAGCCTAAAAGCATCAGGGGGTTGTTAACTCTTGATAGGCCTTAAGAGTAGTGTGTTATCAGGAGCTCTAAATTCCTAGGTCTAGTAAAACTTATCCTGTCTGGAGAGTTCCCCCTTATCAGGGTAGTATATCAACTTATACTTGACATGGAATGTAGCCTGTAGTAAAAGATTTCTATCTCAGTGAGACTTTTAGTCTCTATCTACAGGCAGCTGAGTAAATAGCAGGTGCTGTATTGTTTTATGGTAGGGCTTAATTAGTTACTGAATAGGTTAAGCTCCTTGCTGCTATCTGGAATCTAAGAACACTGGAAAAAGGCTTTAGCTATGTTAGAATACAATCTTAAAAGGCATTTACTGTAAGGTAATACTATATAGAGTGCACGTGAATCTATATACTAGATTAATGTGGTGGAAATTTGAATATAATGGGTTAGGGAAAGAGATGCCATAACTCTGGGAGGAAAATTTCCCTGGACTCTTATCCTCGTGAAACAGCTTCCAGGCTTTTCCCCTGACAAACCGATCCAAACTGGAGAGTTGGCTTTCGCCAGAATATCCAGGAGGAGAGTCCTAGAAATTCATTTCTCATGAGCAGCTTTTTGGCATTTCTGCCTCACAAGCTGACTCCACCAGAGTGCCCTGACACTTACCCGTGTTCAACACCTGCCCTACATCTAGAGAGATGTGGGTTCTTTAATTCACTTCAGCATTAAAAACCCTTTACTAACTCCCTCAAAGCAAAAAGTAATTTTCATGTATAAGGTGTTCCTGATGCATGCCGGTTGCTATTTTAAACCATTTGATTTAGGATCCAAAGTAATCATAATTTAACATTTGTACGGTAGCAGATTGTGAAGAATGGTCATAATCGTACACTTAATGTCATCATATGTTCATGTCAACCATAATTTTGGTTATTAGAATTTAAACAATCTTTGAAATTTGTTAATGTCTCTTTAATATACTGATTACAAAGTAAAAATAACCCAAAGACCTTCATGAGCGTTGCAGTGTATCAATACTATATTTGTAGGTTGTAATCTCCCTCCAATTTTTGTTTGCTAGAAGGTTCAGGTATTGCTCTCATTGTGTGAGAAAGTATTTATACTGCATCTCAGCTACAGATGATACTGAGCCCTTAGTGATCTGTTCTTTGCCAGTGGACTCTGAAGCTTGTCCAGTAGATGGCAGTAGAGCACCATGAAGGGAAAGCATGGCATTTCTGTGTCTTGTAGGCTCCTTGCCAGGTGCCAGCAAAATGAGCCTCCAGCATCTGCTCCCATAGCACAGGAAGCAGCTGCAGCACCCAGTGTCTGCAGTACACAGCAACTCCAACAAACAGCAGCTTCCTCAGATGCCCTCCAGGGGTTCCACTCAGGAGTGGTCTTCTGTGAATAGGTTTTGGTTGGACTCTACTATATTAGAAGTCCTCCATTGAGGTACTTTTTATCCTCTTCTTAGCAAGGAAAAAAAATTAAAATCACATCCCCTCTTGTTTCTCATAGACTAACTGTAATGATTAATCTTTTTTGTCATGGTGAATGGATTTAGGGTCATTTATGAGACAAACCTTGGGCATGCCTTCAAACGCATTTGCAGAGAGGGTTAACAAAAGGAAGGTGACACTATAATCCTAGACTGTAGCCCTAGACTAAATACAAGGGGGGGGGGAAGCCAGGTGAGCACTGCATTCCTGGTGCTGAGTGTCCTGATTGGCTGAGACCAGAGCCAGCAGCCTCCCATGGTCCTGCAACAGAGATGCTATACTGAAGTGGAAACTTAGGGATTCTTTGGAAAGTCATTGTTATTGGCAGATGCTGTTTTGGTGGGGCAAACATATGAATGAATGCTTTCCTGAAGCAGATATTAGGAAAAATAAGGTTTGCTAAAGCAGACATGTGAAGGAACATTTTTTTCTGAAGCAGACACAGGTGAAAGGGTGTTTTGCTAGCGCAAACATGTTAAAGGACTTGAGATGGAGGATTCTTCACTCATTCCATGATTCATCTTACATGTGTTGTGGAGCTCCTTTCATCTGTCAGGAGTCTATAGAGAGAAATGCACCATAAACTCCTGGTGGTGTGCTGGCAGCTTCTTCTTATATCCTTGGACTCCAGCTGATTGGCAGAGTGATGTCAGCTGATAAAGACTAGAGTGAAGATTTGCTAAGACAGACTCGTGTGCGAAGGCAAGAAAGACACTTGATGGCTGGGGTGGGGGAGTATACATGGGACTCAATGGACTGTGAGAGGGGCTTGCCTGTACAACTAGCTTTGCAACACTTCTTGATCTTCAATTTGTTGAGAAAGGCACAAGTGAGAACTTCTAGTGTTCCTGGTTGTCCTAATCTCTCCTGCTGACTCGTGTCAATCTGGCTGAGTCCTGGCTGTTCCTGCAAGATTGTGCCACCAGTGCTGATTCCTGTTTTGTTTCCAGACTCTACAGAACCGGACTGCTGGTAGATTGCTCAAGTATTTGCATGCATTTGCAAGCTGCTGTTGCTGACTTGTGAACTGAACTGCTTATCTTGCAATGCAGGTGGGATTTGCTCTAAAGAACAATTTCTAAACAGGTCCACTTTCCTGTACCCTAATAACCTTTCTTTCCCAGCCCCTTTGGTGGGCAGTGTGGAGAACAGAGGTTAAAGCACTGAAGATACATTGTTAAAAGTTAGAGTGAGAAAAATTTAAGCCTACACCATATCATCTTGTTCCCCTCCCATGACAGACTATTCTTTTCAACTGTGAGCCAAAATAAGCCTGTTATCTTAGGCTGTTCTTGTCATATATTTTCTTGTACCAGCAAGAAACATAACTAATTTTTTCTGAAAGCAGCTATTTTTTCTGATCTCCAATTTTCAGTGTCAGGATAAATTAGCTCAAAATTCACTCATTCACTCTTAATCTCCTAAGGTACATTTTTCATTCATGCATTATTAAAGATTAGTTGCAGATCTGAACACTCGGGTCTAGGATGACATAGGGTTCTTTGGGAATTTCTCTGGTTGTCATGACAAATCTGGAAGAAGTGCTCTTGTTCACTGAGGTATCTCCCCACCTCCAATGGTTTTGTTTTGGTTAAATGAGACAAGTTCCATGGATCCTGATACCATATCTGTTTTATTCTTTCTGGAGATGAAATCCATGTATTTCTGTGTGTTGGACAAAGCACTATACTATTTGAGCTACATTCCAGCCATCCTCTCTCCTGCTGTCTCTTTTTTAAACTATATGATTTCTGTACCACAACTCTTTCTCTCATCCTATAGTTCATAAGATGAATTAAATACCTGTCTTCTGCGTGACCCCAGTAAAACCTGATAAGTAAGTGCCTGACGCCTTTTAAAGTTTTATTTTACTTTGCATGTATGGCTATTTTGCCTGCATGTTTGCCAGTGTACCACATGCATGCAGTACCACAGGAGACCAGAAGGTGGCAACAGACATCCTGGAACTGGAGCTACAGACTGTTGGGGTAAACTAAGATACTGACTGATACATTGAATTATTTAATAGTTTACGTAAAGCACTGAGTGATACTCAGTTATAAGATTAACCTCACTTGCCACATGGAACAGAATAACCTGGAGAAGTAGCTGAAACAATGCCTCATTTCCCTTAATACCTGCTGGCTCATAAATTGTAAAATTGCTTGTTAGCCCCACCTTGTGGTCTTAGAGTACAAAATGAGAATGCAAACCAGAAATAGGCCTTTTTAGGAGATACCCTGGTTTTTAAATCCACTGGTGCCTATGCCTCTCTTGCACTCTGGTGTTGGTGTGCTTTGTCCAGAGATTCCCACTAGGCTGTGTGTCACAATGTAGGTGCTGGGAATTAGACCACAGTTCTCTGACCACAGTTCTCTGGAGGATCAGCCAGTGCTGTTCAGCTGGGTCAGCTCTCCAGTCCCACCTGACACCTTTACAACCCTCACACAGTGACTGTAAAGGATCTTACCTTCACACCACTAGAATAGCATTTTTTTTAAAAAAGACAGGCCACTTATCCCATTTCATTTCTTAGATATATTTTGATTGAAGTAGAATTGCATCATCCCCACTTGCCTCCCTCTATCCCTTCTCAGTTACTCTCCTTCCAACGCTTCCAAGTTCTTCCTCTTAATAGCTTCTTTTTCTTTCTCCATCATTGTTACCTATGTCTGTGTAGGTAACAATGTATGTGTGCCTGTGTTTCCACAAACAGGTATATGAATGCAACACGCTGAGTCTGTTTTTGTTGTTTGTGTGTCTGTGGTTTCAGGGCTGACCACTCTCCACTGGCCATCCAATAAGAGGCTCAGCCATGGAGAGGCTAATTCTAGCTCAGCTATCATCAGTTGCCTGCAATTCTTCGTCTAGGGGTTGGGCCCCACAGAAGTTCTCTCTTTCACTTTATCAAGTTTTGTTGCTCTTGATCCTGTCTTGTCTATGCAGTTATTTCTAGGAGAGACTGTTTCCCACCAGACCTCCTGCTGTTCTGGCTTTTGTAATCTTTCCATTCCTTCTGTCCAGAGGCATAGATGCAGGATCTGTAATGTTGATATATCAGTGGGGACTGGCCACCCCAAGATCTCTTGCTCTCTGTGCTGTGTGCAGTCATGATTCTCTGTGTTGGTCTGTTTGCTTCTTTGATGAGGGTTGGTAACTATGGTCATCCTCAAAATATGAGTCTCACACAAAGAGTGCAACCATTTTCATTGACTGTTTCATTTACATAGTAACACTGATAGTTTTATTAGGAATAAGTTTAACTTTAATTTTAGGTTTATCCATTTGTTTGTTTTAGCCTTTCACTTGGAAGGTCCCATGACCCTTATGTGTGGAAGTTAGGTCCCAGTTCTTCCTCTAAGCCCCTAGGCTCTCAGAAATAAAACTCAGAATCAAAATAAATTTACACATGCTTTGACAATATAGCTAGGCTCTTCTCTGGCTAGATCAAAACTTAGAGTAACCCATTTATTTTAGTCTACATTTTTGCCACACAGCTGGTTACCTGTTCTCAGGTATCAAACATCCAACTTTTCACACCTTCTCCAGGCAAATATCCTGCCTGGCTCTAGTCCAGAATTTTCTCTCCTCCCAAATGTTCCACTTCCTATTTTTTGCCTAAGCCAAAAATCAGTAGATTTGTTATTGACAAGTGTCACACCCATAGCGACAAAATATATTATCTCTCAACCTATCTGTCTTAGTTAGGGTTTTACTGCTGTGAACAGACACCATGACCAAGGCAAGTCTTATAAAAAACAACATTTAATTGGGGCTGGCTTACAGTTTCAGAGGTTCAGTCCATTATCATCATCAAGGTGAGAGCATGGCAGCATCCAGGCAGGCATGGCACAGGCAGAACTGAGTGTTCTACATCTTCATCCAAAGGCTGCTAGCAGAAGACTGACTCCTAGGCAACTAGGGTGAGGATCTTAAGCCCACACCCACAGAGGCATACCTACTCCAACCAGGTCACACCTCCAAATGGTGCCACTCCCTGGCCCAAGAATATATAAACCATCACACTATCAATCAAAGTGAATTGGAAAATTTTGAGAAATATCATTGTAATAAAAGTTGTTTTTAGAGCTGCTCAATATTTTAAAAAGTTGTTTCACAATAATTTCTTAGTAATTACATTATTAATAATTTATTAATCAGAAGTATTCTTATTCAATAAAATGAAGAGGAAGCCTGGGACTAGAGAAAAGGCTCATTGGTTAAGAGTCCTGTAAGGATTGGGAAAGGATCTTTACCTATCCCAAATTGGATAGGGAAGTAATATCCAATATATATAAAGAACTCAAGAAGGTGGACTCCAGAAAATGAAATAACCCCATTAAAAAATGGGGCTCAGCATTGGACACGCAAACTTTATATGCCCCAGAACAGGGGAACGCCAGGGCCAAAAAGGGGGAGTGGGCGGGTAGGGGAGTGGGGGTGGGTGGGTATGGGGGACTTTTGGTATAGCATTGGAAATGTAAATGAGCTAAATACCTAATAAAAAATGGAAAGAAAAAAAAAAGACTGCATGGAATCCGTCCATTTTCAGATTATATTCTGGGAAATTCTGCCTTCAGGCTGCCAACCTTAGGTTCCTATCCTTATTACCCAATAGCTTACAGTAAGCAGTGTAAAGGGAAGAGATGGGTAAACATTTCAGGCAAATTTTCTTCAACTGGGACGTACTAAAGTGCATGCTGTGAAATAATTTTCTGGTTTTTGTCAAGTGATTAGAATCCAACTGTCAGAACATTCACAGCCAGTTGCTTACTCCGGTTTCTAGGCTGAAGTTACACAATTTTCCTTAGGGTGTTATGTATGGGCTTATGTTTAGTTTCCATAGGATGCATCTTTGCCTCTCTCTGCCACAACAAGCCTTCTTGTCTGCTTTTTTTTTTTCCCCAAGAAATTCAGAATCAGTACATGTATGATGTATCCCTGGGTAGCTGCATCTAGAATGTTATCTTACTTTCTTTCAGTAGGTCAACTAGCACTGGTGAGCTGCTGTGAGGGAAACTTCTTTATTGGAAATAATATGTAAAATTAGTGCCCACTACATAATCACTTAAGAACCTGGAGAGTGGCACTGCCATTGTGTTGATGAAGGAGCTGACATCTGAAGAGCGTGAAGTGTCTCTGCAAGTACAACATGGCACTTCCTGGCACCGCTTGCCACAGTCTATAGTTTCCTCACATCTGTGGACTTAGAAATAAACTTTACCCTCTGGGGGGAAAAAAAAGGGGGGGCTCAGAACCGAACAAAGAATTCTCACCTGAGGAATACTGAATGGCAGAGAAGCACCTGAAAAAATGTTCAACATCCTTAATCATCAGGGAAATGCAAATCAAAACAACCCTGAGGTTCCACCTCACACCAGTCAGAATGGCTAAGATCAAATATTCAGGTGACAGCAGATGCTGGCGAGGATGTGGAGAAAGAGGAACACTCCTCCATTGTTGGTGGGATTGCAAGCTTGTACAACCACTCTGGAAATCAGTCTGGCGGTTCCTCAGAAAATTGGACATAGTACTACAGGAGGATCACGCAATACCTCTCCTGGGCATATATCCAGAAGATGTCCCAACCGGTAAGAAGGACACATGCTCCACTATGTTCATAGCAGCCTTATTTATAATAGCCAGAAGCTGGAAAGAACCCAGATGTCCCTCAACAGAGGAATGGATACAGAAAATGTGGTACATTTACACAATGGAGTACTACTCAGCTATTAAAAAGAATGAATTTATGAAATTCCTAACCAAATGGATGGACCTGGAGGGCATCATATTGAGTGAGGTAACCCAATCACAAAGGAACTCACACAATATGTACTCACTGATAAGTGGATATTAGCCCAAAAACTTAGGATACCCAAGATATAAGATACAATTTGCTAAACACATGAAACTCAAGAAGAACGAAGACCAAAGTGTGGACACTTTGCCCCCCCCCCTTAGAAATGGGAACAAAACACCCATGGAAGGAGTTACAGAGACAAAATTTGGAGCTGTGATGAAAGGATGGACCATCTAGTGATTGCCATATCCAGGTATCCATCCCATAACCAGCTTCCAAACGCTGACACCATTGCATACACTAGCAAGATTTTGCTGAAAAGACCCAGATATAGCTGTCTCTTGTGAGACTATGCCGGGGCCTAGCAAACACAGAAGTGGATGCTCACAGTCAGCTATTGGATGGGTCACACGGCCCCCAATGGAGGAGCTAGAGAAAGTACCAAGGAGCTAAAGGGAACTGCAACCCTATAGGTGGAACAACAATATGAACTATCCAGTACGCCGGAGCTTTTGTCTCTAGCTGCATATGTATCAAAAGATGGCCTAGTCAGCCATCACTGGAAAGAGAGGCCCTTTGGACTTGCAAACTTTATATGCCCCTTACAGGGGAATGCCAGGGCCAAAAAGGGGGAGTGGGTGGGTAGGGCATTGGGGGGTGGGTATGGGGGACTTTTGGGATAGCATTGGAAATGTAAACGAGGAAAATACCTAATAAAAAAGAGAGAGAGAGAAAAAAGAGTCCTGTAAGTTTGGCCAGCAGATATTGAGCACTGTGTGCTGTAGAGAAATGGTATGAGGTGACTGCTGCAGCTTACTAGCTGTGATGTGACTTAAGGATATCTGTAAATCCCAGCATACTGGGACACTGAGAAAACATACTTTCTTAGCAGAGAACACTAATGTCTGCCAAGTGAGCTGCATGCCTGAGGAAGTGGCCTCCATGATAATTTTCTCATGAGACACTTCGTTTTAGTTAATCTAGGAAACCCATAATAGCTTTGGACTGCTGACAAATATCTCAGTCTTCAAGGATGCTTGGGTCACCTTGAACCCAGATAAACTATGGCTTCAGAAACAGAAGCTGGTGAGACTTGGAATCTGTGGGAAATCTTTATTTTGCTTGACTATAAAAGATGATGGAAAATTCAGTAAAGCACGGTTACTCTGTATCCCCTGTGTCCTGATTAACGTGACCTAACCCAAGCAACACACTAGATATTGACAGTGTGCCAGGAGCTCAGGCAACATTGTGTCCCAAGCCTTGTCTACAGAGCAAGTTCCAGAACATCCAAGGGTGCCTAATGAAGCATTGATAAAATTAACAAGTTAATAAAATAAATCAGAGCAGCTTTTCACATGTCAACCATACTTCAAGAAAAAACGAGTTAAAGGCTGGATTTTATTTATGCATGGCTTTCTGGAGAAGTCTTATAAAGTAACAATTTAGTTTGAACCCGGCTCTCTTCTTATAACCAAGAATTCTAGGACTCTTTTAGAATAAAATCCAGCCTTTAAATCATTTTTTATGGAAGTATGATTGACATGTGAAAAGCTGCTCTAATTAATTTTATTATTTTGTTAATTTTATCAATGCCTCATTAGGCACCCTTGGATGTTCTGGAACTTGCTGTGTAGACAAGGCTTGGGACACAATCACAGGGATTCACCTGCTGCTACTTCTGCCTCCCAAGTGCTGGGATTAAGGTTCCACTGTTGAAGTTAGGTTGTTTGCTATGGATTGTAAAGCTAAATACTGGCCCCCAAGATTGATTGCTCCCAGGTGGATAGATCCTCAGGGACAAAGGAATCCACACATACACCACGTGATGCTCTGCCACTTTGTTCCTTATTTAAAACTCTAGATTAAATAAACATAGGAAAGCCTGTAGTAGTGCAAGAAGAGAAGTAGACATTGTTACAGTTGCTGAGCTTGGGTCTGAGGAGAGATGATAAGGAAAAAAGGAGAGAGAGAAGAAGGGAGAAGAAGACATCTTGAGGTGGGTAGATCATAAGAGCATGGCCTTGAGGGCCAGCCAGTTGGAATAGGAGCAGCTCAGATAGAACACGGGCAGTCATATCTACAGGTTATTGATAGTGAGGTAGACAAAATAGCATAGAAGGTTGAAATCTTCCCAGCTCTAGTGATTTTAAGGCTTATTATGAATGTAAAGATTTTGTATCTTTTATTTGGGAATTAAATAATCAAAGGTGGTTATAAACTCCCAGTTAATTTTAAGCACCATACACAACCATGCATGGATAGCTGTTCTATTCATGTGTACAAATCAGTGAGATTGTGTAGATATTGTACACTAAGACAAGGTCACTCCCATCAAGGACATATTGAAACAGAACTCTGCCAAGTCCTGTGCAGAAGTGATACTATGTTAGAGGCACCATTAAGACCTAAGAGTCCAGCGTGGATATCCCCAACACCTGCCAAAATGAGAGCAAAAACTAAATCCATCATAGTCCATTGGTCTGGGAAAGAACGTATCTATACTAACGTTACATTTGGCCACTGTAGCTCCATTCTTTGCTAGCGGCTCTTGCTAACTGAAGTGTGTCAACCAGGATATGTGTGTGTGTGTTTGTGTGCACAAATTACTTTTGGCTATATCATTTGGTGAAGTTCCCTCTATGACCTTGCCCATAATTTCCTTATGCATTTGAGATACAAGCTCTAATATTACAAACAGAGAGAGTCTTTTAGAATCCTCTGTCCTGAACAAAAGCCATGGGGATCAGGGCTCACAGACACTCATTCCGCAAAATAAGGCAATATTAGTTCAGGTTCTCTATAGAAAGAGAACTTACAGAATAAATATATGTTTGTACATTTTACGTGTGTATATATTATGTATGTGTATATTTGCATATCTATGTATGAGTATGTGCATGTGTGTATATAAAGGGTATTTATTAGAGTGTTTTACAGGCTGTGGTTCAGCTAGTATAAAAATCACTGTCTAGTTAAAGGAAAGTACAAGAATCCAGTAGATGTTCAAGTCATGAGACTGGATGTCTCATTGGGTCTTCTGTATACACCAGAATCCTGAGGTAGACTCTAATGGTAGTGAAGGAATGGATTCCAGCCAGAGTGAGGGGAGGTAGTAAACATTCCTTCTTCCGTGTTCTTTATAGGGGCTGGGGCTGCCAGCAGAAGATTTGGCTCAGTATAAAGGTGTATCTGTCTGATTCAGAAGATCCAGATTAAAAGTGTGTCTTCCCCCCAGGCCAAAGATGATCCCCAGACTACCATCCTGTGTCCTTGCTGGACAGAGCAAGCCCAAGATGACCCCTGCTCAGTGCCAAACAGAGGCAGAGCATAGTACTCCGGACATGACCCCAAATACCCAGATACCCAGAGGCCCCAGGTGAGACTAAGATAAGCAAGTACATGGTGGAGAGAAGGAAGAGAAAAATTAGCAGAAGGATGTGTGAACAATGAACAGAGTCAGAACTAGAGACTTGAGAGTCGTGAGGAACAGCTATCTTGAGTTCCTGGCCCATGTTGCTGTAGAGCGTCACATCCAGATTCCTGGCCCTGCAGGAGAGGGAATATATTACCATCAATAGCTAGTGGATATCCCTGGTTTGGGCTGCCACCTGGGGCCATGTTGTTATCTGAGGGCCCTGTGGATTTGGCCATGTTGACCTGGGCATCCTGAGAGAGCTGGCCTAAATGCCTGAGAGCAGGATAGATGGCCCTGAACCTCAGCAGTTGCAGTACCCAGGAGATCAGGCCACATACCTCCCCCAGGAAGCACAGGTTACTGGTAGTTTGTTTGCAGGGATTGTGGGTGAGCATGTCCCAAGTGTGTGAGCATGGGAAAGCTGGCTCTGCCACACATCTGCCATGCAGTGCTGTGGTTGAGGGAAAGAGGCCCTCCCTTTATCTCTTGCCACCTGTGGCAGGTGAGGAGAGCTGGCCCCAAGGTCATGAAGCTGGCTCTGTTCCTCACTAGCTGCAATTCTTGGCAAACTAGGCCCTGCACCTTGCCTGGACAATACAATAGAGCCCTACTGGCATGGGTGCAGGCAAACCTGCTCCAAGGGCATGAGTGCAGGAGAGCTAACTCTGTCTCTTGCTGGGTATAGCTCTGGGTTTGCTAGCTGTGGGCAGTGATGGAGAACCTGTCCTAATGGTGATGGTGCAGAATATCTTGCAGTTTAAACTACCAACACAGATAAGATCAAGGCAAAGATCCAGGGCTTTGAGTTGGCCCACCCCAACATATATCCCATCTATGAAGCATGTGAAGGGGTTGACCAACAGATCTCAAGCTGTAATATCTTCTTGACACAGGTCAACAACACGGTATCCAACAGGATTCCTTGTGAAGACCCAGTATTGATAGTATAGCAGAAGCCAGAGGTTTTGACCCAAACTAATGAGCAGTTCCAATGAAATATTGCAAATAAAAAAGTATGGACAAATATACCGTGAGACACATTGCGATACACTACAGTTTCTACAATGGGCTTCTTTCCCTCTTTTTCTTTTAGGAGGGAGAGTTTGCATGGAAAGAGGGTGGGTATGAATGGGATTGTGGTGCATGTAGTGAATTTCAGAAGGTATTAAGTAAAAAGTTAAATAAAAAGTGGGTCTTTCCACCTCAAGATTTAGTGAGGAAGAGGAGGAGGAAGAGTAAGAAGGAGGAGAAGGAGGAGGAGACGAAGACGAAGACGAAGAAGAAGAAGAAGAGAAGAAGAAAAAGAAGAAGAAGAAGAAGAAGAAGAAGAAGAAGAAGAAGAAGAAGAACAACAACAACAACAACAACAACAACAATGAGAATGACAAGAACAACAAGAACAACAAGAAGAAACAATCAGGCAGACACACACCTCCCAAGGTTACCTAGTCCTTTGAGTTTCAGTTAATTTGTGATGTAATTTTGACAGCCATGAATAACTAACTTGATGACCCTGGGTCACTGAGTTCCACCTTTGTCCTCAGATTACGGTTATTTGATATCGTCTTTAATGAAGTAAATATATTAAGACTTGCACTTTCTAATGCAGTCAATATAAATTCATACAATACACATGAGCATATTTATTATTGAGACCTATATAAACCCTAAGCATGTATGGGCATTTTTCTATGAACTGATTGAGAATTACTGACTTATTGGGCACTGTGCTGGGACTGCTTGTGAAAGGACCAGGATGACATGGATCTGGTTAAAGAAAGTAGTACCCAAACACTTCTCCTAGGAGAATTCCATGTCTAATATTTGGGCTGTGTGAGAAATAATGTTGTAGTGATTCCTAGTTCTCTGAAGTTAATCTTTCTCTTGTACAATACCTGTGTCTCTCACTGCTATTGGGAAGTGTTTGAAAACTATGTAGTGCAGTTCTGACTCAAAGAGTCAGAAAGATGGTTTGGTGGTTAAGAGCATATCCTAGGAATCTGAGTTTGGTTCTCAGCATGCTTAATAAGGAAGTTCACAACTTTCTGAAATGCCATCTCCTGGGGCTCCACTGCTTTCTTCTACCATCCAAGGGCACTGTATTCCTGTACACAAACATTCATATCCCATCTCTCTCCCTTCTCTCTCTCTTTCTCTCTCTCTCTTCCCCTTACACATAGTCACATAAACAGAAGGAGACATAAACACAACAAAAAACACACACATAAACACACACATACATAATTAAAGGGCAGAAAGAGCGCTTAGTTGCTAGGAGCTCTTGGTACTTATTATTTGGTAAGAACACTGATTGTTATGCCAGAGAACTTGTGTTTGGTTTCTAATGTCTCCATGACAGTTAACAGCTGCCTGTAACCCCCATTGTAGGGTACCTGAGGCCCTCCTCTGACACTCATGGGCACTAGACATACAAGTGTTACAAACACAAGCGTACCAATGATAAAACAACCACAAAAATAAAACAAACCACTCTCTGGATATTCATATAGTTTTAGGGGAAGGGTTGTAGGTGACAGGCAAAGCAAAAGAGCAGCTCAGACAAGCAACCTGGCCAACGTTGTTTCAGAGAGTCCTTTGGGTCAGCAGGAACAAGGGCAGTCCCAGTTTTATGTAGGGTAGACAGCTCCCTGGTGCATGTGTAAGGTCTTCTGTTTAGAAATTGTAGAGGAATTTTAATGCAGCAACATGGTTGCTCTTGCAAGGGATCCTATCCAAAGATTTAATCCAGCTGAAATGCAGACACACCATTAGTATACACTTTAAATCCCCAGCAATTAAGGCAAGGTTAGTTTTAGAAGTAAGCAAACATATCTGAAAGTGACATCTATTTGAGGGCCAGACAGAATGATGAAGTAGAGAAAGATTTGAAAGAACAAGTCAGAAATAGATTTATGCTCAACTCTCATGAGAACAGCAGGAAGGGGGAAAAGTGTGGTGTGGTATGAGGTGTGTGTATTGCAGTTTTATCATGACAGTTTTACAAAGTTAGATTATAGAGAGAACATGCAAGGCACAGTTGAAGACAGAAGTAGCCAGAGAATGAGAAGGAGCCAGAGGACTCAGAACAGATCGCCAAGGTTAGAATGAGGACAACAAAGCAATTCAGTCAGAAGCTGAGAAAAGCGGGATTGAATAAGTCAGCTTGGAAGATTAGGTTGTACGGAGGCTGGAAGCTTTCAGGCGTAAGCCTAGGGAATATTTAGGACAGAAAAGGACATGCTCTGGTATCAGTCCAAGCAACATATTCCCACAGCTAATGTTCAGCTTTCATCTTATATTATAATCTGAGTAAATAAAAGTGTCACTTACAAGAAATCTCTACTTAAGTGAAGATAAGAGTCTTCACTTGGAAAGAAAAAAATTTAAGCCAACCAGTATGAATCAAATTTCAAGTTTATTGGGAAGAGAAATGAACAGATTTAAATATGAGGTTAAAGAGAAAGAATGGCATTCAGAAAAAGATAGAGAAGACCCAATGAATGGATTTCAACTTCTCAAGACAGAGTTGCTATGTTATTCGTCTTGCTTTGATTGGGTTTACTCATTAAATACACCATAGGAAGATGTCAAACAATAAGAAATTAACAAAATCCTCATGTTAAACATGGAAAAATAAATTTACAGCTCACTGGAAACTGAAGGTCAGTTTCTGATGTCCGTCTCCCAGACCTGCCTTTCCTGACAGGAGACAGAGACCTGGACACAGGTGTCAGCCATTGAAAGAAAAGTCAGGAGCTTTTGAAGTCACCTAAGATTGTATCTCATACTATGGAAGGAAATAACGAAAAACAAATTCTGATTGGTGACTATTAAACCATGATAACAAACAGGCATCCATACCAACAATAATTCCAGTCTAGCAAGTAATCCCAGCTCAGGAACATGTTCTTCGAGTACTTCCTATCCTACTGGGAGAGATGCATCAGATCTCTGGGCACTGTCCATGCCTATGGCAGTGCAGCATAAGACCTGTTAAGGGCCCACAGCAATAGGGCCCAGAGAGAAAATGTGTGAGCACACACAATGAGTACCTGTCTTCCCTATTGCAAGGGGCTCAGAAACCTTCTCCTACTTAATTACTGGCAGACAAATTATAGATGTCTATTTCCCTAATGTGGGAAGAGGGCAGCCAGTGAGAGACTGTGGAAGCAATAAAGTTGTGGGAGTAGAAGAATCTCCTGTTCAAACCCCAGGTAAGTTTCTTGAACTGTGACTGCACCTCCATAGATGCAGCAGAAAACACAATGGAAGATTGTATGTAAAGATGACTTAATGGCCTTCTGTAGGTCTGTTGTCAGCAGGGAACTTCTCTGTGACATTTCTCTGTCTGTAAGGAATCAGAATCAGGTCTCCATCACCTCCATCAAGAGGCAGTGGATCTTTCTATATTTCCTTTATGCTTCATGATAGAGTTAATGTCAGCACACCAGCTCCAGTGCCTGAGGGAATACATCTTTCCTCTAATGAGTCAGGGTACTTTTATACCTTGGCCTTGAAATCTCTAGGGAGACAGGAACTAAGACCCCAATCCCTTTCTTACCTTTATTTCTTCCACACCAGAAAAATGACCACAGTTCCCACCACCAAAGTTCCAAGAACCAGGCCGATGAGAATTGCTATGATGGGGATGGTGTGTGGAGGCTCTGAGGATGGAAAAGGAGGAAGAGTAAGGAGTCTAACCCTAGCTCTCAACCCTGATCCTGCTCTGGTTCTTCAAAGAGCTCACAATTTTCCCAACAGCAGAGTGTGTGCTCACACCCACTCCTTACCCCATTTCAGCTTGAGAGGCTCAGGTAACCCTTTATGGTGCACATGACATGTGTATCTCAGCTCTTCTCCAGAAGGAACCACCACAGCTGCCCACTTCTGGAAGGTTCCATCCCCTGCAGGCCTGGTGTCTGGCAGCTCCATGTCCTGGGTGTGGTTGTTCCCATCCCTCTTCCAGGTCATGGTTATGTCAGCTGGGTAGAAGCCCAGGGCCCAGCACCTCAGGGTGACATTCCCTTCAGGTCTTACATGGTGGGTCACATGTGTTCGGGGGGCATCTGAGGGGAACAATTGGAAAATTCAGGTATTTTGCACTGCTCCTGGGGCCTGAGCAGTGCTCATGGGACCATCCCTGGAAAGGGTGGTAGACATGGATGAGGGAGGTAGCAGAGTCCACACAGAAGCCTACACTCAGGATCTGGATGTTCTATTCCTTGGAATATTTTACAATAACCTTGCGCCAACACAGAACAACAGACTCTGGGTCTCCCTCTAGGCAAATAGCCTTCTAGTTCTGACTGTGGAGGGGTTCTGAGGGACTCAGCAACCCTCGAGTCAGACATTCAATGTCATCGTACATGGACAGTGATCCGGCCTGAGAGAGGCCATGATACACAGTGCAGATGGAAGGGAACTGCTGTTAATGGACACACTGAACTGTCCTGGGAGAAGGCTGAATCCTCTGGAGAGTCCCTCTCTCATGTTGAGTCAGGACACCGAGGAGCTCTCTTTCCCCTTTGATGCAAGACAGTGTAAGCATTCCAGCTGCTCCCTGCTGAGGAGGAGGCCTCAGGGAGGCAGGAGCTACAATGTCAGAAAGCAAAAGGGGTTGGCAAGGGCCTCTCTTACCGGAGCGCAGCAATGCTTCCTTTCCAAGGACCATGTATCTAAGAAGCCTTTCCACGCACACTCCTTGCAGGTAAGTCTTCCACCTTTCTGCATCACCTCCACCGTCCCACCTGCTCTTCACATATTCAGCTGCGTTTCCATGTGCAATCCAGGAGCTCAGGTTCTCATTCAGGTATAAGTCATCATAGCCATAGTAGGTGAGCCGGAAGTGACCGCCGAGGAAGCTCCCATCATTAGCCACATTGCAGCCATACACTTCCTGCAGGGTGTGATAATCTGCCCCACCCCCATTCAGCCCCTGATCACTGTGAGTCTTCTTACCACCAACCCTCGGGATTTTGTCCCCAATTTAAACCTTAACTAGATCACAATCTGTGGTTTTTTCTGGTCAAAGGCTTCCAGGGGTCCCTTCGACTATGGATGAATCTCTGACTTGGGGAACTAGAGTGGAGCTTATTGGGGTCAGACCACGAGGACATTGATTTGTCATGACCTCAGAGCTGAGGTGACTCACCGTCCATTCTTTGTTCATTTTTGTTCACCATGAAGTGAAGAATTCGCCTGTCTACCTGTGACAATTCCGCAATGCTTGCTGTCTCACTGGCCCAATATGTCATTGGCACCTGCTCCATCCATGCAACCCGAGGTAGCAAAACTGCAATTGGTTCTTTGCTGTCATATCTCTGATACTCTATAGAGTCTACATAGCCAATGTGGATGAACCGGGAATTAACCATGCCAGGCTCCAAAATCACAGCGTTGAAAGTCTGCAGCCAGTGTGAGCCTGTGGGTGATGCACATTGAAATGCTGACTCTTTAGCGTGGACTCAGAGCAGGTTGGTAGGGAACAGAGCAGGGGTGGTGGTATGCCTATGGACCTGAGGTGTAGGAGAGGGTCAGGGGTGATCCAGCTAGGGGATCATCGAGGGTCTGGTTAGGCAAGGGAGAAGATGCAGAAATGAGGATTCCAGGTGCTATTTCCTGCTCCCCAAAAGGCCAATTCCCTCCAGTCCCACACCCACCTGCACAATACTGGTTCAGGTCCATGGCCACCAAGAGGAGGAGGAGTGTGCAGCATCCAGGGTTCCTCATCCTCTCTGATGAGTGGAGTCTCAATCAGGACTAGTCTGTCTTCACTTTATAACCTGATGTGGCTGATGCTGATTGGCTTCTCTTAGATTTCCCAAAGGCAGTGACGTAGACCTGATGGGGTGGGTCTTGGAGAGATCGATTCCTGGGTGTGGGAGATTTCTAGGGTACTAATTCCCCAACTTGCAACAGTTCTCTACAGCTTGGTATTGTGGCATCAGTGTCTAAGCACTAGTCTGTCCTTCTGGTCCAAGTTACAACATCCTTGGTTCCTAGATCAGAGGCCTGTAAGTCAACAATTGTCTAACATTTCATTGTTAGAAACTCTGTACACGCTTAGGCTTTGTGTAGCCTTCTGTGGTGACTGTACTTGTGTTTGTCGCAATCCATATCTATTATGGTAGGAACTGGACATTTTGAGTTTTTTTTTTTGATTCAATGCAGATATTGATTACTATTTGCATGTAAGCTGAATGAAAAGAGAAAGAACAATTTTCTGAGATGGTAAATGCCACTCGAAGATTGTTTTGGATATTTCACATTTCTGGGAGTTCTTATTTTCATCTTCCCCACCACAGATCATACGATTTTGGGTCTTCTGAGATATACATATATATGAAACGCAGAAAAATGAAGCTGCACATATATATTTTCAGAGAAACAATTTTAAGACTCTTTTATTTGTATGAATTTTGTGTGTCTCTGTGTGTATTTCAGGGGCAGGTACTCATATAGATTCTAGAAGAGGTAGTCAGAAACCCTGGATCTGGAGTTAAGGAACATGTGGCCTGCCAGACTCAAGTGCTGGGAAGTCAACCCTGGTCCACTACAAGAGCAACAAGGGCCCTTCATATTACTTTTTTCTTTTTTTTGAAACAGCATCTCGGTACGTAGCCTGGCTGCTCTGAAAGTGGCTATGTTTACCAGGACGGCCTAGGACACAGATATCCATGCTACTGGCTCCAAAATGCTCAGAATAAAAGGAATTTGCCCACCAAGTGGGATAATTGTAAATTTTTTTTCATTGATAAGTTACTAAATGTGCACAGGCGGTACTTCCTCAAGGTTGTCCACACTGAGGACATCAAACATCATTGAATCCTCCATTATTGGCTGCATTCACATCCAGAGGAGAATCTTGTACACTGAATGAATGCTACGTCTATGAATGTTACTCCAAAGTATGATGTTTTTTGTCTAAGTCCTTTACATACAAATTGTGAAGATGTCAGTCATTAATATGGCCACATATTTTCCATAGAAAACTTTGGAAGCAATAAGAAACCCTTAAGTTGACTGTAATGAATTCTTGTACTCAAAATCACTAATGTTATCTTGGGAGCTTAGATATTATCTTTGTTGTAGTCAACTGGGTAAGGGATCAGTTGCTGATGAATGGACTTTTTAAAAATTTCATGTTGTGGGAGGAACAATATATTTCTAACTAGACTGCAAAGGAGTCCAGGCTGGGAAGGAAGAAGAGCTCTACAAATCCTGTGTGGCAGCAGACGCAGGTTCAACATTTTGGAGAAATAGTTGTTCCTTAGGCAGGTCCTTTATTCAGCTATCTGGAAAGAGATCTACTACCTGTAAATGAGAGGAGTCTAGATTGGCTGCTATAGAGTTCTGTGAAGTTTGCAAAACCTCTGTTCATGTGACTCTGAGTTCATTCCTGTCTGGTCACAATTCAGTCCTGGTCAGAGACTCTGGGCTCAGGGCTGGAAATGATGTTCTGAGATGTCAGCTTCCAGCACTCTGTAGCCTATGATTTGCCTGGAGGTGAGGTATCCCTTTTGGGAGTCTTGGAACAAGGTTCAGCAATTCCCTAGTGATCACCTGTTTTGTTTTCTGATTTCTTATTAATGGGCTTCCTACTGCTGCTGACATATGTGACTCAGTGCATTATCCAAGGCAGTGGTTTTCAACCTTCCTAATGTTGGAACCCTTTAAAACAGTTCCTCATGTTGTGGTGACCCCAACCATCAAATTACCCTTTTTGCTACTTCACAACTGTCATTTGTATTTTAATCTCAATGTAAGTATTTTTGGATACAGAGGTTTGCCAAGGTAGTTGTAGACCTCTGGTTTAGATCCACTGATATAAAGGCACTGGTTAGGCCATTCTTGAGAACTTTACCAGTATAATTAGAGATGTCTGTAGATCATTTTGAATTCAGACAGCTATTACTGAAGTTGCAGAGACTTTTCCATTGCACATTTTACTGAACTGTCCTTGTGTGTTATATTGTCCACCATCCTTAGGAAGTGGGCATCTCTGCCTTCTGCTTTTGTTTTCTGTATCTACATGGCATGAGGCCCATCTTTAGTACTGAATAGGTATCTGTGATCTTTCTCCTCAGGATGTCTCTAGTTCCTTGCAGCAACAGGGGTGTGTCTTTGATGGTCCCCAAACCCTGGGTCTTTGAGCACACACAATTTAATTGTGGTACTATCATCAGAAGGTTTAGTGCTAAAGCCTGCTCTGACAATTTTAATGACCAAAGTTCTGCAAATACAAAAACAAACAAACAAACAAACAAAAAACAACGAAAGAGACACCTATAGTAAAATGTAGGAAAAGGAATTTATTAAATGTAGTCATATTTGAAGGAGAAGCAAGCCAGTAATGAGATTTCCCTCAGATTCTCCAGGTTCATTTTTAGAATTTTAACATGAGATTTAGGGTTAAATATAGAAATTAGTAGTCTCCCTGTGTTCCCTTCTCTAGTTCTTCATTTTTAAAAAAATTTCCTTCATTCATAAACTGGAAATTTCTGGCCATTACTCACTTCTTGTGATACCACTTACCTAATTTGTCCCAGGTTAATTTATGGAGGTTCTTTCAGACTGTGCATGTGTGTCCTCTCATTATCGTTGGTCGCTGATCCTTGAACTCCTAATATTTCTACCCCTACCTTTCATGTGCTGGCATAACAGGTCTGTTCAGGGATAAGGAAGCCTTCTTTGAAATTGTAAAGTATTTTAACTCATCCATGTCTATAAGAAATGGCAGGAACTTATCAAGTAACATAGACAGTTATTAAGTGTCCACTTTCAGTGTGCACTTTTGCTCTGGTTATGACTGTGTTGTGGTTATTGTTGTGTTGACATACATGGATCTCATGTAGTTTCTCATGGTCTTGGATGAGAGTCATGAAATGACCATGTGCTGTTCCAAAATACGACTTTTGTAAATAGAATTTTAAACAAAATTTTTTTCGTAAAAATTAAAAGGTATTGAAGAGTTTTTTTGAACAGCCTTAGCCTCCATCCATTCCCACCTAACAGAATCAATGGCAAAACATTAGATTCCTTTACATTGGGAATGAAAGTAATGGAGAATTATGGTGACCTACAAACATTTGGGTATGTCACCAGCTCTGGACTCCTGTCCACCAGGTCTGAATAATGTAACAGGAAACTACACAAAGAAAATCTTTAAAATGAGGATTTTTCTAAAATAGAGAACAACCCTGACATTGTCATTCGAAGCTTCTGGTTCTCCTCTCCCTGCACTCCTTTGGAATATAATTAATGAATATATTCTCAGGCCTCTAATGTACAATATGAATCCATCCATAGCCCACCAATCCTTCTCTATTCAGGTAAACAGGGATTAAAAACTCAACCCTCAAAGGAATACTTGTAATTCTGGACACTTGAATTCTTCACCATAAATTTAACAACTTCTTAGACTTAAAATTTTTATGGGAAATTTGTGGTGATATCGACTGGTTGGTGGATAATTTTGTGCACTGTGTATTCAAATTCTGATTTCTGTACCCAGAAACCTGGTTGTCGCCCAGACTTTGGTATTGTCACTATTATGAAGTATCACCTGACTCAGTATTTTATAAAATGTTTTCCATCATGTTCTTCATGGACAATAATATTAGAACTGAACACATGATATCTGGGCAGGAGAGGAAAAGGCTGCAATTTCGGAGCCAGTGTGAAGGTGTGTGTGTGTGTGTGTGTGTGTGTGTGTGTGAAGTGTGAAATGAGGATATAGATAAAGAAGCAGGGAGGAGCTTGGCTAAGATGGCAGGTAACAGGCCACATGGCTGAGACGGGGCCTAGGCCAGCATTCCAGGATTAGAATAGCTTAGAATTTGCCCAGCTATTGTACCTAGTTTTATTAATAATTATAAAGGTCCTTATGTCATTATTCAGAGCAAGGGAAAGCCTATAAAACTGATTTTTTTTACAATTTACAGCTGACTGTCTTGATCATTTTTATTTAAATGTGTGAATACTTAAACATTTAAGGTCTTGGTCAAACCTTGACCTCCTTTAAGAATAACATTTATGGACACAGTACATATGCCATGTACAATGCTCTCCCATGGATATAGAGGCAGAAGACATCAAATGAGCCAATGATGTTGCAAGTCCACCGGGAAGACAACCTTGAAGAAGTGCGACACATGCCAATTTAGTAATGCATCAAAGGCAAACTCTGCAAGGAGCCCAGTGGAGTGTATCCTGCTTGGGCATCTTGTCATTAGCAGGTCACTGTACCCTAATCTCTCCAGAAAGGAGGTTGGGGTCCCAGTAGACTGCAGTCATAGAACATTTTGAGTAGCCATGTGGATACTAGGAATCCCACACGGTTTCCCTGGAAGACCAGCCAGTGCTCTTACCTGCTGAGATATATTTCACTAGCCCAGACCTTTTGCCATTAAGCTCAGCATAGAGAAGGCAGATGCAAAGGGATCTTGGTGTTCCAGACCACCTTGATTTTCATAACAAGTCCCAGGCCAGGGTAGTTTACATAACTATATCCCATCTTCCAAAATATTCTAATGATATTAATAAAAATTAATTAGTTCATAAATTATTTTAAATTTCTTAAAATAAAATTTTATTATAATTATTAAATATGAAGAAATATAATCTCCTGTGGCTGCTGAGATGACTCCGCAATGAAAGGCACTTGCTGTTCTTGCAAAGGACCAGAACTGCATTTCCAGCATAGACTTGCTAGCCACAACCTTCTCTAATTACACTTACAGTATTTATGGTTTCTCTTTGTCATATACAGGCAGCTGAATATTCTATTACTGTCCCCTGACACACTAATAAACATCCACAGAGACAGGGACAGAGAAATAGACAGAGGCTGAAAGACAGGGACAAACAGATGCACACACACACATAGAGATAGAGACAGAGACAAAGACAGACAGACGGACACACACAGAGAGACACACACACTAACAAACACATAAATATATATATAGCCTTCATGTTTCTGTTAAGGTGAATTTTCTTAAATTAAATAAAAAGCTGTTTTAGAAGAAGAAACAATCTACTAACTGATGGAAAAGATAAAGGTGCTTGCCAGAATGTAAACACCAAAAAATAAAACGTGTATTCTATTCAACATAATTATGCATTGAAAAATAGTTAATTCTCTTTTAATAAATCTTACTTATAAGCAAGTAGTTACAATATCTTCAATAAGCCAAATGTTTCAAAGCTCTCAGTTCAAGGCATGGTCAGTATGGTTTGATAAAATCCACATAAGCAGAATTACATTGAGGTCCTTTCACATTCTAAGTGTGTAGAGATCCTGTGCTGAAAGACTGAGAATTGCTGTCTCCCCCAAGCTGGACTCAGAGGATGTTGTCAACAGAACCATCAAAAGGATTTACAGTAAGCCTCAAGTCCCCAGACACTGCTTCCAGGATACCAGGCCACAGAGGTGGGTCTGAGGTGGAAAACAGGACTCTAGAGATGCAAAACCCAGGAGTTCATCTTTCCATTACCCACCCACCTGTCCCTGTCACTTCCATAGACAAGTCTAGGAAGGGCAAGCAGCCTCCCTGATGTCAGGTGTACGAAATGAAATGGGAAATGTCCGCAGTCAGCCTCTACTCATCATTCAAGTTGAGTCTCAACCAAAGAGTCTCTGTGTTGGACTGGAGTGGTGGGTGGTGCATCCTTGACTGTATCAGAGTGGAGAAGTTGAGCTCAGGACAAGCAAGGAAACATGCAGTCATCTCTCTATGGTTTTTCCTTTTATTGAAAATAGACTTTTTTCTCCCAAAGTATATCCCGAGAAGGTTATCTGCTCCCTCTACTACTCCGAGTTCCTCCCCATCTCTCCTCACTTACGGATCCATTCACCTTTTGTCTCTCTTTAGAAAACAAACAGGTTTCTTACCGATAATGATACGGTAAATAAAATATCACTGTCGTAATCTCTGAGACAACCACGGTAAGCAGAGAGATGATCTGTGGGAGGCAAGGAGGAAGTTTGGTTTAACAAGTTTAAGAGACCAGTGTTGGTTCAAACTTAAAGAGTCTGACACCAATTAGTTTATTTTAGGCATATTTAAACACAAAATTTGGTAAAAATTTTCCTGGTGACAATTGAGCCAATCATCTCTGCACAATAAGCTTAAGATGGGACTGTTGGGTTTGTGGGTTCAGGAGTTGCCCACAAACCACATGGAAACCAATCTCAGAAAGACAGCGATGATTTATGGAATATACACCCTAATACTGATCAATAGAGCCACAGCTCAGTATCTGGGTGCTGAGCTATGATGCTGAACATCTCTCAGGGCCGGCTTATGAAGGAAAAGCCACAGCGAGCTCATGCACAGGTGCAGGATGTGCTGCCTGGTGGTCGGCTCTGACGCAAGCTGTTTTCCCTAACTAGACAGAACAGGTCTAACTGACCATTATTCTGATTGGTCCTCAGTGGAGCTTACAGTCGTGGTCATTTAGAATCCTATGTATTAGGTTTCCATACTACCCCAATACAGTCCTTAATTTTAGCTGTCTCTCCATGTATTTCCTCCTTCATCCCCCGATCCCTTCCATCTCCCACTAGATCCTCTTACCCCAGTGTCCCATCTATCCATTACTATTTATTTTGCATCCAGTAACTATTTTCTCCCACCCCTATCTCCTTAGTCTATTGAAGTAGAAACTCTAAGGTTCTTTGCAAAGTCAGTTGTGTCTGATGGCGTTTTGCTGGGGCAAACATGTGAAGGAACATTTCACTGAAGCAGATACAGGTGAAAGAATATTCTGCTAAAGCAAGCACATGAAAGAATATGTGGTGGATTCTTTGCTAATGACATGCATGCATTGGTCTGCCTTACATTGCATAGTTGAGCTCCTTTTGTCAGGACTTCATAGAGAGATATATACCAAAAAAAAAAAAAAAACTTTTCCTGGTATGTTGATAGCTTCTTGCTACTTCTGTGTACTCAGGCCAATTGGCAGATTGATGTCAGCTGAGAGAGTCTCACTGCTCTGTTAAGACAGGTGGTGAGGGAAGCCCCATGGAGGATATGTGATGCTTGGAGGGAGTATAAATAGGACTCAATGGACTGTGACTAGAGTTTGGCTTGCATGTAGAGTGCTATGCACCGTGTTGGTCTTGAGTCTTTGCTGGTCTTCACTTTGTTGCAGAGAACTTTTCCTGGCATCCTGGTTGGCCCTTGTCCAGCTGACTTGTGCCAAGTAGGCTGAGGCCTGCCTGTTCTGCTAGGTAGGGTCATTGTTGCTGATTGTGTTTGCTGTTCTGACTCTACCAAACTGGACTGCTGGAATATCCATGAATTGTTTGTGGGTGTATTCATCTGCCTCCGCTATGCTGGGAACTGAACTGTTGATTTTCTGACAATGCAGATGGGATTTACTCCAAAGAACCATTTCAAAACAGGTTTACTTCCCCCATATCCTTTCCTTCCCACTACTTCTGGTGGGTGATGGATTAGAAGGGAGGCTAAAACATTTATGGACCATCTTTAAAGGCAGGCATTGAAAAAATTAAAGTTATACTCTATCACCTGTCTTATAGATCTTAGACATTCTGACAGGTGTATGATGAAATGTCAAAGTAGTTTTGCTTTGCATTTCTCTGATGCTAAGAATGTTGAACAGTAGCTGTCTTCAGACACACCAGAAGAAGGCATCAGATCTCATCACAGATGGTTGTGAGCCACCATGTGGGTGCTGGGATTTGAACTCAGGACCTCTGGAAGAGCAGTCAGTGCTCTTAAGCACTGAGCCTTCTCTCCAGCAACATGATGCAAGGTCTTAATTGCACATGTAGAGTCACCATATGTTCATGTCACCATAAGTCTTGATGTCAGAATTTAACCAATCTCGGAAATGTTTGAATGTCTCTTAAATGTACGGATTACAAAGCAAAAGAGCCAAAGTACTTCATGAGCATTGCAGTGCATCAATACCATCATATTTTTATATTTATAGACTTGTGATATCCCTCCGATTTTTTGTTTGATAAAAAGTCCAGATACTGCTCCTGTTGTGTCACACATTATTTATACTGCATCTAAGCTTCAGAAATGATCCTGAGGCCTTAGTGATCTGTTCTTTACCAGAAGACTCTGAAGCTCGTACAGTAGATGGCAGTAGAGCAGCATGAAGGGAAAGCATGGGTTTTCTGTGTCTTGTAGGCTCCTTGCCAGGTGCCTGCAAAATGAGCCTCCAGCATCTGCTCCCATAGCACCAGAAGCAGCTGCAGCACCCAGTGTCTGCAGTACACAGTAACTCCAACAAATAGCAGATTCACTCGGGAGTGGCCTGCTGTGATCAGGTTTTGGTTGGACTCTATTATAGCTGATACCTTTAGGTCCTTTTTATCCTTTTCTGAGAAAGGCACAAATCAATCAATCAATCTATCAATATATCAATCAATCAATCAATCAATCAACCATAGCTGCTCTTGTTTCTCATAGACTATCCGTGATGGCTAATCTCCATAGTCAAGGTGAGTGGATTTAGGGTCATCTAAAAGACCAACTTTTGGGCATGCCTTCAAAGGCATTTGATGATAGATTTTACTAAAGGAAGGTGGCACTCTTTTCTCTCCCTCTCTCTCTTTTTTTATTAGGTATTTTCCTCGTTTACATTTCCAATGCTATACCAAAAGTCCCCCATACCCACCCCCTCAATCGCCTACCCACCCACTCTCCCTTTTTGGCTCTGGCGTTCCCCTGTAAGGGGCATATAAAGTTTGCAAGTCCAAAGGGCCTCTCTTTCCAGTGATGGCTGACTAGGCCATCTTTTGATACATATGCAGCTAGAGACAAGAGCTCCGGGGTACTGGTTAGTTCATATTGTTGTTCCACCTATAGGATTGCAGTTCCCTTTAGCTCCTTGGGTACTTTCTCTAGCTCCTGCATTGGGGGCCGTGTGACCCATCCAATAGCTGACTGTGAGCATCCACTTCTGTATTTGCTAGGCCCCGGCATAGTCTCACAAGAGACAGCTATATCTGGGTCCTTTCAGCAAAATCTTGTTAGTGTGTGCAATGGTGTCAGCGTTTGGAAGCTCATTATGGGATGGATCCCTGCATATGGCAATCACTAGATGGTCCATCGTTTTGTCACAGCTCCAAATTTTGTCTCTGTAACTCCTTCCATGGGTGTTTTGTTCCCATTTCTAGGAAGGGGTAAAGTGTCCACACTTTGGTCTTCCTTCTTCTTGAATTTCATGCGTTTAGCAAGTTGTATCTTATATCTTGGGTATCCTAAGTTTCTGGGCTAATATCCACTTATCAGTGAGTACATATTGTGCGAGTTCCTTTGTGATTGGGTTACCTCACTCAGGATGATGCCCTCCAGGTCCATCCATTTGCTTAGGAATTTCATAAATTCATTCTTTTTAATAGCTGAGTAGTACTCCACTGTGTAAATGTACCACATTTTCTGTATCCATTCCTCTGTTGAGGGGCATCTGGGTTCTTTCCAGCTTCTGGCTATTATAAATAAGGCTGCTATGAACATAGTGGAGCATGTGTCCTTCTTACCTGTTGGGGCATCTTCTGGATATATGCCCAGGAGAAGTATTGCGGGATCCTCCTGTAGTACTATGTCCAATTTTCTGCGGAACTGCCAGACTGATTTCCAGAGTGGTTGTACAAGCTTGCAATCCCACCAACAATGGAGGAGTGTTCCTCTTTCTCCACATCCTCGCCAGCATCTGCTGTCACCTGAATATTTGATCTTAGCCATTCTGACTGGTGTGAGGCGGAATCTCAGGGTTGTTTTGATTTTCATTTCCCTGATGATTAAGGATGCTGAACATTTTTTCAGGTGCTTCTCAGCCATTCGGTATTCCTCAGGTGAGAATTATTTGTTTAGGTCTGAGCCCCATTTTTTAATGGGTTTATTTGATTTTCTGGAGTCCACCTTGTTGAGTTCTTTATATATGTTGGATATTATTCCCCTATCTGATTTAGGATAGGTAAAGATCCTTTCCCAGTCTGTTGGTGGCCTTTTTGTCTTATTGACGGTGTCTTTTGCCTTACAGAAGTTTTGTAATTTTATGAGGTCCCATTTGTCAATTCTAGATCTTACAGCACAAGCCATTGCTGTTTTATTCAGAAAAATTTCTTCTGTGCCCACATCTTCGAGGCCTTTCTCCACTTTCTCCTCTATAAGTTTCACTGTTTTATGTGGAGTTCCCTGATCCACTTAGATTTGACCTTAGTACAAGGAGATAGGAATGGATCAATTCGCATTCTTCTACATGATAACCTCCATTTGTGCCATCACCATTTATTGAAAATACTGTCTTTTTTCCACTGGATGGTTTTAGCTCCCTTGTCAAAGATCAAGTGACCATAGGTGTGTGGGTTCATTTCTGGGTCTTCAATTCTATTTCATTGGTCTACTTGTCTCTCACTATACCAGTACCATGCAGTTTTTATCACAATTGCTTTGCAGTATAGGTTTAGGTCAGGCATGATGATTCCACCAGAGGTTCTTTTATCCTTGAGAAGAGTTTTTGCTATCCTAGGATTTTTGTTATTCCAGATGAATTTGAAGATTGCCCTTTCTAATTCGTTGAAGAATTGAGTTGGAATTTTGATGGGGATTGCATTGAATCTGTAGATTGCTTTTGGCAAGATAGCCATTTATACTATAATGATCCTGCCAATCCATGATCATGGGGGATCTTTCCAACATCTGAGAACTTCTTTAATTTCTTTCTTCAGAGACTTGAAGTTCTTATCATACAGAACGTTCACTTCCTTAGTTAGAGTTACGCCAAGGTATTTTATATTATTTGTGACTATTGTGAAGGGTGTTGTTTCCCTAATTTCTTTCTCAGCCTTTTTATCCTTTGTGTACAGAAAGACCATTGACTGTTTGAGTTAATTTTTTTTTCCATTTTTTATTAGGTATTTAGCTCATTTACATTTCCAATGCTATACCAAAAGTCCCCCATAGCCACCCACCCCCACTCCCCTACCCACCCACTCCCCTTTTTTGGCCCTGGCATTCCCCTGTACTGGGGCATATAAAGTTTGCGTGTTCAATGGGCCTCTCTTTCCAGTGATGGCCGCCTAGGCCATCTTTTGATACATATGCAGCTAGAGTCAAGAGCTCCGGGGTACTGGTTAGTTCATAATGTTGTTCCACCTATAGGATTGCAGATCCCTTTAGATTCTTGGGTACTTTCTCTAGCTCCTTCATTGGGGGCCATGTGATCCATCCAATAGCTGACTGTGAGCATCCACTTCTATGTTTGCTAGGCCCAGGCATACTCTGACAAGAAACAGCTATATAAGGGTCCTTTCAGCATAATCTTGCTAGTGTATGCAATGGTGTCAGCATTTGGAAGCTGATTATGGGATGGATCCCCGGATATGGCAGTCTCTACATGGTCCATCTTTTTATCTCAGCTCCAAACTTTGTCTCTGTACCTCCTTCCAAGGGTGTTTTGTTCCCACCTCTAAGGAGGGGCATAGTGTCCACACTTCAGTCTTCATTCTTCTTGAGTTTCATGTGTTTAGGAAATTGTATCTTATATCTTGGATATCCTAGGTTTTGGGCTAATATCCACTTCTCAGTGAGTACATATTGTGTGAGTTCCTTTGTGAATGTGTTACCTCACTCAGGATGATGCCCTCCAGGTCCATCCGTTTGGCTAGAAATTTCATAAATTCATTCTTTTTAATAGCTGAGTAGTACTCCATTGTGTAGATGTACCACATTTTCTGTATCCATTCCTCTGTTGAGGGGCATCTGGGTTCCTTCCAGCTTCTGGCTATGATAAATAAGGCTGCTATGAACATAGTGGAGCATGTGTCCTTCTTACCTGTTGGGGCATCTTCTGGATATATGCCCAGGAGAGGTATTGCTGGATCCTCCGGTAGTACTATATCCAGTTTTCTGAGGAACTGCCAGACTGATTTCCAGAGTGGTTGTACAAGCCTGCAATCCCACCAACAATGGAGGAGTGTTCCTCTTTCTCCACATCCACGCCAGCATCTGCTGTCACCTGAATTTTTGATCTTAGCCATTCTGACTGGTGTGACTGGAATCTCAGGGTTGTTTTGATTTGCATTTCCCTGATGATTAAGGATATTGAACATTTTTTCAGGTGCTTCTCTGCCATTCGGTATTCCTCAGGTGAGAATTCTTTGTTCAGTTCTGAGCCCCATTTTTTAATGGGGTTATTTGATTTTCTGAAGTCCACCTTCTTGAGTTCTTTATATATGTCCCCTATCTGATTTAGGATAGGTAAAGATCCTTTCCCAATCTGTTGGTGGTCTTTTTGTCTTATTGATGGTGTCTTTTGCCTTGCAGAAACTTTGGAGTTTCATTAGGTCCCATTTGTCAATTCTCGATCTTACAGCACAAGCCATTGCTGTTCTGTTCAGGAATTTTTCCCCTGTGCCCATATCTTCAAGGCTTTTCCCCACTTTCTCCTCTATAAGTTTCAGTGTCTCTGGTTTTATGTGAAGTTCCTTGATCCACTTAGATTTGACCTTAGTACAAGGACATAAGTATGGATCAATTCGCATTCTTCTACACGATAACAACCAGTTGTGCCAGCACCAATTGTTAAAAATGCTGTCTTTCTTCCACTGGATGATTTTAGCTCCCTTGTCGAAGATCAAGTGACCATAGGTGTGTGGGTTCATTTCTGGGTCTTCAATTCTATTCCATTGGTCTACTGGTCTGTCTCTATACCAGTACCATGCAGTTTTTATCACAATTGCTCTGTAGTAAAGCTTTAGGTCAGGCATGGTGATTCCACCAGAGGTTCTTTTATCCTTGAGAAGAATTTTTGCTATCCTAGGTTTTTTGTTATTCCAGATGAATTTGCAAATTGCTCCTTCTAATTCGTTGAAGAATTGTGTTGGAATTTTGATGGGGATTGCATTGAATCTGTAGATTGCTTTTGGCAAGATAGCCATTTTTACAATGTTGATCCTGCCAATCCATTAGCATGGGAGATCTTTCCATCTTCTGAGATCTTCTTTAATTTCTTTCTTCAGAGACTTGAAGTTTTTATCATACAGATCTTTCACTTCCTTAGTTAGAGTCACGCCGAGATATTTTATATTATTTGTGACTATTGAAAAGGGTGTTGTTTCCCTAATTTCTTTCTCAGCCTGTTTATTCTTTGTGTAGAGAAAGGCCATTGACTTGTTTGAGTTAATTTTAAATCCAGCTACTTCACTGAAGCTGTTTATCAGGTTTAGGAGTTCTCTGGTGGAATTTTTAGGGTCATTTATATATGCTATCATATCATCTGCAAAAAGTGATATTTCGACTTCTTCCTTTCTAATTTGTATCCCCTTGATCTCCTTTTGTTGTCAAATTGCTCTGGCTAGAACTTCAAGTATTATGTTGAATAGGTGGGCCTTGTCTAGTCCCTGATTTTAGTGGGATTGCTTCCAGCTTCTCACCATTTACTTTGATGTTGTCTACTGTTTTGCTGTAGATTGCTTTTATCATGTTTAGGTATGGGCCTTGAATTCCTGATCTTTCTAAAACTTTTATCATGCATGGGTTTTGGATTTTGCCAAATGCTTTCTCTGCATCTAATGAGATTGATCATCTTGTTAGTTTATTGTGGTTTTTGTCTTTGAGTTTGTTTATATAATGGATTACGTAGATGGATTTCTGTATATTAAATCATCCCTGCATTCCACAATAAAACTTACTTGGTCATGATGGATGATTGTTTTGGTGTGTTCTTGGATTCGATTAGTGAGAATTTTATTATTTTAGCGTTGATATTCATAAGGGAAATTGGTCTGAAGTTCTCTATCTTTGTTGGGTCTTTCTGTGGTTTAGGTATCAGAGTAATTGTGGCTTCATAAAATGAATTGGGTAGAGTACATTCTGCTTCTATTTTGTGGAATAGTTTGTGAAGAACTGGAATTAGATCTTTGAAGGTCTGATAGAACTCTGCACTAAACCCATCTGGTCCTGGGTTTTTTTTTTTTTTTGGTTGGGAGACTATTAATGACTGCTTCTATTTCTTTAGGGGATGTAGGACTGTTTAGATCATTAATCTGATCCTGATTTAACGTTGGTACCTGGTATCTGTCTAGAAATTTGTCCATTTCATCCAGGTTCTCCAGTTTTGTTGAGTATAGGCGTTTGTAGAAGGATCTGATGGTGTTTTGTATTTCTTCATGATCTGTTGTTATATCTCCGTATTCACTTCTGAGTTTGTTAATTAGGATGCTGTCCCTGTGCCCTCTAGTGAATCTGGCTAAGGGTTTATCTATCTTGCTGATTTTCTCAAAGAACCAGCTCCTCCTTTGGTTGATTCTTTGAATAGTTCTTCTTGTTTCCACTTGGTTGCTTTTGCCCCTGAGTTTGATTATTTCCTGCCGTCTACTCCTCTTGGGTGAATTTGCTTCCTTTTGTTCTAGAGCTTTTAGGTGTCTTGTCAAGCTGCTAGTGTGGGCTCTTTTTCGTTTCTATTTGGAGGCACTCAGAGCTATGAGTTTTCCTCTTAGAAATGCTTTCATTGTGTCCCATAAGTTTGGGTATGTTGTGGCTTCATTTTCATTAAACTCTAAAAAGTCTTTAATTTCTTTCTTTATTCCTTCCTTGACAAAGTATCATTGAGTAGAGTGTTGCTCAGTTTCCACGTTAATGTTGGCTTTTTATTATTTATGTTGTTATTGAAGATCAGCCTTAGTCCATGGTGATCTGATAGGATGCATGGGATAATTTCAAATTTTTTGTATCTGTTGAGGCCTCTTTTGTGACAAATTATATGGTCAATTTTGGAGAAGGTACCATGAGGTGCTGAGAAGAAAGTATATCCTTTTGTTTTAGGATAAAATGTTCTGTAGATATCTGTTCAATCCATTTGTTTCATAACTTCTGTTAGTTTCACTGTGTCCCTGTTTAGTTTCTGTTTCCAAGATCTGTCCTTTGATGAAAATGGTGTGTTGAAGTCTCCCACTATTATTGTGAGAGGTGCAGTGTGTGCTTTGAGCTTTAGTAAAGTTTCTTTAAAGAATGTGGCTGTCCTTGCATTTGGAGCATAGATATTCAGAAGTGAGTATTCCTCTTGGAAGATTTTACCTTTGAAGAGTATGAAGTGTCCCTCCTTGTCTTTTTTGATAACTTCGGGTTGGAAGTCGATTTTATTCGATAGTAGAATGGCTACTCCAGCTTGTTTCTTTAGTCCATTTGCTTGGAAAATTGTTTTCCAGCCTTTCACTCTGAGGTAGTGTATTTCTTTTTCCCTGTAAGCAGCAAAATGTTGGGCCTTATTTGTGTAGCCAGTCTGTTAGTCTATGTCTTTTTATTGGGGAATTGAGTCCATTGATATTAAGAGATATTAAGGAAAAGTAATTGTTGCTTCCTATTATTTTTGTTGTTAGAGTTGGCATTCTGTTCTTTTAGCAGTCTTCTTTTAGGTTCATTGAAGTATTACTTTCTTGCTTTTTCTAGGGAGTGGTTTCCATCCTTGTATTTTTTTTTTTTTTTTTCTGTTACTATCCTTTGAAGGGCTGGATTTGTGGAAAGATAATGTGTGAATTTGGTTTTGTCTGGAATACTTTGGTTTCTCCATCTATGGTAATTGCACATTTGGCTGGATATAGTAGTCTGGGCTGGCATTTGTGTTCTCTTAGTGTCTGTATAACATCTGTCCAGTATCTTCTGGCTTTCATAGTCCCTGGTGAAAAGTCTGGTGTAATTCTGATAGGCCTGCCTTTATATGTTACTTGACCCTTTTCCCTTAATGCTTTTAATATTCTATCTTTATTTAGTGCATTTGTTGTTCTGATTATTATGTGTCGGGAGGAATTTTTTTTCTGGTCTAGACTTTTTTTTTTTCTTTTCTGGTCCAGTCTATTTGGAGTTCTGTAGGCTTCTTGTATGTTCATGGGCATCTCTTTCTTTATGTTTGGGAAGTTTTCTTCTATAATTTTGTTGAAGATATTTGATGGCCCTTTAAGTTAAAATTCTTCATTCTTATCTACTCCTATTATCTGTAGGTTTGGTTTTCTCATTGTGTCCTGGATTTCCTGGATGTTTTGACTTAGGATCTTTTTGTATTTTGCATTTTCTTTGATTGTTGTGCCCATGTTCTCTATGGAATCCTTTGCACCTGAGATTCTCTCTTCCATCTCTTGTATTTTGTTGCTGATTCTTGTATCTATGGTTCCAGATTTCTTTCCTAGGATTTCTATCTCCAGCATTGCCTCACTTTAGGTTTTCTTTATTGTGTCTACTTCCCTTTTTACGTCTTGTATGGTTTTGTTCAATTCCATCGCCTGTTTGGTTGTGTTTTCCTGTTTTTCTTTAAGGACTTGTTCCTCTTTAGCAATGTTCTCCTGTATTTCTATAAGTGAGTAATTAAAGTCCTTCTTGATGTCCTCTACCATCATCATGAGATATGCTTTTAAATCCGGTTCTAGTTTTTCGGGTGTGTTGGGGTATCCAGGACTGCCTGAGTTGGGAGTGCTGGGTTCTGATGATGGTGAGTGGTCTTGGTTTCTGTTAGTAAGATTCTTACGTTTGCCTTTTGTCATCTGGTAATCTCTGGAGTTAGTTGTTATAGTTGTCTCTGTTTAGAGCTTGTTCTGCCTGTGATTCTGTTAGCCTCTATCAGCAGACCTGGCTGAGTAGCTCTCTCCTGAGTTTCAGTGGTCAGAGTACTCTCTGCAGGCAAGCTCTCCTCTTGCAGGGAAGGTGCACAGGTATCTGGCGTTTGGACCTGTCTCCTGGCAGAAGAGAAGGCCCAAAACAGGTCCTGTCCCAGAAGCTGTGTAGCTTGTGTAGTCCACACTCTCACCTGCACAGACTAGTCTCTGAGGGGTCCCGGAACCAAGATGGCTCCCCTAGGTGCTCTGGCAAAGCCCTCCCAGGCATGGTAGGCACATTTCCTCAGGCAGGGAAGGTGCCTGGATGTCTAGAGCCTGAAACAAGGTGTGCCCCAGAAGTTGTGTGGCTTCTGCCTGTCCCAGAAGTTGTTAGCTTCTGTAGTTCACACTCTCACCTGTGCAGACTAGTCTCTGAGGGTCCGCGACCAAGACTGCTCCCCCAGGTGCTCTGGCAAAGCCTTCCCAGTCAGGGCGGACACCTCTCTTCTGTCAGGGAAGGTGCCCGGATGTCTGTAGCCAGAAACGGGGTCTGCCCCAGAAGCTGTGTGGCTTCTGCGTGACCCAGAAGCTGTTAGCTTCTGTAGTCTACACTCTCACCTGCGCAGACTAGTCTCTGAGGGGTCCGGGAACCAAGATGGCTCCCCCAGGTGCAATGGCAAAGTCCTCTGAGGCAGGATGGACACCTCTCCTCTGGCAGGGAAGGTGCCCGGATGTCTTTTTTTGTTTGTTTGTTTGTTTTTTGTTTTTTCCATTTTTTATTAGGTATTTAGCTCATTTACATTTCCAATGCTATACCAAAAGTCCCCCATACCTACCCACCCCCACTCCCCTACACTCCCACTCCCCCTTTTTGGCCCTGGCGTTCCCCTGTACTGGGACATATAAAGTTTGCGTGTCCAATGGGCCTCTCTTTCCAGTGATGGCCGACTAGGCCATCTTTTGATACATATGCAGCTAGAGTCAAGAGCTCCGGGGTACTGGTTAGTTCATAATGTTGTTCCACCTATAGGGTTGCAGATCCCTTTAGCTCCTTGGCTACTTTCTCTAGCTCCTCCATTGGGAGCCCTGTGATCCATCCATTAGCTGACTGTGAGCATCCACTTCTGTGTTTGCTAGGCCCCGGCATAGTCTCACAAGAGACAGCTACATCTGGGTCCTTTCAATAAAATCTTGCTAGGGTATGCAATGGTGTCAGCGTTTGGATGCTGATTATGGGGTGGATCCCTGGATATGGCAGTCTCTACACGGTCCATCCTTTCATCTCAGCTCCAAACTTTGTCTCTATAACTCCTTCCATGGGTGTTTTGTTCCCAATTCTAAGGAGGGGCATAGTGTCCACACTTCAGTCTTCATTCTTCTTGAGCTTCATGTGTTTAGCAAATTGTATCTTAAATCTTGGGTATCCTAGGTTTGGGGCTAATATCCACTTACCAGTGAGTACATATTGTGTGAGTTCCTTTGTGAATGTGTTACCTCACTCAGGATGATGCCCTCCAGGTCCATCCATTTGGCTAGGAATTTCATAAATTCATTCTTTTTAATAGCTGAGTAGTACTCCATTGTGTAGATGTACCACATTTTCTGTATCCATTCCTCTGTTGAGGGGCATCTGGGTTCTTTTCAGCTTCTGGCTATTATAAATAAGGCTGCTATGAACATAGTGGAGCATGTGTCCTTCTTACCTGTTGGGGCATCTTCTGGATATATGCCCAGGAGAGGTATTGATGGATCCTCCGGTAGTACTATGTCCAATTTTCTGAGGAACCACCAGACTGATTTCCAGAGTGGTTGTACAAGCCTGCAATCCCACCAACATTGGAGGAGTGTTCCTCTTTCTCCACATCCACGCCAGCATCTGCTGTCACCTGAATTTTTGATCTTAGCCATTCTGACTGGTGTGAGGTGGAATCTCAGGGTTGTTTTGATTTGCATTTCCCTGATGATTAAGGATGTTGAACATTTTTTCAGGTGTTTCTCTGCCATCCGGTATTCCTCAGGTGAGAATTCTTTGTTCAGTTCTGAGCCCCATTTTTTAATGGGGTTATTTGATTTTCTGAAGTCCACCTTGTTGAGTTCTTTATATATGTTGGATATTAGTCCCCTATCTGATTTAGGATAGGTAAAGATCCTTTCCCAATCTGTTGGTGGTCTTTTTGTCTTACTGACGGTGTCTTTTGCCTTGCAGAAACTTTGGAGTTTCATTAGGTCCCATTTGTCAATTCTCGATCTTACAGCACATGCCATTGCTGTTCTGTTCAGGAATTTTTCCCCTGTGCCCATATCTTCAAGGCTTTTCCCCACTTTCTCCTCTATAAGTTTCAGTGTCTCTGGTTTTATGTGAAGTTCCTTGATCCACTTAGATTTGACCTTAGTACAAGGAGATAAGTATGGATCGATTCGCATTCTTCTACACGATAACAACCAGTTGTGCCAGCACCAATTGTTGAAAATGCTGTCTTTCTTCCACTGGATGGTTTTAGCTCCCTTGTCAAAGATCAAGTGACCATAGGTGTGTGGGTTCATTTCTGGGTCTTCAATTCTATTGCATTGGTCTACTTGTCTGTCTCTATACCAGTACCATGCAGTTTTTATCACAATTGCTCTGTAGTAAAGCTTTAGGTCAGGCATGGTGATTCCACCAGAGGTTCTTTTATCCTTGAGAAGAGTTTTTGCTATCCTAGGTTTTTTGTTATTCCAGATGAATTTGCAAATTGCTCTTTCTAATTCGTTGAAGAATTGAGTTGGAATTTTGATGGGGATTGCATTGAATCTGTAGATTGCTTTTGGCAAGATAGCCATTTTTACAATGTTGATCCTGCCAATCCATGAGCATGGGAGATCTTTCCATCTTCTGAGATCTTCTTTAATTTCTTTCTTCAGCAACTTGAAGTTCTCATCATACAGATCTTTCACTTCCTTAGTTAGAGTCACGCCAAGATATTTTATATTATTTGTGACTATTGAGAAGGGTGTTGTTTCCCTAATTTCTTTCTCAGCCTGTTTATTCTTTGTGTAGAGAAAGGCCATTGACTTGTTTGAGTTAATTTTAAATCCAGCTACTTCACTGAAGCTGTTTATCAGGTTTAGGAGTTCTCTGGTAGAATTTTTAAGGTCACTTATATATACTATCATATCATTTGCAAAAAGTGATATTTTGACTTCCTCTTTTCCAATTTGTATCCCCTTGATCTCCTTTTGTTGTCGAATTGCTCTGGCTAATACTTCAAGTACTATGTTGAAAAGATAGCGAGAAAGTGGGCAGCCTTGTCTAGTCCCTGATTTTAGTGGGATTGCTTCCAGCTTCTCACCATTTACTTTGATGTTGGCTACTGGTTTGCTGTAGATTGCTTTTATCATGTTTAGGTATGGGCCTTGAATTCCTGATCTTTCCAAAACTTTTATCATGAATGGGTGTTGGATCTTGTCAAATGCTTTTTCTGCATCTAACGAGATGATCATGTGGTTTTTGTCTTTGAGTTTGTTTATATAATGGATTACATTGATGGATTTTCGTATATTAAACCATCCCTGCATCCCTGGAATAAAACCTACTTGGTCAGGATGGATGATTGCTTTAATATGTTCTTGGTTCGGTTAGCAGTAAAGCTTTACTACAGAGCAATTGTGATAAAAACTGCATGGTACTGGTATAGAGACAGACAAGTAGACCAATGGAATAGAATTGAAGACCCAGAAATGAACCCACACACCTATGGTCACTTGATCTTCGACAAGGGAGCTAAAACCATTCAGTGGAAGAAAGACAGCATTTTCAACAATTGGTGCTGGCACAACTGGTTGTTATCGTGTAGAAGAATGCGAATCGATCCATACTTATCTCCTTGTACTAAGGTCAAATCTAAGTGGATCAAGGAACTTCACATAAAACCAGAGACACTGAAACTTATAGAGGAGAAAGTGGGGAAAAGCCTTGAAGATATGGGCACAGGGGAAAAATTCCTGAACAGAACAGCAATGGCATGTGCTGTAAGATCGAGAATTGACAAATGGGACCTAATGAAACTCCAAAGTTTCTGCAAGGCAAAAGACACCGTCAGTAAGACAAAAAGACCACCAACAGATTGGGAAAGGATCTTTACCTATCCTAAATCAGATAGGGGACTAATATCCAACATATATAAAGAACTCAACAAGGTGGACTTCAGAAAATCAAATAACCCCATTAAAAAATGGGGCTCAGAACTGAACAAAGAATTCTCACCTGAGGAATACTGAATGGCAGAGAAGCACCTGAAAAAAAGGTTTGTGAGAATTTTATTGAATATGTTTGCATTGAAATTCATAAGGGAAATTGCTCTGAAGTTCTCTTTCTTTGTTGGGTCTTTTTGTGGTTTAGGTATCAGAGTAATTGTGGCTTCATAGAACAAATTCATAGAGTACATTCTGTTTCTATTTGTGGAATACTTTGAGGAGTATTAGACATAGGTCTTCTTTGAAGTTCTTATAGAACTTTGCACTAAACCCATCAGGTCCTGGGCTTTTTTTTTTTTGGGGGGGGGGAGACTATTAATGACTGTTTCTATTTCTTTCAGGGACTGTTTAGAGTGTTAATCTGATCCTGATTTAACTTTAGTACCTGGTGTCTGTCTAGAAAATTGTCCATTTCATCCAGGTTTTCCTGTTTTGTTGAGTATAGGCTTTTGTAGTAGGAACTTGTTGTGTCCGGCCAGCAGATCACAGACCCAGGTTCTAGCCTGGAAAGGCATTTTGGAAATCTGGAAGAGCAGAAGGGCTAGGCTGCACGAGATAAGGAAGGAACCTAGACAAGACTCTGCTCAAGGTTCAATTTTAATGTGGGCAAACAGGCTTTATAAAGAAAAGGGGAGGCCAGTTCCTGGCCAAGCAAAGTTCCTTTGAAGTAGATAGGTCAGCCTTTTAGTGGGAACTCTGGAAGATAGCAGTTCGGTGTTAACTCCAGAAGATTCTTGGAAGAGAACCAGTTCAGCCTCTGGCAGGTTGAGCCTCAGGCAGGTAGTGGCACATCAAAGGAGCAGCACAGCAGGTGGCTCTGCTCAAGCAGTGGTGGATGGTCACAGCCAGCCTTGCTAGGCTGGAAGGAGGTAACAGGAACTGATGATGTTTTGGATTTTCTCAGATCCTGTTGTTATGTCTCCCTTTTCATTTCTGATTTTCTTAATTAGGATGCTGTCCCTGTGCCTTCTAGTTAGGCTGCCTAAGGGTTTGTCTCTCTTATTGTTTTTCTAAAAGAACCAGTTCCTAGTTTGGTTCATTCTTTTTATAGTTCTTTTTGTTTCCACTAAGTTGATTTCAGCCCTAAGTTTGATTATTTCCTGCCATCTACTCCTCTTGGCTGAATTGGTTTCCCTTTATTCTAGAGCTTCTAGGTGTGCTGTCAGACTGCTAGTGTATGCTCTCTCTAGTTTCTTTGTGGTGGCACTTGGAGCTGTGAGTTTTCCTCTTCGGACTGCTTACAATGTGTCCCATTAGTTTGGGTATGTTGTGGCTTCATTTTCATTAAACTCTAAAAAGTCTTTAATCTCTTTCTTTATTTCTTCCTTGACCAAGTTGTCATTAAATACAGTGTTGTTAAACTCCGTGAATGTTTCCTTTTTATTATTTATGCTGTTATTGAAGATCATCCTTAGTCTGTGGTAATGTGATAGGATGCATTGGATAAGTTCAGTACTTTTGTATCTGTTGAAGCCTGTTGTGTGACCAATTATAAGATCAATTTTGGAGAAGGTACCATGAGTTGCTGAGAAGAAGGTATATCCTTTTGTTTTAGGATAAAATGTTCTGTAGATATCTGTTCAATCCATTTGTTTCATAACGTCTTTTAGTTTCACTGTGTCTCTGTTTAGTTTCTGTTTCCAGGATCTGTCCATTTGTCTTTGATGAGAGTGGGGTGTTGAAGTGTCCCACTATTATTTTGTGTGGTACAATGTGTGTTTTGAGGTTTACTAAAGTTTCTTTGATAAATATGGATGCCCTTGCATTTGGAGCATAGATGTGCAAAATTGAAAGTTCATATTCGTAAATTTTATCTTTGATGAGTATGAAGTCTCCCTCCTTATGTTTTTTGTTGACTTTAGGTTGAAAGTTTATTTTATACAATATTAGAATTGCTACTCCAGCTTGTTTCTTGGTACCATTTGCTGGGAAAATTGTTTTCCAGCCTTTTGCTCTGAGGTAGTGTATGTCTTTCTCACAGACGTGAGTTTCCTGTATGAAGCAAAATGTTGGGTCCTGTTTATGTAACCAGTCCGTTAGTCTATGTCTTTTTATTGGGGAATTGAGTCCATTGATATTAAATGATATTAAGGAAAAGCCATTTTTGCTTCCTGTTATATTTGTTGTTAGAGTTGACATTTTGTTCATGAGGTTATCCTATCTTCTTTTATGTTTGTTGAAAGATTACTTTCTTTCTTTTTCAGGAATGTAGTTTCCCTCCTTGTGTTGGCGTTTTCCCTTTATTATCCTTTGAAGGGCTGGATATGTGCAAAAAAAATTTATTGTGTAAATTTGGTTTTGTCATGGAATACCTTGATTCTTCCCTTTATGGTTATTGAGAGTTCTGGTGGGTATAGTAACCTTGGCTAGCATTTATCTTCTCTTAGTCTGTATGACATCTGTTCAGGTTCTTCTGGCTTTCATAGTCTCTGATGAGAAGTCTGACTAGCTGTTCTATTCATGTGTATATATCAGTGAGATTATGTGGATACTGTATAATAGGACAAGGTCACCCCCATCAAGGCCATATTGAAAGAGCACCCTGCCAAGCCCTTTGCAGAAAGGATGCTATGTTAGAGGCACAATTCTGACCTAAGAACACAACATGGAAACCCCAACATCTGCAAAAATGAGAGCAAAACCCAAATCCATCACAGTCCATAGGTCTGGGAAAGTGCCTGACTTTACTAATGTTACATTTTGGCCTCTGTAGTTCCATTCTTTGCTAACTGTTATTACTAACTGAAATGTGTCAACCAGGTTGTGTGTGTGTGTGTGTGTGTGTGTGTGTGTGTGTGTGTGTGTGTGCATAAAAGCCTTTGGCTATATCATTTGGGCAAGTTACTTCTATTGCCATGCCCAGACTTTCCTGATACATCTGAGATCCAGGCTCTGATGTTCCAAACAGAGAGAGTCTCTTAGAGACCCCTGCCCTGAACAAGAGCCATGATGATCAGGGCTCACAGATACTGAGTCTGCAAAATAAGACAATATTAGTCACAGTCCTCTATATAAAGAGAACTTATGGGATAAATATATGTTTGTATATGTTATGTGCATATATGTATGTATGTGTATATTTGCATATGTAGATATGAGTGTGGGCATGTATGTATGTGTGTACATAAAAGGTATTTATTAGAATGTCTTACAAGCTGTGGTCAAGGTAGTCCAACAATCACTTTCTAGTTAAGGAAAGTACAAGTATACAGTAGTTGTTAAATTCATGAGACTGAATATTTCAACCCGACTTCTGTATACACCAGAATCCTGAGGCAGACTCTAAAGCTAGTGAAGGAATGAATTCCAGCCAGAGTGAGGGAAGGTAGATAAGAGCAGAAAACATTCCTCCTTCCATGTTTTTTATAGGGGTGGCCAGCATAAGGTTTGGCTCAGTATAAAGGTGTATCTGGCCAATTCAGGAGATCCAAATTAAAAGTGTGCCTTCCCCATATGCCAAAGATGACCACCAGAACAGCCTCCTGTGTCCTGGGTGGACAGAGCAAGCCCAAGATGACCCCTGCTCAATGCCACACAGAGACAGGGCATAGCAGTCCTAAGATGACCCCAGATACTCAGATACCCAGAGGCCCAAGGAGTGTCTGAGATAAGCAAGTACATGGTGGAGAGATGGAAGAGAAAAAGAAGCAGAAGGATGTGTGAACAATGCAGATAACCAGAACTAGAGACTTGACAGTAGTGAGGAACAGCCTAATGTGAGTAGCTGGTGATGCCATCTATGGCCATTTTGAGGTCCTGGCCCATGTTGCTGTTAAGGGCATGCCAGGATTTGTGTCCCTGCAGGAGAGGTGATATATTGCCATCAATATCTTGTGGGTATTCCTCGTCTGGTCTGCCATCTGGGGTCCTGTTGATGTCTGAGGGCCCCGTGGATCTGGCCATCATTACCTGGGAACCCTGACAGAGCTGGCCTAAATGCCTGAGAGCAGGAAAACTGGGCTTGCACATCAACATCTGCAGTACTCAGGAGGGCAGGCCCCATATCTCTCCCAAGAAGAAGTTTTCTGGCCCTTTGCCTGCAGGGGTTGTGGGAGAGCATGCCCCATGGGCATGATCATGGAAAATCTGGCTCTGCCACACATCTGCCATGCAATGGTGTTGTTGAGAGAAATAGGCCTTCCCTTTATCTCTTGCCACCTCTGGCAGGTCAGGAGAGCTGGCACCAAGTTTATGAAGCTGGCCCTGTTCCTCACTAACTGCAACACTTGGCAAACTAGGCCCTGCATCTTGTCTGGGCAATACAATAAAGCCCTGCTGGCATGGGTGCTGGTAAACCAAGGGCATGAGAGCAGGAGAGATAACTCTGTCTCTTGCTGGGTATAGCCCTGGGTGAGCTAGCTGGGGGCAGTGATGGAGAGCCTGTCCTAATGGTGATGGTGCAGAATATCTGGCAACTTAACCACCAGCTCAGCTACTTCCCAGGCTCAGGTTCAGGGCTTTGAGTTGGCCCACCCCAACATGTATTCCATCTACGAAGCACATGAAGGGGTTGATCAACAGATCTCAAGCTGTAGGATCTTCTTGTCAATCACAAGGTTTCCAACATGAGTCCTGGGTATTGAGAGTATAGTAGAAGACAGAGCCTTTAACACAAACTAATGATGCATTCCAATGAATATTTGCAAATAAAGAACTGTAGACAAATATACTGTGAGACACATTGAGATACACTACAGTTTCCTCCGTGAGCTTCTTTCCCCCTTTTTCTTTTAGGAGTGAGAGTTTGCAAGGAAAGAGGTTGGGTATGGAGGGACAGGAGGGGAATGGGATTGTGGTGCATGATGTGAAATTCAGAATGAATCAGTAAAAAGGTCTTTCCACCTCAAGATTTAGTAAAGGAAGAAGAAGCAGAAGAAGCAGAAGAAGCAGAAGAAGCAGAAGAAGCAGAAGCAGAAGCAGAAGCAGAAGCAGAAGCAGAAGCAGAAGAAGAAGAAGAAGAAGAAGAAGAAGGAGGAGGAGGAGGAGGAGGAGGAGGAGAAGGAGGAAGAGGAGGAGGAGAAGAATAATTACAACAACAACAAAAACAACAAGAACAAAAGAAGAAACAAACAAGCAAACACACACCTCCTAAGTGTACCTAGTGTCTTGGGATTCAGTTAATTTCTGATATAATTTTGACAGCCACGAGTAACGATGTTGATTGCCCAGGGTCACTGAGTCCCACTTTTGTCCTCAGATCATAGTTATTTGATATTGTCTTTAGTGAAAGTAAATATCTTAAAACTTGCACTTCCTAATACAGTCAATATAAATTGATCCAATACACATGAGTATATTTATTACTGAGATCTATATAAGCCCTAAGCATATATAGACATTTTTCCATGAACTGATTGAGAATTACTGACTTATTGGTCCCTGTGTTGGGACTCAGCAGGATCTGTGGACAGGACCAGAAGGATATGGATTTGATTAAAGAAACTAGTGTCCAAACACTACTCCCAGGATTCTATGGCTAATATTTTTTATGACTGAGGAGAAAAGTTGTAGTAATTCCTAGTTTCCTGATGCTAATCTTTCTCTTATAAAATACTTGTGTCTCTCGCAGGAAGGGTTGTAGGTGACAGGCAAAGCAAAAGAGCAGCTCAGTGATAGACAAGCAACCTGTCCAACGTTGTTTCAGAGAGTCCTTCTGGTCAGCAGGAACAAGGCCAGTCCCAGTTTTATGTAGGGTATACAGCTCCATGGTGCATGTGTAAGGTCTTCTGTTTAGAAATTGTAGAGGAATTTTAATGCAGCAACATGGTTGCTCTTGCAAGGGATCCTATCCAAAGATATAATCTGGCTGGAATGCAGACACACCCTTAGTATACACTTTTAATCCCCAGCAATGAAGCAAAGATTAGTTCGTAGAAGTAAGCCACCATGTTTGAAAGTGGAATCTAGTTGAGGGCCAGACAAAATGATGGATTAGAGAAATATTTGAAAGAACAAGTCATACCTGGGATATGGCCAACTCTCATGAGAACAGCAGCAAGAGAGTAAAGTGTGGTGTGGTATGTTATATTTGTATTGCAGTTTTGCCATGACAGTTCTACAAAGTTAGATTACAGAGAGAACATAACATACAAGACATACAAGGTGAAGACAGAAGTAGACAGAGATTGAGATGGAGCCAGAGGACTTAGAACAGATTGCCAAATTTAGTATGAGGCCAACAAAGCAATTCAGTCAGAAGCTGAGAAAGCTGTATTGAATCAGTCAGCTTGGAAGATTAGATGGTATGGAGGCTGATAGCTTGCAGGTCAAGGCCTTGGGTTAGTTAGAACAGAAAAGGACATGCTCTGGGTTCAGTCCAAGCTGCATATTCCCAGAGCTAAGGTTCATCTTTCATCTTATATCATCATCTGAGGAAATAAAACTGTCATTTACAAGAAACCTCCACTTAAGTGAAGATGAGATTCTTGTCTTGGAAAGAAGAAAATTTCGGACAACCGGTATGAATAAAAGTTGAAGTTTATTAGGAAGAGAAATGAACAGATTTAAATATGAGGTTGAAGAGAAAGAATGGCACTCAGAAAAAGATAGAGAACTCTCAAGACAGAGTTGCTTTGTTATTCATCTTGCTTTGATTGGGTTTACTCATTAAATACACCATAGGAAGAAGTCAAACAACAAGAAATTTTAAAAAATCCTCTTGTTAAACATGGAAAAATAAATTTACAGCTCATTGGAAACTGAAGGTCAGTTTCTGATGTCGGTCTCCCAGACCTGCCTCTCCTGAGAGGAGACAGAGACCTGGACACAGGTGTCAGCCATTGAAAGAAAAGTCAGGAGCTTTTGAAGTCACAGAAGATTGTATCTCACACTATGGAAGGAAATAATGAAGAAAAAATATGATTAGTGGTTGTTAAGCCATGATACCAAACAGGCATCCATACTAACAACAATTCAAGTCTATGATGTGAGCCAAGCTCAGGAATATGTTTTTTAAGTACTTCCTATCCTACTGGGAGAGATGCATCAGATCTCTGGGCACTGTCCATGCCTATGGCAGTATAGCATAAGACCTGTTAAGAGGCAGTAGTTATATGGCCCAGAGAAAAAATGTGTGCACACCCACAATGGGTACTTGGCTTCCCTTTTGCTGAATTATAGGTGCCTATTTCCCAACTGTGGTTAGAGCACAGCCAATGAGAGACAAAGGAAACACTAATGTTGTGGGAGTGGGAGGGATCTCCTGGTCAAAACCCATGGAAATTTCTAGAACTGTAACTGTACCTGCATGGATGGGGGAGGAAACACATGGAAGATAGTAAGTAAAGAGGAGTAAGTGGCAATCTGTAGGTTTGTTCTCAGCAGGGACCTTCTCTGCGACATCTCTCTGTCTGTGTGGAGTCACAATCAGGTCTCCATCACCTCCATCAAGAGAATGAAAGAAAGATGAAATTTCAAGACCTGTAAGTCATATAAAGTACTCAGAAATTGCTGGTTGTTTGTGAGCCTAGAGGCTGCCTGGGGCTGAGAAAAGAGAAAAACAAACCTGGGTATGCCTCGTAGTTAAAACATTCCTGGGAACATCTTGACCATAAGATAAAGGGGACTGTGAAGACATAGCAAGGCTATATTATCTAAGTCAACACCATCTGGTCGGAATCTCTCCCCTCTGTCTATTGCCCCTTGGCGCTGGGTAAAAGTCATACATCAACTGGTTGCTATGTGAACAAAGATAAGCCCCCAGCCCACAGGAACAAAGTCCTGATGCACTGTGTTCTTTCTGTTAATGTTTGAATAAGCCAATAGTGTGTCGCTATGCTGAATTCCACACCCCTAAGCCCCTTACCCCATAAAAGCCCCAGGCTTTCGAGCCTCGTGGCCAACATCCGTTATCTCCTGTGTGGGATGCATGTCGGTCCGGAGCTCCGTAATTAAACGTCCTTATGTAATTAGAGCGAGTGGGTCCTCGTGTTTCTTTGGGTGCTCTCACAATCCTGAGACTAGAGTGGGGGTCCCCGAAAGGGGGTCTTACAAGAACAGTAGATCTTTCTATATTTCCTTTATGCTTTATGATAGAGTTAATGCCAGCACACAAGTCCCAGTGCCTGAATGGATAAATCTTTCCCCTAATGAGGCAGGGTACATTTATAGCTTGTTCTGCAGATCTGTAGAGAGACAAGGATTCAGACCCTACCCCTTTCTTACCTTTATTTCTTCCGCACCAGCAAAATCACCACAGTTCCCACCACCCAAGTTCCAAGAACCAGGCCGATGAGAATTGCTATGATGGGAATGGTTTGCGGAGGCTTTGGGGAGAGAAAGGAAGAATGAGGAGTCTGAACCTAGCTCTCAGTCCTAATTCTGCTCTGATTTTTCAAAGAGCTCACAATTTTTCCAAGAGCCAAGTGTGTGCTCATACCCACACCTTACCCCATTTCAGAGTGAAAGGCTTCATGGTGCACATGACATGTGTATCTCAGCTCTTCTCCAGAAGGAACCACCACAGCTGCCCACTTCTGGAAGGTTCCATCCCCTGCAGGCCTGGGGTCTGGCAGCTCCATGTCCTGGGTGTGGATGATCCCATCCCTCTTCCAAGTCATGGTGATGTCAGCTAGGTAGAAGCCCAAGGCCCAGCACCTCAGGGTGACATTCCCTTCAGGTCTTACATGGTGGGTCACATGTGTTCGGGGGGCATCTGAGGGGAACAATTGGAAAATTCAGGTATTTTGCACTGCTCCTGGGGCCTGAGCAGTGCCCATGGGACCATCCCTGGAAAGGGTGGTAGACATGGATGAGGGAGGGAGCAGAGTCCACACAGAAGCCTACACTCAGGATCTGGATGATCTATTCCTTGGAATATTTTAAAATAACCATGTGCCAACACAGAGCAGGAGACTTTGGGTCTCCTTCTAAACATATATACTTCTGGTTCTGACTGGGGAGGGGTCTAGGGACTCAGCAACCCTCGAGTCAGACATTCAATGTCATCGTGCATGGACAGTGATCAGGCCTGAGATGGAAGTGAACTGCTGTTAATGGACACACTGAACTGTCCTGGGAGAAGGCTGAATCCTCTGGAGAGTCCCTCTCTCATGTTGAGTCAGGAAACCAAGGAGCTCTCTTTCCCCTTTGATGCAAGACAGTGTAAGCATTCCAGCTGCTCCCTGCTGAGGTGGAGGCATCAGGGAGGCAGGAGCTCCAATCTCAGAGAGCAGAAGGGGTTGGCAAGGGCCTCTCTTACCAGAGCGCAGCAAGGTCTCTTTTCCAATGTCCAGGCATCTAAGAAGTCTTTCCACGCACACCCCTTGCAGGTAAGTCTTCCAACTTTCTGTCATGCCTTCAGCCCCCCAGGAACTCCTCAGCATTTGAGCTACCCTGTCCTGTGCATTCCAAAGAGCTCAGGGTCTCATTCAGGATGATGTAATCATAACCACAGTAAGTGAACCAATAGTGACCAAGAAGGAAGCTCCCATCATTGGCCACATTGCAGCCATACATTCCCTGCAGGGTATGATATTCTGCTCCACTCCCATTCAGTCTCTCATCACTGTGAGGCTTCTCCCTCTACTGGGATTTTGTCCCCAACTAAACTCCTAAATAGGTCACAGTGTGTGGTTCTCTCTGGTCAAAACTTCCCAGAGGTCCCTTCAACTATGGCTGAATCTCTGATTTGGGAAACTAGAGTGGAGTTATTGAGCCAGCCAAGAGGGCATTGAGGAATCAACCTCAGGCTTGAGATGACTCACCATCGAATCTATGTTCATAGTAATCCACCATGAACTGAAGAACTCATTGGTCTGTGACAAGATCAGGACTTGTGTTTTCTCCTTCTCCCAATATTCAGGTGGCTCCTGCTCCATCTAAGCAGCCCGAAGTTCTATCCTTGCAGTTGGTTCTTTGCTGTTGACTCCCTGAAACTGTATGGAGTCTACATAGCTGACCTGGATGACCTCCAACATTCCAGGCCCAAAATCACAATGTTTAAAGTCTGAAGCTAGTGTGAGCCTGTGTGTGGGGCACATTGAAACACTGACTCTTCAGCCTGGACCCAGAGTAGGTTGGTAAGGAACACAGAAGGGGTGCTGGCATGTCTGTAGACCTGGGATGCAGGAGAGGGTCAGGAGTGATCCAGCTAGGGCATCAGGGAGTGTCTGGTTAGGCAAGGTAGAAGATGCAGAGATGATCATTCCAGATGCTGTGTCCTGCTCCCCAAAAGGTCAAGTCCCTTCAAGCCCTGCAACAACCTGCATTATGCTGGGTTCATGGCCAAAGCAACCAACAAATGGAGAAGGAGTTTACAGGGACCAGGGTTCCTCGTTTTGTGACATGAATGAAGTCTCAATCAGGCCTGGTATTTCTTGACTCTATAACCCTGATGTGCCTGATGCTGATTGGTTTCTCTTAGATTTTCCAAAGGTACTGAAGTAGACCTGATGAGGTGGGTCTTGGGGAGATTAATTCCTGGGTGTGTAGGGGTGTTCTTGAGTCCTGCTACCCATCTTGCACCCAGTTCTGCATTCTGGTACCCTGGCATCCATTTTGAAGAACAAGTCTGTCCTCTGGTCCAGGTCACAACATCCTTGAGTCATTGCACAGAGGCCAGTAAGTCAGTAATTGTCAAATGTTTCAATGTCAGAGTCTTTGCACATACTTAGATTTTGTTTATCCTTCTATGATGACTGTACTTGTATGGATTATAACAATTCATACTATCATGGTAGGAACTGGAGGTTTCAAGTGTTTTGATTCAGTGTAGATACTAATAACTAATTGCATGTATGCTGAATAAGAAGAGTAAAAACAAATTTCCAAAATGAAACAATGCTCTCAGAAAACTTTTTTTATATTTAACATTTCAGGGAGTTCTGATTTTCATCTTCCTTTCCACAGTTCATAGTATTTTTTGTCATCCTTTTTACAGTTTTTTTATATTTGAAACACAGAAAAATTCATTTTTTTAAATATAACTTGTTTGTATGTATTTTTGTGTGTCTCTGTGTGATTGCAAGGGGAAGGTACTCATATGTTTGAGAAAAGATCGTAAGAAACCCTAGATCTGGAGTTAAGGAACATGTGATCTACAAGACTCAAATGCTGGGAATCAACTCTGGTCTTCTGCAGGATCATCAAGGACCCTTCACATTAGCTTTCTTTTTAAACAACATCTCAGTATGCAGCCTGGCTGTCCTGGAAGTGTATATGTAGACCAGGCTTGCCTAGCACTCATACATCTGCTACTGGCTCCAATTTGCCGAGATTAAAGGAATTTGCCAACCAAGTGGGCTAATTGTAAATTTTTCTCAAGGATAAGTCACTAAATGGGCACAAGTGGTACTTCCACAAGGTTCAAATATCACTGAATCCCTCATTATTGGCTGCATTCTCATCCAGAGGAGAATCTTGCCCACTGAATGGATGCTAAGTTATTGAATGTTATTTTGAAGTAGGACATTCTTTGACCAAGTTCTTTTAGTACAAACTGTCAAAACCTCAGTCTTTAATATGGTCACATATTTTCCATAGAAAACTTTGGAAGCATTAAAGAGCCCTTAAGTTGACTGTGACTAATTCTTGGACTCAAAATCGCCAATGTTATCTTGGGAGCTTAGATATTATCTTTGTTGTCGTCAACTTGGTAAGGTATCAGTTGCTGATGGATGGACTTTTTTTTTATGTTGTGCAAGAACAGTACATTTCTAACTATATTGCAAAGGAGTTCAGGCTGGGCAGGAAGAAGAGCTCTACTAACCCTGTGTGGGAACAGATGCAGGTTCAACATTTTGTAGTAATAGTTTTCACTTAGGCATGTCCTTTATTCAGCTATCTGGAATGAGATCTACTACCTGTAAATGAAGGGAGTCTAGACTGGCTGCTGTAGAGTTCTGTGAACTTTGCAAAAATCTCTGTTCATGTCACTCACAGTGATGTGACCCTGAGTTAGATCCTGGCTGATCACAATTCAGTCCTGGTCTGAGGCTCTGGGCCCATGGCTGGGAATACTGATATGAGATATCAGCTTTCAGCACTCTGCAGCCTATTATTTGTTTGGAATTGAGTTTTCCCTCTTGGGTATCTTGGACAAGCTTGAGCAATTCCCTAGTGATCACCTCTTTTGTTTTCTGATCTCTTATTAATGGTTTTCCCACTGATGCTAGCATATGTGACTCAGTAGATTATCCAAAGCAGTTGTTTCCTGCCTCTTCTACCAAGAATCCCAGGGCATCAGGCCTCACAGTACTTACTGTTGGCCTGAGCATAGATTCCTCATATTTCATCTTTGGAAAGAAAACATTTTATGAGAGGACTGTGAGGCTCCTGATTCATGGAGATCCAGTGGAGCCTCCTAGCTCTTATCTCAGAGAAGTTTCCAGTTGTATAAGTGGAAGCATGTGAAAACAGAATGCAAGACTGTATGTTAAGAGGACCAACTGTCCTCCTGGATGTTTGTTACCACTGGGGACCTTCTCCACAATCTCTGCTGGGAGTCAGGCCTGTATTACCTCCATCATTAGAATAATGAATCCATCAACCATTTCATTTACAATACAGTAAATCTTCACACACAGGCCCCAGCAGTAAGTCCCTATATGTGCAAACCACTTTCCTCTTATGGGGCAGGTCATTAATTTTGTTTTGTTTTGTTTTGTTTTGTTTTGTTTTGTTTTGTTTTTCGAGACAGGGTTTCTCTGTGAAGCCCTGGCTGTCCTGGAACACACTCTGTAGACCAGGCTGGCCTCGAACTCAGAAATCCGCCTGCCTCTGCCTCCCGATTGCTGGGATTAAAGGGGGCAGGTCATACAAATATCTCAGGCTTGAAATCCCCAGGAGACTGGAACTCAGAGCCTGCCCCTTTCTTACCTTTGCTCCTCCTCTTCCATGACAGAAATATCACCGCATCTTGGATAACCACGGCTTTAAGAAGAAGGGCAAGAACAATTGCCTTGATGGGGAGCAATGGCTGATGTTCCCATCCCTCTGCCAGCTGAGGCTGAGCTCATCAATAAGGATCCCAGGGTCCAGCACTTCAGGATGACATCACCTGTAGTTCTGACCTGATGTGTCCTATGTGTCTTTGGGTAAGTCTAATGAGAAAAACTGGAAGGTTCAGTCATTTTACATTCTGGGATAGAGGAAGGTACAGAGTCTACAGAGCAGCTTCAACTCCCCATCTGGATACTTTATTCCTTGAAGCATTTCTGAATTATCATGAGCCAGCACAGAGGAGGAGACTGCAGGTCTTTCTCTAGGAAAACAGATGGCTGGTCCTGGGTGGGTGATTCAGACACTCAGTCACCCTGGAGTCAGAACTTGAAGGGCATCGTGTTTGGTCAGAGATCAGGCCTTAGAGATGTCATGGTTCTCCCTGGGATGCACATTGAAAGGAAAGGCTGGGTGGCAGGCAGGCTAGTAGACAGTTACTTGGTGTAACAGTGAACCCTTTGGCGAGTCCTTCTTATACTGAAACTGAAACCCCCGGAGCCCTCATCCCCCTTCGATGAAAGACAGAATCAAGGTTATCACAGGGTCCCTCTTATCTGTGAGCAGAGACCTCTCCTAAAGAGTCCTCAGCTTTGTGTGGAACATCTCCATGCACTTGGGTGGGACTCTCCACCTACTTCCCTCCTGGAAACTAACTCTTCAGCTGTATGCCAATCACCACAGTCTCTCTGGTACCTGAGCATCTGAGCAGTCTTGCTTTCTTCAGTGTAGGAGCTTATGCTCTCCTTCAGGGTGAGCTCTCTCAGGGTGACTAGGGCAGGCACACTCATAGCACCTTAAGGAAAAACCCTTTTGTGGGCAATTCACGGCCATGCACATTCTTCAGAGTATGATATCCTAGTCCTGCCATTGAGGTCAGAATTGCTGCCTGCCAGAGCCACACACAAAGTCATACTTGCCTCCATACCATTAAGCCCTTTCAACCCTTAACTGCAGCTAAAACCCAGTGAGGTCTCAAGTCCCTCCAGGTTCCAGTGTTTCTATGGGTCAATTTGATGGAGCCTCACCCTTAAGTAGTGGAAATGGGTGACTTTGGTCTGTCTGTGGGAAGATGGAGGGGTCCTGACTTCTAAACTCAGACCACTCACCTGTAGAGCTTTGCTGTTTAGAAGCTGAGAAATTTTCTCAGTTTCTTCTTTGGAACCCCTTGTGACTTTCAGGACACTCTGAGTCTTTCCCCACCAATACTATGCCCCTCCTTATCCACAAAGGACCTCAGTGGCTCAGTTCTGTTTCTGTGGAATTCCACAAACTGAATTCTGCCCTCATAACATCTACATGAGGCTAACCCTTGACAAGAGCGTATAGACATACTGCAGTGATTGTAAGCCTGGGGATATTGTGTGGTAAAACCCCATTCTCTTCCCAGAATACCTTTGTTGAGGCTTGGACCAGAACAGGAGGCTTTGGGCATGACTGAGAAGAGAACTCAGAAGGTGCCCCCAAAAAGTGGAGCAGGGAGGATATGGTAGGGCAAATGGAGGCATAGCTTCTCTGATGATTCATCCTCAATCCTTCCTGCAAAGTCTCATGACCCCACACTGCTGTCTTCAGGGTCATTGTCCCTGCAATTTGAGGAGCTGAGGGCACCTGATGTCATGGTCCTCATCCTGTGTGATAGGCAGAGTATGAGTCCCCAGTGACAATGTCAGAGACTTTAGCTGGTTGAGTAGTAGAAAGATTAATTCCTGGGAACAGCATTTCCAGAGCCCTGCTTCCTTAATTAACCCACTCTTGGGCCTGGTATCCTGGGAGCACTGTCTGGGGATGAGTGGCTTTCCCTGGTTCCTTGCCTTATGCTACTGTTCACAAACATCCTCTGGCTCCAATCCCAGATGCAGGTATCATAGACAGAATCAACATAGGCATGGGAAAGTGAAGACTATGTGTACTCCTGGTCCTTGATCCTGGGGTCTTTGTAGCCTTATTCATTATGCCACAATGTCATGTTGCTTTCTTGAGTGGTCCAGGCCATCTGTGCAAAGTCTTGTCTTCCTGGAACACAAGGATCTAAGGGAGATAAAGGGGATGGGAGTTGGCTGCTCTGTCAGAGGTCATGGAGACTGTCTTCAGAGGGCCTAGATTAGAAGCAGCATGAACTGAGAATGATAAAGTGATACTGGCAGGGCTCTCATGACCCTGAGCCCAGACATCTGCTCACTATCCCCCATGACACCAGCATGATCCCTCCATTAACCTCCAACCTTAGGTATAGCACAGTCCTCCTCAAATGCAGGGTAGACCTAAAAGATAGAGACTCTCTACCCTGTGAATTCAATGATCATATCCCACAGTTCAGAGTGAGGACCCAGGCATCCTGCCCCTTGTCCCCAGCTTGGGTCCTATGCAGATGTAGACTCACCTTGTCACATCCATGACCACACACCCATCATTCCTTGGTTCTGATGTGGTATTGGTGCCTAATTATGGTGCCCAAGTTTGGTGTTGTGGCATGGGGCAGCTCTCATGGCTGGGTAGCTGTGGCCTGGGTAGGTCTTGGTGATAGGAAGCAGCAGGAATGCTGGATGAGGAGGACTTCCTGTTCCTGAGATGCCCCCTCTCTTCTGACTACCTCACAGTGCCTCAGACAATTTCCTCCCTTGCCCAAAGACTTGGTGCTGTACCCCAAGTATGTTGGGGGCTCTAGAATTTGCTGGTCAAGGTCTCTTGTCTTGAAGCATGTAGGATGTCCCTCTTGTACAAATGGAAGAGACAATCCCTCTATATTCCTGCTCCAGGCCCACCTTTAGGCAGCCACAGCCTGCTCCTGAGATTTAGTCCTAAGTAAGTGTTGGGGAGTCTGTCACCTGCCTGGCCCTGTTCCAGGCTCTGGAATTCAGCAAAAGAAAGTTAGCAACATTGTGTTCCTGGGTTTGAATATTTGAATTAGTGGCTACCATAGCTTCTTGAGATAGCAGTGTTCCCAGTTTCAGTTACAAGCACTTCCAATAGGTGGCTCACAAACACCTGTTGCTCCAGCTCCGGGCATATCCAGTATGGCTGGTGTTACTGTGTACATCCTCATACATATATTGACATACATGTAAAAAAGAATAAAAATTAATCTTAAAACAAAGTGGGCTCACAATCAAGTTCTCTGTTAGTTGTGCAGTTTACAGATATGCTCTGTGATAGTTTGAATGAGAAATACCCTCAATAGGCTTAATTTTTTGAACACCTGTTCTCCAGTTGGTGTCATCTTTAGGGGGCATTCTAGGTCATTATGACTGAAGTCCAGCTGGATTTAGTGTCCCGCAAATCTTCCCCCACAGCATACCCAATGAGGCCCCAGTTCTTTTCCCAGTTCTTGTCTCTTCAGTTGACTTATTTTGGATGGATAGCCAAGCCTAGTTTCTTTAGGGCTGTCAGACAGCAAACTTTCTTTGACCTTAACAACTAGGATGACAATACTACAGAGACTCCTGCATTCCACGGCCTCCAAAGACTTTGTGGGACTGAAGTGGAATTTTCTGGATATGAACTACACTCTTCTGAAGATGCTCATGAAAACAAATCCTCTTTGATCGGGGAGAGGGCTCAGAAGTGAGGAGCACTGGTTGCTCTTGTGTATTCTGATCATCCAGGTTTCCCAGATCAAAAGTTGCTGAAACTTAATGGTTTCTGTCCCCCCCCTCTGGCCATTAAAGGCAACTGTAATACTGGCAAGCAAACACAAGGTGGAGACGAAGGACTGAAAAATGAATGTGTATAAATTATCCCTCTGACATATTTCTCTGAACATGTACATTCCTGATTTTCAAAACAGCCAGAAAGCTAAGCAAGGATATACAAATGGAAAAGGTGAGAACATGCACAAAAGTTAACATTCTAGTTACTATTTATCATATCAGTGTAATTTGGAAAATAGCTATTTTTCTCTTGAAATAGTCTGCATACAATCAGATAATAAAATCTTCATAAAGCAAATGTCTCAAAATTCTGAGTTCTTTTTTTGTTTTGTTTTTCGAGACAGGGTTTCTCTGTGTAGCCCTGGCTGTCCTGTAATTCACTCTGTAGTCCAGGCTGGCCTCGAAGTCAGAAATCCACCTGCCTCTGCCTCCCAAGTGCTGGGATTAAAGGCATGTGCCACCACTACCCGGCAATTCTGAGTTCTTAACATGGCAAATATGGATTGATATTCACAAAAGTATAATTACTATTGAAATCCATATTTCTCTTTTCTTTCTTTTTAAAAAATTTATTTATTTATTTACACTCCAAATGCTGTTCCCTATTCCTGTCCTCCCTTGAAGAGTTCTTCCCCAAATCTCCCCTCCCCTTTGCTTCTGAGAAGGCAGCCTTCACCCTGCATCCCCCCACTCTGGTGCATCCTCTCCCACTGAGGTCAGACAAGGCAGCTCTTGGCTACATATGTACTGGGGGCCTTGGGCCAGCCAGTGTATGATCTTTGGTTGGTGGCTCAGTCTTTGGGAGCTCCCAAGTGTCCAGGTTATTTGAGCTTTTGGTCTTCCTGTGGGTTTCCCATCTCTTTGAAGGTCTTCAACTCTTCCCCTAATTTTTCCTTAGGTGGCCCTGATCTCTGTCCAATGATTGTCTAATGTGGGTGTCTGCATCTTTCTCAGTCAGCAGCTGGGTAGAGCTTCTCAGAGGGCTACTATTCTAGGTTCCTGTCTGCAAGCATAACATAGCATCATTAATAGTGTGAGAGATTGGTACCTGCTCATGGGATAGATCTCAAGATGGACCAGTCACTGGTTGACCATTTCTTTAGTTTCTGCTCCATCTTTGACCCTGCATTTGTCTTAGACAGGACCAACTTGGGGTCATAAGACTTGTAGGTAGCCAGCCCAGGCTACTATACCCGGCCAAACTCTCAATTACCATAGATGGAGAAACCAAAGTATTTCACGGCAAAAACAAATTCACACAATATCTTTCCACGAATCCAGCCCTTCAAAGGATAATAACAGAAAAGAAGCAATACAAGGACGGAAATCACGCCCTAGAACAACCAAGAAAGTAATCATTCAACAAACCAAAAAGAAGACAGCCACAAGAACAGAATGCCAACTCTAACAACAAAAATAAAAGGAAGCAACAATTACTTTTCCTTAATATCTCTTAATATCAATGGACTAAATTCCCCAATAAAAAGACATAGACTAACAGACTGGCTACACAAACAGGACCCAACATTCTGCTGCTTACAGGAAACCCATCTCAGGGAAAAAGACAGACACTACCTCAGAGTGAAAGACTGGAAAACAATTTTCCAAGCAAATGGACTGAAGAAACAAGCTGGAGTAGCCATTTTAATATCGGATAAAATCGACTTCCAACCCAAAGTTATCAAAAAAGACAAGGAGGGACACTTCATACTCATCAAAGGTAAAATCCTCCAAGAAGAACTCTCAATTCTGAATATCTATGCACCAAATGCAAGGGCAGCCACATTCATTAGAGAAACTTTAGTAAAGCTCAAAGCATACATTGCACCTCACACAATAATAGTGGGAGACTTCAACACACCACTTTCTTCAAAGGACAGATCGTGGAAACAGAAACTAAACAGGGACACAGTGAAACTAACAGAAGTTATGAAACAAATGGACCTGACAGATATCTACAGAACATTTTATCCTAAAACAAAAGGATATACCTGCTTCTCAGCACCTCACGGGACCTTCTCCAAAATTGACCATATAATTGGTCACAAAACAGGCCTCAATAGATACAAAAATATTGAAATTGTCCCATGTATCATATCAGACCACCATGGCCTAAGACTGATCTTCAATAACAAAATAAATAATGGGAAGCCAACATTCACATGGAAACTGAACAACACTCTTCTCAATGATACCTTGGTCAAGGAAGGAATAAAGAAAGAAATTAAAGACTTTTTAGAGTTTAATGAAAATGAAGCCACAACGTACCCAAACCTATGGGACACAATGAAAGCATTTCTAAGAGGGAAACTCATAGCTCTGAGTGCCTCCAAGAAGAAACGGGAGACAGCACATACTAGCAGCTTGACAACACATCTAAAGGCTCTAGAAAAAAAGTCAGTAAATTCACCCAAGAGGAGTAGACGGCAGGAAATAATCAAACTCAGGGGTGAAATCAACCAAGTGGAAACAAGAAGAACTATTCAAAGAATTAACCAAACGAGGAGTTGGTTCTTTGAGAAAATCAACAAGATAGATAAACCCTTAGCTAGACTCACTAAAGGGCACAGGGTCAAAATCCTAATTAACAAAATCAGAAATGAAAAGGGAGACATAACAACAGATCCTGAAGAAATCCAAAACACCATCAGATCCTTCTACAAAAGGCTATACTCAACAAAACTGGAAAACCTGGATGAAATGGACAAATTTCTGGACAGATACCAGGTACCAAAGTTGAATCAGGATCAAGTTGACCATCTAAACAGTCCCATATCACCTAAAGGAATAGAAGCAGTTATTAATAGTCTCCCAACCAAAAAAATCCCAGGACCAGATGGGTTTAGTGCAGAGTTCTATCAGACCTTCAAAGAAGATCTAATTCCAGTTCTGCACAAACTATTTCACAAAATAGAAGTAGAAGGTACTCTACCCAATTCATTTTATGAAGCCACTATTACTCTGATACCTAAACCACAGAAAGACCCAACAAAGATAGAGAACTTCAGACCAATTTCTCTTATGAATATCGATGCAAAAATCCTCAATAAAATTCTCGCTAACCGAATCCAAGAACACATTAAAGCAATCATCCATCCTGACCAAGTAGGTTTTATTCCAGGGATGCAGGGATGGTTTAATATACGAAAATCCATCAATGTAATCCATTATATAAACAAACTCAAAGACAAAAACCACATGATCATCTTGTTAGATGCAGAAAAAGCATTTGACAAGATCCAACACCCATTCATGATAAAAGTGTTGGAAAGATCAGGAATTCAAGGCCCATACCTAAACATGATAAAAGCAATCTACAGCAAACCAGTAGCCAACATCAAAGTAAATGGAGAGAAGCTGGAAGCAATCCCACTAAAATCAGGGACTAGACAAGGCTGCCCACTTTCTCCCTACCTTTTCAACATAGTACTTGAAGTATTAGCCAGAGCAATTCGACAACAAAAGGAGATCAAGGGGATACAAATTGGAAAAGAGGAAGTCAAAATATCACTTTTTGCAGATGATATGATAGTATATATAAGTGACCCTAAAAATTCTACCAGAGAACTCCTAAACCTGATAAACAGCTTCGGTGAAGTAGCTGGATATAAAATAAACTCAAACAAGTAAATGGCCTTTCTCTATACAAAGAATAAACAGGCTGAGAAAGAAATTAGGGAAGCAACACCCTTCTCAATAGTCACAAATAATATAAGATATCTTGGCGTGACTCTAACTAAGGAAGTGAAAGATCTGTATGATAAAAACTTCAAATCTCTGAAGAAAGAAATTAAGGAAGATCTCAGAAGATGGAAAGATCTCCCATGCTCATGGATTGGCAGGATCAACATTGTAAAAATGGCTATCTTGCCAAAAGCAATCTACAGACTCAATGCAATCCCCATCAAAATTCCAACTCAATTCTTCAACGAATTAGAAGGAGCAATTTGCAAATTTGTCTGGAATAACAAAAAACCTAGGATAGCAAAAAGTCTTCTCAAGGATAAAAGAACTTCTGGCAGAATCACCATGCCAGATCTAAAGCTTTACTACAGAGCAATTGTGATAAAAACTGCATGGTACTGGTATAGAGACAGACAAGTAGACCAATGGAATAGAATTGAAGACCCAGAAATGAACCCACACACCTATGGTCACTTGATCTTCGACAAGGGAGCTAAAACCATCCAGTGGAAGAAAGACAGCATTTTCAACAATTGGTGCTGGCACAACTGGTTGTTATCGTGTAGAAGAATGTGAATCGATCCATTCCTATCTCCTTGTACTAAGGTCAAATCTAAGTGGATCAAGGAACTTCACATGAAACCAGAGACACTGAAACTTATAGAGGAGAAAGTGGGGAAAAGCCTTGAAGATATGGGCACAGGGGAAAAATTCCTGAACAGAACAGCAATGGCTTGTGCTGTAAGATCGAGAATTGACAAATGGGACCTAATGAAACTCCAAAGTTTCTGCAAGGCAAAAGACACCGTTAATAAGACAAAAAGACCACCAACAGATTGGGAAAGGATCTTTACCTATCCTAAATCAGATAGGGGACTAATATCCAACATATATAAAGAACTCAAGAAGGTGGACTTCAGAAAATCAAATAACCCCATTAAAAAATGGGGCTCAGAACTGAACAAAGAATTCTCACCTGAGGAATACCGGATGGCAGAGAAACACCTGAAAAAATGTTCAACATCCTTAATCATCAGGGAAATGCAAATCAAAACAACCCTGAGATTCCACCTCACACCAGTCAGAATGGCTAAGATCAAAAATTCAGGTGACAGCAGATGCTGGCGTGGATGTGGAGAAAGAGGAACACTCCTCCATTGTTGGTGGGAGTGCAGGCTTGTACAACCACTCTGGAAATCAGTCTGGCGGTTCCTCAGAAAGTTGGACATAGTACTACCTGAGGATCCATCAATACCTCTCCTGGGCATTTATCCAGAAGGTCTCCCAACTGGTAAGAAGGACACATGCTCCACTATGTTCATAGCAGCCTTATTTATAATAGCCAGAAGCTGGAAAGAACCCAGATGCCCCTCAACAGAGGAATGGATACAGAAAATGTGGTACATCTACACAATGGAGTACTACTCAGCTATTAAAAAGAATGAATTTATGAAATTCCTAGCCAAATGGATGGACCTGGAGGGCATCATCCTGAGTGAGGTAACACATTCACAAAGAAACTCACACAATATGTACTCACTGATAAGTGGATATTAGCCCCAAACCTAGGATACCCAAGATATAAGATATAATTTGCTAAACACATGAAACTCAAGAAGAATGAAGACTGAAGTGTGGACACTATGCCCCTCCTTAGATTTTGGAACAAAACACCCATGGAAGGAGTTACAGAGACAAAGTTTGGAGCTGAGATGAAAGGATGGACCATGTAGAGATTGCCATATCCAGGGATCCACCCCATAATCAGCATCCAAACGCTGACACCATTGCATACACTAGCAAGATTTTATTGAAAGGACCCAGATGTAGCTGTCTCTTGTGAGACTATGCCGGGGCCTAGCAAACACAGAAGTGGATGCTCACAGTCAGCTAATGGATGGATCATAGGGCTCCCAATGGAGGAGCTAGAGAAAGTAGCCAAGGAGCTAAAGGGATCTGCAACCCTATAGGTGGAACAACATTATGAACTAACCAGTACCCCGGAGCTCTTGACTCTAGCTGCATATGTATCAAAAGATGGCCTAGTCGGCCATCACTGGAAAGAGAGGCCCATTGGACTTGCAAACTTTATATGCCCCAGTACAGGGGAACACCAGGGCCAAAAAGGGGGAGTGGGTGGGCAGGGGAGTGGGGGTGGGTGGATATGGGGGACTTTTGGTATAGCATTGGAAATGTAAATGAGCTAAATACCTAATAAAAAATGGAAAAAAAAAACTTGTAGGTAGTTTGGTGTCCCCATTCCTCCACAGAGTGTCCTGTCTGTCTACTGGACGTGGTCTCTTCAGTTTCCATATCCACACTGTTGAGCATTTTGGCTAAGGCCACCTGCCTTGACTCCTGGGAGCCTCCCTCATCTTGGGTCTCTGGGACTTCCTAGAGAATCTCCCAGCCCCAGCAACTGCAGATTTTCATTTATTATCCTGGACTTTTGGGCCTCTCTTCTCTTTCTCCCCATGCCTGGTCCTGCACTCTCTTCTCATCTTCCTGTCCTCTCTCACCCAGATCTCTTGCTCTCTCTGCCTCCCATGACTATTTAGTTCCCCCTTCTAAGTAGGATTCAAGCATCCTCACTTGAACCTGGTGAATAGACTACTCGAGCATTTTAGTTGGGTCCCGAGGGTCACTTTGAACCCTACATCTGCTTCAATGCAGATGGGGTGCTCATGTCAGGAAAGATTTTCCACACAATTCTGAAGACCTCATCAGACTATCTTGAAGTCTCAGAGCAGATGGAAGCAATTTCATTCTTACCTGTTCTCCTCCCCATAGTCCATGTGCGGAGAAGCAACTCTTTCTGGTTCCCTTCAGGGATGACTTTAACTCCCTTGCCAAACTGTCCCCCTCTCACTTACTCCTGAGGATCTCAGCTGACTTATTGACTCGTCCAAGTGCTTTTTCAGAGTGATATAAAGGTGGCCATTATAGGTTAATTCACAGTATCCTTGGTTATAGTACCCACCACAGAACACATTGCAGATTATGTGATAGCCTAGGCAAGACCTCTTTCTCAGCCATTCTCACTGGGTTGAGTTATTGGTAGGACCCCCCAATGAGTACACACCCCATCCAGGTACTTTTCTAACCTTCACATTTGGACTTAACCTAGAACAGTGGCTCTCTGGATTCTAGAGTCTCCATGGGTAATATTTTCTGGGGTAAAGACATGGTGCCTAGGGGCAACCCCTTGGGGATCTGGAAAGTTGGGATTTCTAGTGCAGTTAACTCACCAGTTGCATTATGGCTGTTGAGGTGGAACAGTTTGTTCAGTTTTTCTATGAACTTCTTTGTGAGTCTCAGGTTTCTCTCTGTCTGCCTTTCCCAGTATTCTACTCCTTGCTGTTCTAACCATGGTAACTATGGCTCCACCTTGGGCTCTTTCCTCTGCTGTTGTATCCCTGGTGCTGTGTGTGGTCCATGTGGGCAGCATAGATGAACTGGAGTTACAGAGGTTAGATCAGGTCAGGTCAGGTCAGGAGGGTTTGGAAATAGAGTTGAAAGTTTGAACCTATAGGCAGCCCAAGGTGAAATTCCAACCCTTCTCCCAGGATCCCAAGCAGGTATGGGGTGTGGTTGGATTTGTAGTGGAGCAGGGAAATCCTCAGAATGCAGTATGGAGAAAAAAACATAAGGTGATGTCTGGGCTAAGCTGGGGACTAGGTTTCCCTGATGCTGCCCCAGGGGATATGCATTCTTTTTGCTCTTCCAGTTGAGGTCCTTTCTCTCATGACACACACACTTGCCCTCTGGATGCTGGGTCAGGGTCATCACAACCAGGAACATCAGGAGGAGAACTTCAGGGACAAAGGTCTTTATCCTGCTAGAAGAGTGGAGACTGAGTCTCTGGTAGCCGATATTCCCTTTATAATACATTTTGATTTGAAGGAGGATGATTGGATCTCTAAGGAATCCCAATGGCAGTGAGTCATGGAAAGATGAACTCCTGGGAGAGAAAGCTCCAGGGCTCTGCCTACTCAGCTCAGATCCATCGCTGGGGCCTGGAATCCTAACAGTGTCTGGGGACCCTGATTGTTGTTCCCCTCATTCTGGTCATAATATCCTCTGAGCCCATCCAGAGACCAATAAATCAGCAGTTCTCAAGCATTTTGATGTCAGGAAATCCACACAGTTTTAGAAATTATCTACCATCAAAGAAACTAATGATTACAGACGTTATGTAAGTCCAAGTTCACTGTGTGAGGAAGTGTAAGATTTCAGACATTTGATGCATTGAACACGCAAGTAATACAGTGCATGTACGAATGAAAGCAGAATGTTTACCAAAAGCAACAACTGTCTTCCAAAATACAATGAAATGTTAAAAATAATAGATATGAACATTTCTGCTTGTTACAGGCTCATCTTCCTTGTTAGAGATTTCTTGGCCTTTAATCCTATTTTTTTTAATATCTTAGTTTCACTTGCTATACTGGCTAGTTTTGTGTCAACTTGACACAGCTGTAGTTATCACAGAGAAAGGAGCTTCAGTTGAGGAAATGCCTCCATGAGATCCAGCTGTAAGGCATTTTCTCAATCAGTGATCAAGGGGGAGGGCTCCTTGTGGGTGGGGCCATCTCTGGGCTGGTAGTCTTGGGTTCTATAAGAGAGCAGGCTGAGCAAGCCAGGGGAAGCAAGCCAGTAAGGAACATCCCTCCATGGCCTCTGCATCAGCTCCTGCTTCCTGACCTGCTTGAGTTCCAGTCCTGACTTCCTTGGTGATCAATAGCAGTATGGAAGTGTAAGCTGAATTTCCTCCCCAACTTGCTTCTTGGTCATGATGTTTGTGCAGAAATGGAAACCCTGCCTAAGACAAATTGGTACCAGCATAGTGAGGTATTCCTGTGACAACCTGACCATGTTTTGGGAAGGACTGTGGAAGGACTTTGGAACTTGTGGGCTAGAAGATCCATTCGGTGTTAAGAACTCTGTGAGATGTTGTGTAGGAGCTTGGAAGATAACGTTGAGAACAGTGCAGAAAATGGAGGCCTGGCTTGTGAAATTTCAGAGGGAAAATTAAAGACTCTTTTCAGGGCCATTGATATTTTGGATTGTGAAGATTCTGTGGTTCTGGTTAGCTGGGGCTGAGGAATCAGCTGTGATTAACAAGATACCACAACTACTCAAGTGAAAACTTGGCGTTACTGGGACTATTGATGCTGGTTAGCTGGAGCTAAGAAATTAGCAGTGATTAAGAAGAGACCAGCATCATTGAGGTGACATCTTCTGGGAAGTGTTTTCTGAGAGCACAGAGGCTGTGTTCCAGAGATAGCCAAGGTTGTACCTTGTGCTTCGGCTGGACTTGGTAATGTGTAAGAGTCACCCAGGTGGTACTGGTTTTGAAGGCATGAAGGAGTCACACAGAGCAGCTGAGGCTTGGCACTGTGAGAGGCCATGGAAGGCCTTTGGTGAAAGTGCAGCCTCAGTTGCAATTGACTGCTCAGGACTGAAGGGGTCATGCAAAGGAGTTGAGGCTTGGTACCATGAAGAGAGCCCATGAGAGGCTATTGGTGAAGCCTAGTTACAGTGGAAGACAGCAGTGTTTTGGAGATGCCAGTACCATGAGATGACCACGGAGAACAGCAGTAGCAGTGGAGTACAGGCAGCTGGAGCCTAGAAGACAAGCTGTGTGCTACAAAGGACAGGGCTGGAGAAGTGACCTAAGCCCTTAGAGGAGCCCAGAAGATCATGAGTTGGATCCCAGACATTGGACAGTTGGAGTTTAATTTTTGCTTTTGATTGTGACTGTGCCCTGATATTTTTCCCTCTTGAAGGAAGTATTTTAGTGGAACCCACAGTTAAGAGACTTTTAATTGTAAAGACTTTGGATTTTAAGAGAGATTGAAATTTTAAGAATTTGCAAAGATTGTGGGACTTTTAAAGTTATTTAGATCTTGGGGATGAATAAGAAATAAGGGTTGAGGCTTACTAGTGATTTGTTTGTGTGTCACGTTGACAAGGGGTCGACTGTACTGGCGAGTTTTGTGTCAACTTGACACAGCTGGAGTTATCACAGAGAAAGGAGCTTCAGTTGAGGAAATGCCTCCATGAGATCCAACTGTAAGGCATTTTCTCAATTAGTGATCAAGGGGGAAAGGCTCCTTGTGGGTGGGACCATCTCTGGGCTGGTAGTCTTGGGTTCTATAAGAGAGCAGGCTGAGCAAGCTAGGGGAAGCAAGCCAGTAAGGAACATCCCTCCATGGCCTCTGCATCAGCTCCTGCTTCCTGACCTGCTTGAGTTCCAGTCCTGACTTCCTTGGTGATCAATAGCAGTATGGAAGTGTAAGCTGAATAAACCCTTTCCTCCCCAACTTGCTTCTTGGTCATGATGTTTGTGCAGGAATAAAAACCCTGACTAAGACACTTACAATGTAGAAAATACAGCTTCATTGAAATAAACAGGACAAATATAAAATATAATAAAATATATTGTATCTATATAATATAGTAAGTATATTAAATGAAATGTTTTATGATATTATATAATATAATTACACATATAATAAATTATATATATATATATATATGTGTGTGTATATACATATTTGATTTTACATGCACATAGACACACAGACACACACAGACACACACACAGACACACACACACACACACACACACATATTTGAGTTTTTGAGACAGAGATTCTCTTTGTAGAGCTGCTTGTCTGCCTGTCCTGAAATTTAATATGTGTAGGAGACTGGCCTTGAACTCAGAGATCTACTTACCTCTGCCTCTCACGGGCTGGGAATAAAGGTGTTGGCAATTAATTTACAGTTCAGGAAGAATATTTTGAAGGTTTAAAAATTAAGTTTATGTTGCTGTCAGGCATTGACCAGAGAAGTATGTTTGGACTTGGGTTTAGGGAAGTGGAAATTCTATATTATTTGGTTACTACAAAGGGTGTTTGAGATCCCAGAGTAGTACCATGCCTTTCTTTTTTTATTTTAATTTTTATTAGATATTTTCTTCATTTACATTTCAAATGCTATCCTGAAAGTCCTCTATACCCTCCCCCCTCCCTGCTCCCCAACCCACCCACTCCTGCTTCCTGGCCCTGGCATTCTCCTATACTGGGGCATAGTACCTTCACAGGACCAAGGGCCTCTTGGGTACTTTCTCTAGCTCCTTTATTGGGGACTCTGTGCTCTATGCAATGGATAGGTGTGAGCATTCACTTCTGTGGAATCACTGTCCCTGATCTCTAGCTATACTTCAGAGCAATTGTGATAAAAACTGCATGGTACTGGTACATTGAACAGACAGGTAGATCAAGGAAAAGTTACAACCCTGGATGAAGATGTAGAACTCTCAGCTCTGCCTGTGCCATGTCTGCCTGGATGCTGCCATGCTCTCACCTTGATGATAATGGACTGAACCTCTGAACCTGTAAGCCAGCCCCAATTAAATGTTGTTTTTTGTAAGGCTTGCCTTGGTCATGGTGTCTGTTCACAGCAGTAAAACCCTAATTAAGACAGAAGTTGGTACCAGGGACTGGGGTATTGCTGTGATAGGCCTGACCATGCTTTTATTTGAAAGAATGTGGATTTTGGGACTTTGGATTTGGAAAGCAATGGAATGCTTTAAAAGGGGCTTAATGGGTTATCCTAGTAGGAATATGGAAGACTTTGTTGCTGGGAGTGATTTGAACTGTGTTGACCTGGCCCAAGAGATTTCAAAGGAGAAGAATTTCAGAATGTGGCATAAAGACTGTTTTTGTGGTATTTTGGTGAAGAATGTGGGTGGGTTGGTGAGTAGGGGGAAGGGGAGGGGCCTCTCCTCCCATAGTTGACTGACTAGGCCATCCTGTGCTACATATGCAGCTGGAGCCATGAGTCCCACCATGTGTATTCTTTTGGTTGCTGGTTTAGTCTCAAGTAGCTCTGGGGGTACTGGTTAGTTCATATTGTTGTTCCTCCTATGGGGCTTCAGCTCTTTGGATCCTCTCTAGCTTCTTCTTTGGGGACCCAGTGCTCCGTCTAATGGATAGCTTTGAGCACCTAATTATTTCTTTGTCAGGTACTGGCAGAGACTCTCAGGAGACAGCTATATCAGGCTCCTGTCAACAAGCACTTGTTGCTATCCACATCTCATTGTGTTTTGGATTTCCTGGATGTTTTGGATTAGGAGTTTTTTGCTTTTTGTGTTTTCTTTCACTGTTGTGTCAATATTTTCTATGGTACCTTCTACACATGAGATTCTCTCTTCTATCTCTTGTATTCTGTTGGTGATGCTTGCATCTATGACTCCTGATCTCTTTCCTAGGTTTTCTAACTCCAGGGCTGTCTCCCTTTGTGATTTCTTTATTGTTTCTGGTTCCATTTTTAGATCTTCGACAGTGTTTTCATTTCCTTTGACTGTTTGATTGTGTTTTCTTATCATTTTAAAAGGGATTTTATCCCTACTGTCAGCTCCTGCTTTGGGGCTCCCAGGCATCACAAAACCATTTCATCTGTATATCGACAAGTGGAACGGAATAGCCAAAGGGGTCTTGACTCAAACTCTGGGACCATGGAAATGGCCTGTGGCCTATATGTCAAAAAAAAATTAGACCCAGTGGCAGCAGGATGGCCACTGTGCCTGCACATCTTTGCAGCCACAGCATCAATGGTTAAAGGTGCAGATAAACTAACTATGGACAGAATTTAAACATGACTACCCCATGCAGTCAAAGGAGTGCTCAAACACCCACAAGACATGTGGCTCAGTAATGCCCATGTGTCTCACTATCAAACCCTACTAATCGATCCTGGCCAAGATACTTTCTAGCAGCCTGCTTCCTTAAATCCTGAAACCCTCCTGTCTGACCCAGACTTAGATCAGCTGCTCCACCAATGCAGTAAAATCTTGGCACAAGCATACAGTACTAGACTGGACCTAAAAGACTTGCCTTTACCAGGGGCAGAGCAGACTTGGTTCATGGATAGAAGCAGTTTCATTTGAGAGGGACAGAGGAAGAGAGGAACAGCAGTGACCATAGCAATGGAGGTAATTTGGGCCTGGTCTCTCTCCCCAGGTACCTCAGCTCAAAAAGCTGAACTGATAGCACTATCTCAGGCCCTCATAATGGGAAAAGGACTGATTGTCAACATCTACATCAATAGCTGGTATGCATTTGCGACCACCCATATACATGGAGCCATATACCAGGAGAGAGGGCTGCTAACTGCAGAAGGAAAAACTATCAAAAACAAAGATGAGATCCTACAGTTACTTGAAGCCCTCAGGATGCCAAAGAGAGTGGCAATCATACAATGTCCGGGCCACCAAAAAAGAACCACGGCAGTTGCCAGAGGTAATAACTTGACTGTCAGAACTGCCAAAGTTCTTAGAGTTAAAGTTCAAAGCCTTAGAGGAAACAGCTGCTTCCGTGTTAGCTGCCACTCTACCAGAACCATCCAACCCCAACCTACTGGAATGCCCAGCCTACACAGAGGAGGAGGACAAATGGGCCAAGAGTCAGCCCATGAGCTGGAGTTCAGAAGGCTTGTGGCAGATGACTGAAGGTTAGCTAATATTACCAGCCTCCCTAGAAAGATCTATCCTCAAGAAAATCCCCAGAGTCACTCGCATGGGAGTGAAACAGATGGCAGATGCAGTGAGACAACCTAAAGTGATTTTCAGAAACATGCAGCATACTATCAAAGATGTAGTATCAAGCTGCAAAGCTTGCCAACTGACCAACACCCACAACACTGCCAAACATCCTGGATCATGTCTGTGAGGTTAGAGACCAGGGACCTACTGGGAAGTTGATTTTACAGAAATCAAACCAGGAAAGTACGGCTACAGGTACTTACTAGTGTTCGTGGATACATTCTCCATATGGTCAGAGCCTTTCCGACGAAGACTGAGACTGCAAACGTAGTAGCTAAGAAGTTACTGGAATATATCCTATCCAGGTATGGCTTCACGCATACGATAGGGTCAGACAATGGACCAGCATTTGTGTCCAAAGTAAGCCAGGATATAGTGAGATATATTGGGGCGGATTGGAAATTACATTTTGTGTACAGGCCCCAAAGTTCAGGACAGGTAGAAAGAATGAATCAGACACTTCAGGAGACCTTGACTAAATTAGCCCTGGAGACTGCCATAGACTGGTGGCATGCCTTCCCTTTGCTCTTACTGGTTAGGACCAACTCCTTTTGAAATCATGTATGGTGTCCCGGCCCCTATTGTTCCTAACCTTCAGTCAGCAACCATCGTAGAATTAGAAGATGATGTATTAATAACTAAGGTCAGAGCAACACAATGGGTACATGAGCAGGTGTGGCCTAAACTGGGTGCCCTCTATGAAATAGGCCGGGTTCCAGAGTCCCACAAGTTTCAACCTGGAGACTAGGTTTCGCCAGGAAGAGCTGGAGCCTTAGTGGCAGGGACCTTAAGTCATCCTGCTAACAGCTCCAACAGTTGTATAGGTGGACAGGGTCACTGTTTGGATACACTGCACTCACATTAGACATGCTGATCCATTCTTTCCAGAAGAAGATGGTCAGAATTCACAGCTGCCAATGCTGGAATAGAGGATCCAAAGGAGCACTCATCCCTTCAAGTTATAATTAACTAGGTCCCAAGCTTACTGTTTTTACTGGTTGCATGCACTAATGTTCCCAGCCCATGTCTCCATTCACAGATCAAAAACTCACACCAGCCTTATGACTTGACTTGGACAATTGAGAATCCTGAAACAGGTTACTGGGGCCCAACTGGCTAATACAAAAAAGCCACTTGGGACACCGTGGTTTCCAGACTTTGCCTTTGATCTGTGCCAGTTGTCTGATAACTCATGGCCTGACACCCAACAGACTTTATGGCATTCATACCTACCATGTGGGTGGAGAACTTTTTATATATGTCCTGGAGAAAAAAAGAATTGTTACATGTGGGGGTTCAGAACAATTTTACTGTGCTTCCTGGGGATGTGAGACATCAGTTACAGGGATAAAAACCTGGGGAGTGTTGAAGGAAGACCTTATCGTGCTCACCAGGAAGGGGAGCAGGTCTGAAGTTTTACTGAGGTTCACAGACAAAGGGAAAGAGGAAAATGCTTGGGAAGCTGGGAAGTCCTGGGGCCTCCAACTCCACATCTTTGCAGGGATTAGTCCTGGCCTCCTCTTCACCATCAGACTTGTAGTAAAACCGGTTGTGAACTCCCTGCTGGTGGCTGTAAGTCCAAAGTGAATTCTGGCAAACCCTAAACCTATATCAAGAGGTCCTGCCCTGGAAAAAACCTGCACCAAAGCTGGTCCTCAGACCTGAGACTGCTGCCCCAACCAGTGCACCCACAGCAGGGTTCTCCAGCCTTGGGATTTTTAAAAATTGCACAGAGCCTTTAGATCTGCTCTGGTCAATGATGCTAAAAACCTTACAGATTTTGAAAGGCTCCCAGCCAGATCTAACCACCTCCAGCTAGCTGTAGTATAATGCCAGATCCTCCTTTTATGAAGGTCTTGGATTTATATCTAAATATAGTGTCTGAGAGAGACACTGCATGCAGATGATCCCAAGAAGGCCCAGCCTAACCCAGCAGACAATATCAGGACAGGGGACCTACCTGGGAAAAGTTCCCTTGTCATATCAGCATCTTTGTAAGCAAACAATCCCCACAGTTCATTCCAAATGGGTTATTCCACCTGAACAGGCTTTGTGGGGCTGTTCAACGGGGTTGACTCTGTGTACAGAGAGAGGTCCTTAATTCCCCTACTGTGAGGAGTTCTGTATTCTAGTACAGTTGGTGCCAGGCATAACCTATTATTCAGAGGAAATAGTGCTGAAGAACCTAATAAGACATGTTGGGGGAGACCTCATGAGGCAGAAGAGAGAACCTATTTTCCTAACTTTGGCTGTAATTCTGAGAGCAGGGCTAGCTGGGTCAGGCACTGTGATAGCAGCCCTAAGATTGCAAGAGAAGAGCTATAACAGTCTTAAATTAGATACAGATCAAGACAACCAATGCTTAGAAAAATCCATTGCATGCCTAGAGGGAAATGTAGATTCCCTGGCTGAGGGAGTTTTGCAGAACAGACTAGGGTTAGACTTAGTGTTTCTGCAGCAGGGAGGCCTGTGTGCTGCTCTAGGAGAAGAATGTTGCTTTTATGTAAATCACTCTGGAATAATCAGAGAATCACTAGCTTAGGTTAGAGAAAGCACAGAAAGGCGCCAAAGAGAACGAGAAAACTCCAAAAGCTGGTACATCATTCACTATTTGATAATTCCCTACTGTTAACTATCCTCATTTCAACATTCACAGGGCCCCTGATGATTCTTCTGTTACTGCCCACATTGGGTCCATGCATAATCAATAAGCTTTTGCAGTATATAAAGCAGAGATTAGGGTCTATTCAACTGATGGTGATGAGATCCAATACCAACCAGTTAGCACAGATGATTTAGGCCTATAAAGAGTTCAAGATTGGTATCTAGTGCCACCAAAAGAAAGAGGAATATTGTAACTCTGGAATTACTGAAACTAGAGAGACTTCAGTGTTGTACAGACAGTTTGAGGAGACACATGCTGGCTGAGATTTCCCAGTGGCTCCTTTCTGTATTGTTATAAGTTGTGTAGGGAATAGCCACCACTGTGATTACTGGCGAGACTGAACATAGCTGTCTCTCACTTTACTCTTGGAAATAAACCCTTTTATTAGAGCTCATGGAGGTAGCAGGATCCAGGCCTAGAAAAATGTTCTGATTTTTATCTCAGATAAGTGTCCAGAACTGTGACTGTAGATTCAGATAAATGTGATGGAAGATATGTACATGAAGAGGGATAACTGGCTGCCTGGGTTTCTATTCTAAATAGGAAAATTCCCTCTGATTTCTGAGAGCTGAGCATCAAATCTCTGCCACTTCTGTCATTGCTGCTATGAATGTGTGCACTATTCTTTTTATGCTACACAATGGAGTTAATGTCAGCACATAAATCCCAGGCTAAATAAGCAGCTGTGTGGAGGGAATCTGCTGTCATATGTCAGGTTACACGCTCAGCTCAAGTTTGAAATTCCCATGGAGATGTGAACTAAGATTCATTCCATCCTTTGTTTACTTTTAGTCCTTCTCCTCTGTATCAGAAAAGTCACCACTGTTCCTATAAGAAGGGCTCTAAGAACTAGAGAAGTCACAATAGCCATGAATGGGAAGGTGCATGTTGGCAGCTCTGGAAAGTGAAAGGAAAGTAAGCAATTGTGAGGCCTCTGACCGCCACCTCTCAGTCTTGACCCTGCTCTAGTTCTCACAAAGGACACCCTCTCTCTCTCTAAATAGTCTTTGTGCTCACTCCCTGTCCTTACCCCATCTTGATGTGATGGACTCAGGCAGCCCTTCATGATTCACATGACATCTGTATCTCTGCTCTTCCCCAGGGCATTACTACACTACCTATATTGGGAAGGTTCCATCTCTTGCAGGCCTGGTCTCTACCCCCTCCATGTCCTGAGTGAAGGCTTAGCCCTTTAGGTCTAATTCTCAGAGGACAGGAGCTCCATTCTCACAGAACATGGAACATTTTCTTTTCTTTACCTCTTCTAAGCAAAATTTCCTTCCCATAGTCCAGCTATGAGAGGAATGACTTCTGACATTCAAACTCCAGGTAAGTCTTCACATTTTGTGCGTAATCTAACCCCTCCCACAGTTGTCTGAGTCTTTCAGCTGTTCTGCCAGCTGTAGTCCAAGTCCTCAGGTCTCCATTCATTGAGATATAAATGGGTCCATTGATGCCTAAGAATTCTAAGAATCCATGACTGAAACCCCCTCATGACAGTGCATCTCAGCTGTATTTGAGCTGTGAAGGGAGAGGGCCCTAGAGAGTTCTCTTCCAGGCATCCATCTTTCCATCACCAAACCCAAATGTCCTCTATCACTACCTTTGGGAATTCTTAAGAAAAACTGATCAGGCTCATCCCTTCAAGATTAGGAAATGAACAGATAATAGCAAAGTCTGAGTCTCTGTCTCCATTCTTCAAACAGAATGAAGACCTGTGTTACCAAGGCTCTCCTCCTGCTGCTGCTGGCTCTACTGTCTCTGACCAGAGGGTGAGTGGGGTTGTCGATAGGGAAAGGACATCAGCAAAGGACTCCATCCCTACAGGTGGAGCACCAGGAAACTCTGTCTTCTCTCTAGCCCAGAAAAAACTTCCATTCACTTCTCCATTTTATATCCTACCCCTGCTCCTTGCTTTCTAATTCCAGCTATTCTTGGGGGCTGTGTTGTGGAGCAACATGGGGTCCTAGTGTGGGGTTAACATCTAAAGACTCACTATATCTAGGTGCATACTTTCTTGGATTTTACCAAGCTCTCTTCACCTGGCCTGGGCTTCTTGAGGCCCAGTTCATAAGTGTTGTTGATGACACACAATTTGAGAGATTCAACTACAGAGAAGATGTTTAGTGAATGGAACACTGTGCACCATGGAAAGATCAAAAGAAACCAAAGAATTGGAAGGATAGAACATATGCTGTTCTAGACTGTTTTCAGCAATTAAGAGTGTTAATGAACAGAAGGCTCAAAATCTCCAACTACAGTGCAACTGTTGAGTGAGCCCCAATCACAAACCACAAATTCACAGCTCACCATGGGGTTGATCCCAGTCTCCGTGTCCAAGTATTTCCCCTGGAAAATGTGACCCATGACTCAAGAGACACTGTTCTGAATTGCTGTCCACTTTAAGATCAAATCAGTCCAATTAGAAATGGCATATCAAAGAGACCATTTCTCTGTGTGATTCTATCACTTTCTAGGGCTTGTTGAAGTGACTGAAAGTGGGTTATTGTTCAGGATATCACACAACCCAGAGGAGGTATGACTGCTATGTCCTGTTTCAAGGTGATTTCAGTCACAAATTCTTTGAAGTAGCCTTCAATGACCATGATTTCATCAGGCTGAATAAGGACCTGATGACATGGACTCCAGTTGGCAAATTTGCTGAGATGTGCAAGAAGCTGTGGGATTCATCAGGTGTTCCAGAAGGTTTGCAGACTTACCTGTTGGGTGTGAGCTGATCTATGGGAAAGCATTTTTGCTGAGACAAAGTAAGAAAACACACTGCCCCATCTGTTCTGACACTTGAGCTCCTGTCCCCTGAGGATTTCTCCTCAACAGGGAGAAGCTGGAACACTAACCCTGTCTTGCATCAAAGGGGAAAGAGGGCTTGGGGGTTTCCTGTATCTACATGAAAAAAGACTCCCTAGTGTTCAGCATTCTCTTAGGAGGGTTCAGTTTGTGAATTAAACAGCAGCTACTCCCATTTAATTCATGAACCATGATCTCTTTCAGGCTTGTCAATGTCTGTGTACAATGACTCTGAGGTCTATCCCCAATGTGTCTTTGAGTCTTTAATCTCCTCCCAGAACCAGAATTCAATACTCCTACAGGGAGATACATCATTTGCTCCTCTATCCTGGTTCATGTTGATTCTGAAACCATCCAAGGAATAGATTACCTCATCCATATCCTAAGTTTAGGTTGCTGTGAGGAGTTGGCACCTCTCCTTCAAGCTAAATCTACTGTATTCACACAAAGTTACATGTGCATTGATTGATCCCCAGGAAGGATGCCAAATGCCTAACATTTCTGATTGTTTCCCAAAGACACTCCTAAAATACATGTAACTCGTAAGGTCAGACCTGACACAAAAATCACATTGAGGTACTGGGCCTTCAACTTCTACCCTGATGAAATTACCCTGACCTGGGAAAAGGGATGAGAGCAACCAAACCTCACACATGGAGGTGTCAGAGACCATGCCTGCAGGGGATGGAAGCTTCTAGAAGTGGGCAGATGTTGTGGTACCTTCTGGAGAAGAGCATAGATACACATGTCATGTGAATCACAAGGGGCTGCCTGAGCTCATCACCCTGAGATGGGGTAAGGACTGAAAGTGAACATAGACACGGTTCTGAGAGAATGGGAGTCCTCAGAGACAACTACAGCATGGTCAAGATATAGAGCAGCATGTCAGTGTTGTCACTCTGCTTTTCTTTGTTTCCTTCCCAGAGCCTCCTGAGCCGACCTTACCCATCATGCCTATTGTTATTGCTGTGGTTCTTGGAGCTCTGCTTATGGGGGTAGTGGTTGCTTTTCTGATATGGAATAGGAGAACTAGAGTTAGGAAAGGGGCAGGGACTTAATTTATGTCTTGAGGGAACTAACACTGCCAATCTGTGAGTGCCCTGCCACATGACAGCAGATTTCATCCACACAGCTGCAGTTCATACACGGCAGATGTGCTGAGAGTACCTACATTGTTTGAGCATAACAGAAATAATAAACAGAATCATAACTACATTGACAGAGGTGACAGAGACCTCCATCTCAACTGTCAGAGACAATTTCCTATTTAGATTAAACTTCCAGGGTTCCAGATATCACACTTCATGTACAGGTTTCCATCATGATTCTCTGGATCTGCAGTCACAGTTCTGGACACTTATCTGAGATAAAGACCAGGAGATCCCTCTAGGTCGTCTTCATCCTGCTGCCTCTATGACCTCCCATATAAGAGCATGTTTCCAGATTAAACAGGAAAAAGCTATGTTCAGTCTAGTCAGTAATAATAGTTGTGGCTCATCCACGAGAAACTTACATTAATATCGAAAAGAGCACACCCAGTTTTGCTTTGCTTGCCACAGTGAGGTGAATTTCCTAGGTGCCCAGCTTTATGTTACAGCATTAAAAAATGACATCCTAAAGGGCCTGGTGTGTATCTGTGAGAGTGACAGAGGATAGAACACTGAGAGATGGGGACGCATTTGAGTGAGTGATGCATTGTTAATTATCTCACCATTTAAAGACATATATCTGGGTTTCTTCTTTGTTCTTTTTTATCTACAGGTTAAGGTATATGTCTCAATGTGGTACCTGGACATTACGCATAGTGTCTGGTTTCTCCTCCCATGTTGCCTTCTCTTTCTAAATCTGACTATGACTATGTGTCTCCCTTCTCTGAGCACAGTGTAAGCAGGTCATGGGCAGCAACAAGCCTCATCCTGATCCTTACTTTGTGTATTCCCCAGTCATCTCTTCTACTCCAACACAGGCAGAGCTAGGAATTCTCCATCCCTGATTGGAATTTAGCTTTTACTAGCCTACCTACCACTTCATGTTTTTGTCCTTAATTAAGCATTTGTATATGGTTGTGCAACATGCTGGCAGATCATTTCAATGGTTCATTTCCTAAACATGAGTAAAATTTGATGGAAAAAATAAAGGCTGATAAACGTATGAAATTTGTGTTTGATGTGTTACATCCATTGCCTGTATGGCATTGGTTTTAGTGTGGAGTCAAGGGAGCCCTGGACTATGCACAGTTGTTGCTGGGTCCAACTGGGCTTCTCCATTGTCCCTTTCCACCTGTGTGTCATCATCTTGCTTTCTCCTAATCCCACTCCTTCAATATACCTGTTTTCTGGGTTATGTGATCAAAACATCTAAGACATTTTTAGGGCTTTGTCCAGTGTCTGGTATATTCTCTCATATTGAGAGTCAGTCTGGTCAGGCCTCAGTCTGATGTTAAATCAGGAGATATTTAGATCTTGTTTTCAACTTGGATTATTCTTGTTTTCATTTATGTGTATTACTCTGTGTCATTGTATTCTGTTGTCAACTGTCAGTGACAATATTAGGACATGTTTCTGTTATTGTCCCACAAAAGATATCTGAGCTATTCTATCAAAGATGTGAGAGGTAAACTGATAGCCTTGGGTAGTATAACATGTCTGAAATACCACCAGGGAAGAGGTTTTGTCCACAGGATGTATGCAAGAATAAGACCAACCTGGGCTGAGGACCTGTTCCCAAGTAAAGCATTAGACAAATACTTTAAGAACTGAATGGTATTATGTTGGACATAGCTCTAGCATGCTAATGTCAATCCAAACAATCTGAATTAGTATTTGCTTTTGTTATAGAAAGTAGGTTTGATGTAAACAAAGTTGTGTCTAAGAAACATAATGACTCAGCAATATAGCCACTGTCTCAATCCTGATGCTTTTTTTCAGGTATTTTTGATAACCTAACCTCCTTGCTCTCACATGGAAGATCAAGGTCCCGCCTTGTGCATGATCAGGGTTCATTTCTCACTGTGCCCAGGTTGAAACTCCATGTGGTATTTTCATAAAGATTTAGCTAGGCATGATCTCGGGAATGCTATTTGGATTTAGGCACTTCACTGAAGAATGTGACTTACAGGATGAAAATCAGATTCAGTGAATGGACAGATTGGGCCTAAATATGAAAGAAGTAACAGGGTCTCCTAGGGCTCACGCCAGACTGTACCCATGTGCCTGGTGTCCACTTATACTATTAGAATCAAAGAGAGGTACTTGAGGAGCCACTGGCCAGATGAAAATCACAGGGATTAAAAAAAAAAACACAAACCATTTGAGTCCCCATTAATAGGATCTGTGGATTCACAAAATTTATTGTGACACAGTTGCAAGTTATTATATATTATTTTCAATAGAATAAAGGTCTCAAATTTCAGTTCCCCAACATAGTGAGTATGGATGAATATAGATGACAGAAGGAAATTTACCTTGGTTATACACAGAAATTTTAAGTATATATAGACATCTATAGACATATTTAAAATAAAATGTTCAGGAATTCCTGACTTAATAGTCCCTGTGTTTGGACTCAGAAGACTTTGTGACTCAGGCAGGAAGACATGGGTCAGGGCAAAGTAACTTGTCCCCAGACACCACTTCCAGGATACTAACCCCAAGAGGTGAGGAGTCAGGCTCTAGAGTTCCTAGATTCTAGGAGTTAATACTTACATTACACATCTCATCATGTCTGCCATTAGTACTGGTAATTGCTAGAGACATCAACCACCCAATGAACCTGAACATTATAAAGTAAAGCAAAACAAGACCTGACTCAGCCTGAACTCCTAAAGCAAAATGAGGAATCTGCTCCCTGAACCCTTCTGACCCATGTCCTTGATCCAGAACCATATGCATGAGTCCTCAGATCAGGAGGGAAAGAGCCTCACAGAGGACCCACGGCTAAGATTGGCTAAGGTGAATTACATAGAAAACTACATTTCTGCTTTAACTTACCTGGCCTCTCCCTATTCCCCAATTGGAGAATTGTGCTCTTCAGTTATCACTAAATCCAATTAATATTTTTTTTTCTGAGACAGGGTTTCTCTGTATAGCCCTGGCTGTCCTAGAACTCACTTTGTAGACCAGGCTGGCCTCGAACTCAGAAATCGGCCAACCTCTGCCTCCCGAGGGCTGGGATTAAAGGCGTGTGCCACCACGCCTGGTACCTAATTAATATTTCTTGAGGTCTGGAATATAGAAACAGGAAATGGTACCATGTAAAAACAATCAGAAAACTAGAAACAGGCTAAAACTGCAAACCAACTTTGGGTAGTATAAGTTGAGTGGAAAAAAAGAAAAGACACCAGAGTCAGAAGGGACAGTGTTGATTCCAGGCATGCAAGAGGTAGGTGAAAGGTCATCTAGAGTATGGGTGAGGGACAGGTTAGGTGACTCCTTATTAGGGGTTTTAGCATGGCCTCAATGTGAGCTGTGATCTCTGAGAGCAGATTTTCACACATGAGGATTCCTTCAGTTAGGCTCCACATCAGGAAGTTTCATAACTTCCCCCAAGCCCAAGCAGAAAGGGACAAAGTGAGCAAACACTTGAGCCTGTAGAGGCCATTTATAGTCAGACCAGGTCATGCCTGTTGTTTCCGTTTTGTGGATTTGATACCAGCTTTCTTTAAACAGTAAAGGAAACTCGATGGAGAGAATGCCTTCATAAGATTGCCTCTAGACAAGTCTGTAAAGCAGGTGCTCTTGGATTATATAAGAAAGCGGAATGAACAAGCCAGTAAGCAGCAGTCCTCCACGGAATAGGCCTGCCTCCATGTTCCTCCCTTGAATGCCCACCTCACTGTTGAAATGTGCTCATGGATTTGTCAGATGAAATAAACTCTTTTTTCCTAAAGATATTTTTATGCATGTTGTTTTTTTTTGCAGCAGTATAAAAGCTGGGTAGCACAAACAATTGGCGGTTATGGCATCATCACAATTATGTGAAGCTTGTTTTGAAGAAGGGCACTTGTTTTATGGTTAATTTTAGCTTTAACTTCTGTGTATGCTTGTGTGTGTGTGTGTGTGTGTGTGTGTGTGTGTGTTACATTCAAATCAGTTGGACATGACTTTGCAATCTGGAAGACAGCATCTAATCCCATGGAGCTGGAATAATGGGAGGTTGTGAGTGGCTCTTTGATGATGCTTGGAAATGAACCCAGGTCCCTTGATCTTTTAAGAGCTAAGCCTTACTTCCAATCCCAAGGTAGTGGTATTTACATTCTTTTCTTTGCTGGACTGCAGGGTCTGGAACAATTTGGCAGAATCTCGACAGCCTACTGAGGAATTATCTGAGAATGGAGTTTGGATTAGGAAAGGCAGGTTGCTTGTGGTTTACATAGAGATCTCCACAAATCCATAAGGAAACCACCCTTGAAGAAGTGCAACATGTGCAAAGTTAGCAAAGCACCAAATGTATAGCACCACAAGGTGGTCAGTGTAGGGGAAACCGTTAAGTTTTGTTGTTTCCCACAATGTACATTTCTTACCACTGAACATGAACCAGGGCTGCAGGAGACCAGCCTCAGAGGTACCTAAATAGACCAGTATATTTGGTAGAAGTCTAAAGCCAACATGTATTCGTCTCTCACCCTCCTGCTGGGACCTGAAAGAAGTACCTAGGCTGGGTGGTGGATAGGACAGAGATGTCTGGGCCTGGATGATGCAGAAATCCAGGCAGGAATAGGCTAATTTGAGAGCCTTGAGGATCTGACAAGGCTAGGGTCAAGGCTAGGCTTCCCTTGCCTGTGATGGTGTTGTACATTGTCCTAGCAGCTTCAGCATGACGTTCTTTCTCTGAAGACCTGCACTCACTTGTCAGCTTCTAAGGCAAGGCCAGGGTTACTTCCAGCAGAAAGAGAAGGGCTAGGGGTGATGACATCTTCCTCCTAAAATGATGGTAGTGATTTTTAGTCCAGAATGAATGTTATTCACAATAAATGTCTGAGCTACAGGATGAGGCTGACTGCCTTCTCTAAGAATTCCCAGTGGGAGGTACAGAGACCTGAAATGCTATGGAAAGACTAACTACTAGGAGTCAATTCTCAAGAGCTTTGTTTCCCCACCTTCAATTCTGCTCTGGGCCCTGGTATCCTGGAAGCAGTGTCTGGGGACAAGTTGCTTACCCTGATTCCTGTAAATGCCTGTTGACAAGATCCTTCTGAGTCTCAGGCTAGATTGTGATCTGGCTGACAGAATCAATGTAGGAAAGGAAAGCAAAGGCCCCATATCTCTCATTGGAGTGTCCAGTTCTGGGGCCTGATCCTGGGGTTTCATTTTGTCACTTTTATATCATGGTCTTTCCTAGGAGGCTCAGGCCACCTACACTAAGCCTTAGCTTCCTAGTGATCAGAGATGATAGAGATGTGAAGAAATTTAGGATGGAGTTGGCTGCTCTGTCAGTGCACATGCATATCATGTCCTTAAGAGACTAAGTACAGATCTGAGAGAAGGAGAGAAAGGTAAGTTACTCTCTCCAGTGTCTTCTTTTGACACTATCTTGACCATCTGCAGATCCTCAAGACCCAGATATGCAACACAGTACCCTGCACATTCATCGGGAATCTTTTAAAAATTTTAGTCTGTGAGATAGAGGACCCAGGTTTCCTTGTCCTGATCCTTTCTTGGGTCCAATGCTCTTCCCAACAGTTTCCTGGCAACAGCCAGGTAGACCTGGCTTGCTATAAATTGGGGTGTTTGGCTCCTCCTCTCTATCTTATTTTCTATGCCTTTTCTTTCTCTGACACTGACTCATTTCTCCCTCTCCCCCCTCCCCTTTCCTTCCCTCTGTCTCCAAGTCTTTCTGGCCTGGTTCCTCCATTCCTCTCTCTCTCATTCTATTTTTCTCTCTTTCCCCCATTCTCTCCTCTCTGTGTTTCTCTGCCTCTACTCCCTCTTAACTCCTCTTCCCATGTCCGCAAATAAACTCTACTCTCTACAACAACCATCTTATAGCTTGTAGCTCTGTCAAGTGGGGGAAGTGAATTCTCAGTGCTGGGCCTGCCCAGGCTCTCCTCCCACCTCACCATACCATGCTCTACAAAACATATCCTGTTCCTTTTTTATAAAATACAACTCTCCTCTTGGCACATCTGTGTTCCCATGGGCGCCATTTAAAAGTCTGATCTTACCTTGATTCCATAGTTTGAGTCTGTGGTCTGGGGAAGCTTCCATGGCTCTATAGCTGTTGCATGTTAGGGTGGGAAACAGGAGGCAATGGTCAGGCAGGATTAGAAAGATATGTGTGCCTGAGTTTTTCCCTCCCTGCTGAGTCCAAGGGCTGTGGGTCCCAATGTGTCAGATTTCATGTTTTTGCCAAAGACTTAGAAGTAGGATTTATGTGTAGAGGAGCATTTGGGACTTGTCCTACAAATATTAGCTCAAAGCACAGAGCTCACCTTCACTTGAGGCCATGCTAAATTCTTTGGTCCACAGTATCCTGACCTGTTCTTTACCCATACTCTCTATAATATTTACCTACTGCTTGCTTCCCCGGCATGAACACTCCCCAAGATTGGTTTTCAGATTGAGTCTGTTTGTAGTACTCTGAGAGTTTTTATGTGGTACCATTTCCTATTTTTATGTAATAACCCTCACCAAATTCTAGTTAGACTTGGTGATACTTCAGATCCCAGCTCTCAAGTGGGACAACTGGGAGAGTCCAGTTGAGTCAAAGCAGAAATGCAGTATCCTGAATGATGCATCCCTGCTGGTCTGCACCCTGGCTTCTCTATAGAGAAGCTCATTCCCTCCTGAACTCTGGACTCACAATATGGTTGTAGAGCTAAGATCAGAATGGTTAAGAGTACAGGGGTCCTCAGTTTTCTTTAGGGGTACAGTCTTAGTGAGGACAGTTATCTCTTCACTTTATAACCTTCACCCACATTAGATGATTAATATCTCTAGAAATTGCCAATAGGAGGTATAGACATGATGACTTGGGCACTGGAAGGAGTAACTCCCTGGAACTAGAACCTGCCCCTCACTCTAACCTAACCTCTAACCTTGGGCCTGGAATACTGGAAACAGTGTCTGGGGAAAAGTTGCTTTCCCTGATCCATGAACTCCTAGCCTGAGTCACAACTGCCTTTTGAGTCCCACATCAGGGACCAATATGTCTGCAATTCTACAAATCATTTTACTCTCAAAATTTTTATACATACTGAGAATTTGTGTGTCTCCAAGGTCAATTTGTTTATTTGGACTATCTAGTCACTCTGTATTTGAATATGTTGGGATCTGAATTTTGAGACTCTTATTTCGTTGAAGGAAGTATTAAATCACTATCACCTGGGGTCACAATGTCCCTTGTGGGTCCAAAAAGAGCTGTTCCTATTAGAGGTGACATATGGTCTTTTTTTTCCTTTTTTTAAATTAGGTATTTTCTTCATTTACATTTCCAGTACTCCCCCATACCCTCCCCCCACCCACCCACCCCCTACCCACCCACTCCCACTTCTTGGCCCTGGCGTTCACCTGTACTAAGGCATATAAAGTTTGCAAGACCAATGGGCCTCTCTTTCCAATGATGGCCGACTAGGCCATCTTCTGATACATATGCAGCTAGAGACATGAGCTCTGGTGGGTACTGGTTAGTTCATATGGGTTTTTTAGTTCTAATGCTTGTGATTTTTATCAAGCCAGTGGTTCCTCAAAGACCTCTCTTTTTTTCTAATATCAATGCTGGCACTGAAGCTCCAAAAATAGATTCTGGGCATAGCCCTAGGCTGCGTTACTGCTTCCATGTACAGGACCAATCTATGCCTGAATGTGTTATTCACCCTGGGAATGACTTCCTGAAGGCATGAGTTCTATGCCACAAATGGATTTTAATAACCTCTATTAGTTATTAATATGACTTGACAGTACCTCAATAATTGAGGCAGAGTCCTATGCATTATTAAAACATCCATAGCAAAATTACTGAGTAAATTTCCCCTAATCCATTTTTCTATGTGTTAGACTGATTAGCTCCCATCTATGTTCTCCAGGACAGCCAGGGTTACAGAGAGAAACCATGTCTTAGAAAAACAAAGTAAAACAAAGAAAACAAAATATCAAGCCCAAGCTGGGAGAGTTCCCTGCCACATGACAGCAGATTTCAACCACACAGTTGCAGTTCGCACACAATGGAGACTAACTTCATTGTGAAACATAAAGAAAATAATAAACAGAATCACAACTACAATGACAGAAATAACACAGACCTTATTCTCAGCTCTTAGACAATTTCCCATTAAGAATAAATATCCAGCATTCTAGATATCACATTTTATGCACTGGTTTCTCTCATAATTATCTGGACCTGCAGTCACAGTTCTGGACACTTATGTAAGATAAAGACCAGGAGATCTCTCTAGGTCATCTTCATCCTGCTGCCTCCATGACCTCCCATATAAGAGTATGTTTCCAGGTTAAACAGGAAAAAGCTATATTCAGTCTAGTCAGTAATAATAGTTGTGACTCCTTCATGGGAAAATTCTATTAATATAGAAAAGAGCACACCCAGTTTTGCTTTGCTTGCCACAGTGAGGTGAAATTCCTAGGATGCCCAGCTTTCTGTTACAGCATTAAAAAGTGACATCCTATAGGGCCTGGTATGTATCTGTGAGAGGGACAGAGGATAGAACCCTGAGGGATGGGGATTCAAGGGATTGGGGCCATTTGAATGGGTGCGATCTTGTCTATGTCACCATTTAAAGATACATATCTGTAATTCTTCCTTATTCTTTTTATCTACAGGTTAAGACAGATGTCTCAATGTGATCCCTAGCCATTAAACACTATGTCTGGGTTCTCCTCCCATGGTGCCTTCTCTTTGTATATCTGACTGTGACTATGTGACTGTCTCCTCTGAGCGCAGTGTAGACAGTTCACAGGTAGTGACAGGCCCCATGCCCATCCTTACTTTGTGTATTCCCCAGTCATCTCTCATGCTCCAACACAGGCAAGGCTGGAAAAACTCCATTTCTGATTGGAATTTAGATTTCCCAAACCTACTTACCACTTCCTTCTTCTGTCTTTAGTTAAGCATTCATATATAGTTGTGCAACTTCTTGGCAAATTGTGTGATTGATTGGTGACCTAAAAATGAGTAAAACTTGATGGAAAAAATAAAGGCTCCTTGGGTACTTTCTCTAGCTCCTCCATTGGGGGTCCTGTGATCCATCCAATAGCTGACTGTGAGCATCCACTTCTGTGTTTGCTAGGCCCCTGCATAGTCTCACAAGAGACAGCTATATCAGGGTCCTTTCAGCAAAATCTTGCTAGTGTATGCAATGGTGTCAGTGTTTGGAGGCTGATTATGGGATACATCCCTGGATATGGCAGTCTCTAGATGGTCCATCCTTTTGCCTCAGCTCCAAACTTTGTCTCTGTAACTCCTTCCATGGGTGTTTTGTTCCCAATTCTAAGAAGGGGCAAAGTGTCCACACTTTGGTGTTCGTTCTTCTTGAATTTCATGTGTTTTGCCAATTGTATCTTATATCTTGAATATTCTAAGTTTCTGGGCTAATATCCACTTATCAGTGAGTACATATCATTTGAGTTCTTTTGTGATTGTGTTACCTCACTCAGGATGATGCCCTCCAGGTCCAACCATTTGCCTAGGAATTTCATAAATTCATTCTTTTCAATAGCTGAGTAGTACTCCATTGTGTAAATGTACCACATTTTTTTTTTTTTGTATCCATTCCTCTGTTGAGGGGCATCTGGATTCTTTCCAGCTTCTAGCTATTATAAATAAGGCTGCTATGAACATAGTGGAGCATGTTTCTTTCTTACTAGTTGGAACATCTTCTGGATATATGCCCAGGAGAGGTATTGCCGGATCCTCTGGTAGTACTATGTCCAATTTTCTGAGGAACCGCCAGACTGATTTCCAGAGTTGTTGTACAAGCTTGCAATCCCACCAACAATGGAGGAGTGTTCCTCTTTCTCCACATCCTCACCAGCATCTGCTGTCACGTGAATTTTTGATCTTAGCCATTCTGACTGGTGTGAGAATGGGTTGTTTTGATTTGCATTTCCCTGATGATTATGGATGCTAAACATTTTTTTCAGGTGCTTCTCAGCCATTTGGTATTCCTCAGGTGAGACTTCTTTGTTTAGCTCTGAGCCCCATTTTTGAATGGGGTTATTTGATTTTCTGGAGTCCACCTTCTTGAGTTCTTTATATAAATTGGATATCAGTCCCCTATCTGATTTAAGATAGGTAAAGATCCTTTCCCAATCTGTTGGTGGCCTTTTTGTCTTATTGACGGTGTCTTTTGCCTTACAGAAGCTTTGCAGTTTTATGAGGTCCCATTTGTCAAATCTCGATCTTACAGCACAAGCCATTGCTTCAGGAATTTATCCCCTGTGCCCCTATCTTCGACGCTTTTCCCCACTTTCTCCTCTATAAGTTTCAGTGTCTCTGTTTTTTTGTGGAGCTCTTTGATCCATTTAGATTTGACCTTAGTACAAGGAGATAGGAATGCATCAATTTGCATTCTTCTACATGATAACCACCAGGTGTGCCAGCACCATTTGTTGAAAATGCTGTCTTTTTTCCACTGGATGGTTTTAGCTCCCTTGTCAAAGATCAAGTGATCATAGGTGTGTGGGTTCATTTCTGGGTCTTCAATTCTATTCCATTGGTCTACTTGTGGGGAGTAGAGAGGGAGGGTATGGGGGACTTTTGGGATAGCATTGGAAATGTAAATGAGGAAAATACCTAATAAAAATTATTTTAAAAAATTAAAAAAATAAATAAAGGCTCAGAACCTTAGGAAATTTGTGTTTGCTGTGCTAAATCCGTTGCCTGTATGGCATTGGTTATAGTGTGGAGTCACGGGAGGCCTGGCCTGTGTACATTTGCTGCTGGTTCCACCTGAGCTTTCCTCCTGAATAATTTTTTTATCTGCTAATTCCAATATTGTAATAGTCTTGTTCCTCTGGGTCATGTGATCAAAAGGTCTCAGGCATTTTTTTGCCTTTTCCAGGGTCTGTGATAGTCTCTCATGTGGACAGTCAGTCTCTACTGGCCTCAGTAGGTTAAATCAGGAGTTACTTAATTTCTGATTTCAACATGAATTATACTTGTTCTCAGTTTTATATATGAGTCTGGTGTCGTTGTCTTTTGTTTTCAAATATTTGTGACAATATTAGAAAGTTTTTCTGTCAAATCACACAGCTGTTCTCTGTGCTATTCTGTCAAAGTTGTGAAAGGTAAAGCCTGGTTTCTGAAAGCCCTGGGTAGTATAACATGTCTGACAGATCCACAGAACTCGATTTGTCAACAGGATGTTTGCAAGCTCAAGATCAACCTGAGCTACATACTCAGAACCTGTTCTAAAATAAGGCATTAGTCAAATAAATTAAATACTAAATTGTATATAGTGGACACAGCTCTACTATGCTAATGTCAATTCAATGAAATCTGAATTAATATCCTTTTCTTATAGAAAGAAGGTTTAATGTAAATAAAGTTATGTGGCAGTAACACAAGGGCTCAGCTACATAGCTCCCTTCTCTATCCTGAGGCTCCTTTAGGTATCCATGCTCACCTAACCTCCTGACCCACACATAGGGGACCAAGGGGCAACCTTGATCATGATCAGGGCTCTCCGCTCACTGACCCCAGATCGACATTCCATGTGGTATTTCAATAACAAAATATCCAGGAATACTCTGGAATGCCATTTAGAACTTATGCCTCTAGGCAAAATGTGACTCACAGGATGAAAATCAGATTCAGTGTATGGATGTATCCTCAACATGATAGAGGTAACAGAGGGTCACTTAGGGAGGGCTATGATCAGACTTTACCATTGTGCTTGTTATCCCAACCATGTTATTAGAATCAAATACAGGGATTTGAGGGACCAGTGGCTAGATGAAAATCACATGGATTAAAAACAATCACAAACCATGCAAGAGCCCATTAATAGGAACAAGTATCCATGGATCGTCAAGACTTATTTTGATCCAGATTGAAAGTATTATGTATCATGTTGATAAAATAAGGGTCTTAAATTTCTGTTTCCAACATAGTCATTATGGATGATGTCTTAGTCAGGGTTTGTATTCCTGAACAAAACATCATGACCAAGAAGTAGGTTATGGAGGAAAGGGTTTATTCATGGTACACTTCCATACTACTGTTCATCACCAAGGAAGTCAGGACTAGAACTCAAGCAGGTCAGGAACAGGAGATGATGCAGAGGCCAAGGAGAGATGTTTCTTACTGGCTTGCTTTCTCATAAAACCCAAGACTACCAGCTCAGAGATGGTACCACCTACAAGGAGCCCTCCCCGCTTGATCACTAATTGAGAAAATGCCCCACAGCTGGATCTCATGGAGGCACTTCCCCAGCTGAAGCTCCTTTCCTGGTGATAACTCCAGCCTGTGTCAATTTGACACATAAAACCAGCCAGTACAGATGAATATAGGTGACAGAAGGCAATTTACCATGAAGATACAGAGAAATTGTAAATATATATAGACACATCCAGACATATTTAGAATATGTCTAGAAGTGGTCTAGAATTGCTGATATGTTGGTGCCTGAGGTTGGACTCAGGAGAAAGTTGTGACTCAAGCCAGTAGAACATGGATCATGGTAAAGTAACTTGTTCCCACACACTACACCCAAGATACTGCCCTCAAATTTAGGTTAGAGTGAGGAGGCAGACTCTAGAGTTCCTAGATTCCAGGAATTAATCCTTACATTACCTATCTCATCGTGTGTTGTGGATTTGGTTAATTTCTTGCATAATGTTATTTGGGTTTCCAAAACTACACTGGAATCCTCAGGTCTGCATGTAATACCCTGAAGGTCTAGGCCTCGTGTTGGATATGATTGGTAAATAGAGTTGCTGGTGGCCAATGGCTGGGCAGGGAGACAGAGGTGAGACTACTAGGATTCCCTAGGAAGAAAGCAGCAGGAAGAGGAAGCTACCATGTCAGGAAAGAGAAGGTCTAGCCATGAGAAGTGTAGGACAGATACACAGTGAGACTGACAACATGTAAAAGTTGGAAATTAGGGCCTGGGAGGTCTGCAAGCCTGGGTCTGGGGTAGCAGAGATGGAATATGGATTTTAATAAGAAATAACTCAGGAGTATCTGAGGGGAGCCATTAGCAATGAGGAAGTTTAGATGTGGGCCATTGAGCTGTTTAAGGCATATTAAAATAGAAGGTTGCACGTGTGTCTTTCATTCATAAATTCAGAGAATATGATCAGTAGCAAGGATCTTCTGCAGGCACGCCGGGGGAGATTATAGCAGACCCACACTACAGCAACAATGCTGTTTGTCATTCTTATTGGCAATATCTAGAGACACCAACTCCCTAATGCACATGAAGGTTATAAAATGAAGCAAAAGTTCTGATGAAGACTGTACTTTTAAGTAAAAGAGGAATCGTTGTATCCTGATTTTTTTTTATCCCTGTCCTTGATCCAAAACCATATTCATGAGTCCTGAGTTCAGGAGGGAAAGAGCCTTACAGAAGACTCAGGGTTCAGATTGGCTTAGGTGCACTACCTGAAAATCTGAATTTCTGCCTTAACTCAACTGAAGTCTACCTGTTCCCTAATTGGAAGTGGGCTCTGCAGTGATCACAAAATATAACTGGTAGTTCTTGCAGTCTGTTTAATAATAATAGGAAATGGAACTATGTAAAACCACTCAGAGAACTACAGACCTGCTAAAACTGTTAACCAACTTTAGGTAGTAAGAGTTGTGTGGTACAAGAAGAAAAAACACTTTTTTCAGCATGAAAATGTACAGTGTTCATTTCAGAGATGCAAGAGGTAGTTGAAATGTCATCTGGAGTATGGGTGATGGACAGGTCAGGTTACTCTTTATTAGGGAACTCAGCATGACCTCAATGTGTTCTGTGATTCCTGAGAGAAGAGTTGCAGGACATGAAGGACTCTTCAGCTAGGCTCCAGGTCAGCGAGTTTCATACTTTCCCAAAAAGTTCCAGCAGTTGAGGATGAAGTGAACAAACAGTTGAGCCTGTACAGGACATTTTTATTCAGACCTTGTCTTGGTTGATGTTTTGGTTTTGTCAATTTGACATAAGTTTCCTTTATACAGGGAAAAGAACGCTCAATGGAGAAACTACCTTCATCAGATTTCCTCTAGGCAAGTATGTAAGGGACCAACTCACTGTTTGGCATGTTCTATTGCATTATACATGAAAGCAGAAGAGAAACCCTGTACCAGCAGTCCTCTATGGGGTGCTTCTGTTTCTATGTTCTGCCCTTGAATGCCTAACTCAGTATTGAAATCACCACCTCCCCAAACATGGAATTTGGATTAGAAAAAGCATCCTGGTTGTTGATTAGATGTTGATCTTCTTCCTCAATTGTGTATTTAGACATTCAGTGCAGCACATTCCTGGAGACATTCAACCAACAAGTCCCAGAATCCCCTCTAAACTTGGAACACAGAACCAAACCTCTGGCAAAAAAGTGAAATATGAATCACATCTGAACCCTGGGCCTTTGTAAGAAGTTTTTTATTGCTGTGAAAAGAAACCATGATCAAGACAGATCTTGATTTCACATTTCCTTGTTCTTGGCTTACGTGTTCAGAGATTCAGACCATTATAATCATGGCATGAGGCATGACAGTGTCCAGGAAGTCATGGTGCTTGAGGGTTTGTGACTTCCACATCATGATTTGAAAGTAAGCAGGAATGACTGGTGGCCCTTATATAGCTAGGAGGAATGTCCCATTCAACAGTGACATTCTTCCTCCCTCAAATAGCTCACAACTATGACAACAAGGCCAAACCTCCTAAAAGTGCAACTCCCTGGATCAAGCATATTGAAGCCACCATACAGGTTTTGGAATTAGCTGCCATACTCCCACCTTGTTGTTAATGTATTGAACTTCCGAACATGTAAGACAGTCGCAATAAAATGTTGTCCTTGATAAGAGCTTTCTTGGTCATGGTATCTGTTCACAACTGTAAAACCCTAATACAGTGGCCATAATGTAGGTAGTTGATATTTTTGAAAGTCCCTGATGAATACACAGAGTACTGTGCTGTTTGTCTGTGGCATGAGATTCTCTAGACTGTCAGCCTGGTGTAATAGGTTGACAGAGACTCTAGGAAGATTTTTGAGTTGGAGCTCATCAGAGATGTGTCAGTAGTACATTGTCTTTCTCATCTTCTGCCACTACTACACTTGGCCTTCTCTGGACATGGTGTTCCTGGCCACTGACAGAACAGACAGCTTCATCCTAAAGTTCTGGGTCCTTCTTCAGAACTCTGCCATCTATGATCACCAGGAAACAAAGGCTTAGTGAGGAAGCCTTAGCACACCATTAAAGTCCATGACATAACAGTGAGGAAATAAAATCCCAGATTTTAGAGCAGGACACTCCACTGAGAGACATAGGCTTTTGCTTTCTTTCCCTTTATTGATACTGCCAGCCAAATTGGAATCTGGTCTAGGACTCAGTAGGATGTTATCAAGAGGACAGGTAGAGGCATCAGGGTAAGCAACTTTCCCCTAGATACTGTACTCAGGATATCAGAGACCAGAGCATGTTCTGGAGTGGGAATCAGGCCTCTGGAGATTTCTCTCCTAATATTTAACCTTTTCATGACCCTTTAAGTCTTGATACCCTCAACTGTGAATTCTTAGAGAAGGCATTCAGCCTCATCCTTATGCTCTGACTTGTATAGAAATAAGAACCTTACTGAACCAAATCTGCACCATCATTTAGGAGGTAAACATTGTTACCTCTAGACCCTTTCTTGCTGCTGGAAGCCTTGCTGCTCTTGACTCAGACTCTGGCAAGTGAGTGAAGGTCTTCAGAGGAAGGACTTCATTCTGTAGCTGCAAGGACTCTGCAGCACCACCATAGGAAGGAAAGCCTATCCTCGGCCCAGCTCTTCGAGGCTTTGCAGGATTGCCATTCTGGCTGTCCATGCCTGGCTTCCTGCATCATCCAAGTACAGAGTTGTTTGCCCTGTTCACCATCCAACTTAGTGCCTTTCACAGGTGCTCAGAGGAGGGAAGGGTCCTAGCAGCTGTGCTATTTCTATTCCCTTTCCTCTGATGCTGACCTCGTGCAGCCTTGGTTAATAATCAGTGGTGTGGTATGTGTAAGACATAAAGATTGTAGGAAACAATAGAGATCATGGACATGCTCTGCCACTACAGGCTGAGCTGGGATGGTGAGTTTCATTAGGTACATAACAATGCACAAGTTCAGCAGGGTATTTGAAAATTGGATTTTCTGACCACTGATCTGGTTGAGTTTTGAGGGCAGAGCTTTTTCCATAATCTGTCTTGCTGTGGGTGTTTTAACATTTGTATCTCTAGCTCCCTTCTGCTTCTCACCATTTAATGAATATATTTTTTTATCATGTGAAAGACTTTTTTGAATGTATGTTTATTTTCTATGTTTTGCCTGGTTGCTGTGTATATCAGAAAAGGTTTTCAGATTGTTTTTGGAGTTAGATGGTTGTGTGTAGGTGTGCAGGAACTAAAAGTTCAACCCAGGTCTCCTAGAAGAGCAGTCAGTGCTTTTTGGAACTGGACAATCTGACAAGCTTCCAGTCTCCCGTAATAACTGTTTCTGTAAGAATTATGTCAATATCCTAGTCCTGTCTGTCTTAAAGTGTTTTCTATTTTCTCTCACAAGTTGGGCACCCTGTAGACAAAATAATCTCCACTTTTTAAATTGTGACTTTTTTTGTTATTGTTGTGGTTTGTAAAATATCATACTTTACTTGCTAATATATTTAGAGATGACCATAGATCACTCCTCACTTCAGAAAGCTATTACTGAAATTGCAGTCTGTTTCCTTTTGTACATTCTAGAAAAATTTCACTGAGAATAATGTAGTACTCCATCCCCAGGAAGCTGGCATGTGTGCTTCATCTGTTTTTGTTTCCTGGATCTACAGGATATCAGACCTGTTTCCTGTCCTTAGTTTGAGTCTAGTATTTTTCTGCTCAAGTTGTCCTGATTTTCTCAAAAAACAAAACAAAACAAAACAAAAAACAAACAAACAAACAAAAAAACAAAAACCAAGCAAAAAAACAAAAAACAGGGTTGTGTCTTTAACTGCCCCACAAAGCTCTGGACCTCGTCTAATCAACACATCTCCATGGTAGAATTGTCATCTGAAGTTTTAGGGTAAAATCAAGGTAATTAGCTTGGATCTACCAACACAAAAAGACAATTAAACAGAAATGTTCAGTGAAAAGCAGACAATGGACATGCATTAAATGTGGCCATATTTGAAGAAGGGCAAAGAGTTCCAGAGACTCCCATTGTTTCCCTGGGTTCATCAGTAGGATGCTGACATGAGTTTTAGGTAGGGAATTAGGAGTCCTCCATCCCTTCACCCCTATTTTATTTTATTTTATTTTATTTTATTTTTCAGCTCTTCAGTTTTCTTATTTAAAAGTTCTAATGAACTAGAGATGAGTGGACTTCAGTCACCTCATGTGATGGTAATCTCCTAATTTGCCCCATTTTATTACCACCCCTACCATTCACAGGCTAACACTACAGGTGTGTGCTTGACTATCTAGGCTTCTGAGAAGTTTAAAATTTTGTCTGCTCTGAAAGGATGGACCATCCAGAGACTGCCCCACATGGGGGTCCATCCCATAATCAGCCACCAAACACAGACACCATTGCATACGCCAGCAAGATTTTGCTGAAAGGACCCTGATATAGCTGTCTCCTGTGAGGCTTTGCCAGTGCCTGGCAAATACAGAAATGGATGCTCACAGTCATCTATAGGATGGAACACAGGGCTCCCAATGGAGGAGCTAGAGAAAGTACTCATAGCTGAAGGGGTCTACAACCCTATAGGTGGAACAACAATATGAACTAATCAGTACCCCCAGAACTCATGTCTCTAGCTGCATATGTAGTAGAAGATGGCCAAGAGCTGAAGGGGTCTGCAACCCTAAAGGTAGAACAACAATATGGACTAATCAGTACCCCCAGAACTTTAGCTGCATATGTAGCAGAAGATGGCCTAGTTAGCCATCACTGGGAAGAGAGGCCCCTTGGTCTAACAAACTTTATATGCCCCAGTACAGGGGAAAGGCAGGGACAAGAAGTGGGAGTGAGTGGGTAGGGGAGCAGGGCAGGGGGAGGATATAGGGGACTTTTGGGGTAGCATTTGAAATGTAAATAAAGAAAATATCTAATTAAAAAAAAGAAAAAAAATTGTCTACTCATCCAAGTCTATAAGAAAGGGGAGGAATTTAGCAATTGACATATCAGGTAGAAAGTGTAAAATTACAGTGTAATCCTCTTTGAGCAATATTATTTTCCATTTATGGAATCTGTTTCGTATTGAAAAGAATCAGTGGCAAAAATGTAGAATTGCTTACTTGGGAATGACATGGAATGTGACTCATACTAACCTTCCCACATTTGGGCAGAATAGCAGCTCTGAGTTCCTGTCCACAGAGACTGAGAAACAAAGAAACTCTCTTAAACAAGAACTTGTCAAAAATTGGCATTCACATTATCTGGATCTTGTCTTCCTGTCCACCGTGAACTCCTTTTAAACATGCTTTTCAAATGTATTCTCATCTACCTATAATATTGAATGTGGATCAATCAGTAGCCCAACAATATTTTCTCTAATAAGGTACAGAAAATATAAAATGTAAGCCCTCAAAGGAACAATTGAATTTGGACATTTGAATTCCTCACCCTAAATTTAAAATCTTCCTTTGCTTACAAAACTTGATGTGAAATTTGCAGTGATATGGGTGCTGATTCTGCATAGGACCCAAGAAAAAGATAAAAGAAAGTATACCTGGGTCCAAAATTTCAGAGATATTAAATGGTAGCCATAACATGGGTGGTTGATATTTTTAGAAGGTCCTGTGAATGTGCAGAGACTTGTGCTGCATGTCTTGTTCTTGAGAGTACGTGGGAGTTTAGCCCAGTGTCATAGGAAAACATTGTAGAGATTTTTGAGATCTGTCAGTAGTACATTATTTTTCTCAGATTCTGGCACTTCTTTCTTGGCCTTTTAGGGACATAGTGGTCAAGGCTACTGCCAGAGTAACTAACTCCAGCCTACATTTCTTGATCCTTCAAATTTCTGGGATTTCTGATGGCAGGAAACCAAGGCTTGGTGCCGTGGTGTGGGCTGGTGGACTGTGTACTGCCAGCCTAGTCTGCAGTTGAACACAGGCATTGAACCCTAGAGACCTGGTGGGTGGTGATTTTGTCTTCTTGGGATAGAAGGAGTTTGACCACAGCTCCTGTATTTCTATCTCCTGTCACAGCTACAGCCTCCCACAGTCCCACAACACCCTGTAGAGAGGTGTGTGACCATTAGTTACATAGAAGCAGCACCAAGCCCTCCCACATGCAAATAAGGTTTCCCCAAAGCTCTCAGACCAAGCCAATGAGAAGTACCTGTTGTCAATCCCTGACCTACCCAAAACTGTATATAAAAATTCTATCCAGAAGTTTTTAAGGTGTGCTAGAACTACTCCATCATCTAAGAGCTTCTGTTCTAAGAGCTGTAACACTTGGGAAGAGGTCTGCTCTTCTGAAACACTGCCTGAAGCTCAGCAGCACTCTTTAATCATTAGTAGACCTCTCATTTGCTCTCCCTGACCAGACTCATTGCAGGGCAGGGCAGAGTGGCAATGCAGAGACAGGTAGAGACAACTGCAGCATCTGAAGCAGAGGAAATGGTTTGCCTTAGCAGGAATTCTCGCACCAGGCCAGGCCAGAGGTCTACCTGGTAAGCCTCGAGTACACAGGCTCACACAGGTGTCTTCAACATACCACTTAATGTCCATGATATTAAGATGCAGAAGTGAAACCCCAGGTGAGGAACCAGTGTTGACACTTCAGTGAGAGATATTGGTCTTGTCTTTCTTTTCCTTTCCCTTTCTTTACTTCATTGATTCTGTCAGCCAGAGCAGTATCTGGTCTAAGATTCAGATGAATGTCAACAAGACAGGTACTGGCATCAGGGCAAGCCAGCTGTCCCTAGGAACTGCTGCCAGTGTACCAGGGACCATATTTGCCTTCAGCCCCTTGGGTAGTTTCTCTAGCTTCTTCATTTGGGACCCCGTGCTCCATCCAATGGATGACTGTGAGCATCCACTTCTGTACATGTCAGGCACTGGCAGAGTCTCTCAGGAGACAGCTATATCAGGCTCCTGTCAGCAAGCACTTGTTGGCTTCCACAATAGTGTCTGCGTTTGTGGTTTCATATGGGAAGGATCCCTAGGTGGGGGAATGTCTCAATATCAATTATTTTATCTCTTGATCCTTAAAGTTTCTGTGATTTCTGATGGCAGGAAGCCAAGGCTTGCTACACATGTGTGGTGAACTGTGCACATACAGCCTGGTTCCCAGTAGAGCACAAACCTTGAATGCCAGAGACCTAGTGAATGGTAACTTCAGTCTTCATTAGACTGTATGAGTTTGGCCATGCCTCCTGGACCCCTGGCTTCTGTCACAGCTAAAGCCTCCCACAGCCTACCCCCTACAGATAGGTGTGTGGCCATTAGTCAAATAGGAGCAGCACCAATCTCCCCCATATGCAAATAAGGTTTCCCCTAAGCTCTCAGACCAAGCCAATGAGAAGTACCTGTTGTCAATCCCTGACCTACCCCAAAACTGTATATAAGAATCCTATCCAGAAGGAGTAAAGGTGTGCTAGAACTACTCAATCATCTAAGAGCTTCTGTTCTAAGAGCTGTAACACTTGGGAAGAGGTCTGCTCTCCTGAAACACCGCCTGAAGCTCTGCCCCACTCCTCACTGGCTACTCGGCCTCTCCTTGGCCCAGCCTGACCCAACCCAGTGTAGGGAAGCTCAGAATAACTGAATTACCAGAAAGGAATGGCAGAGAGACAGGTGGAGCCAACTGCAGCAGCTGAAACAGCAGACATGACTTCCCCTTCCTGGCTGCACTCTCATCCCTTCACCAGAATCTCCCACCAGGCCTGTCCAGAGAGCTCCCTGGAAAGCCTCTGGCACACAGGTTCACACAGGTGTCTTCAACATGCCACTTAAAGTCAATGATGATAAGGTGCAGAAGTGAAGCCCCTGATGAGGAACCAGAGTTGACACCTCAGTTAATGATGTTGGTCTTTTCTTTCCTTTCTCGTCCTTTCCTTAATTGATTCTGTTATCTAGATTGGTATTTGGTCTAGAATTCAGAATAATGCCAGCAGGACACGTATAGGCATTAGGGTAAGAAACTTGTTCCTAGACTCTGCTGCCAGGATACCAGGGACCAGATCTGCCTTTGCAGTGAGCAAGCAGGGCTCTGAAGATTTCTCTCCTAGTACTTAATCCTTCCATGAGCCTAGGCATCCCACAGGAATTCCCAGAGAAGCCTGTCAGCCTCATACAGAAGCTCACATTTGTGTAGTGAATAAGAACCATTCTGTACTAAGTCTATACCATCCTTTAGGAAGAACTTGTCTCTCCTGGCCAACCTCTTGCTGCTGGCAGCATTCCTGGCCTTCACTCATATACTCCCAATTGAATATAGGTCTTCAGAAAATGAACCTCCTTACGAAGCTGCACGAACTCTGTATAGCACCACCACATGAAAGGAAACCTAGCCTAGACCTAGATTTCCAGACCCTCCAGACTCTGTATTCTATCTGCTCCTTCCTCACTTTCCTGCACCATTAATGTCCAGAGCTCTGTGCCCTGCTTACCACCAGCCTTGTGAACACTTTCAGGTCCCAGGAAGTGAGAAGAATCCCACTGTGTTTGGCTTCAGGCTATTACCAGTTGTGCTATTTCCATTCCCTTTCCTATGAGGCTGGCCTCCTGTAGCCCTGGTTCATATTCTGTTGTAGGCTATATGTAAGACCTACAGATTGTGGGAAACCATTGATATTTGGACTTGCTTTTCTACTACAGGCTGATCAGAGTATGATGGATGTCACTAGGTAGACAGCTCAGCCGGAGGTTTTGAAAAATAGCTTTGACCACTGATGTGGTTGAGTCTGAGGGAAATCATTTTCTATTATCTCTCCTGCTAGGCTGTGCTCAGCATTAGTATCTCTTTTTTTCCACCACTTCTCCCTTTTAAACTAATTTTTTCACTTTTATTATGTGTATGGTTGTTTGTCCTGCACATATATCCATACACCCTGATTTTACTTTGTGTAGCATTAAGTCTTGAAAATTCTGGCCCAGGGCTTCTTCTTGCTTTTGACCATTTATGTTTCTGGATTAAAGACACACATACCTTTTATATTTTTAAATATACCTTATGCAACACAATAGCTGGGCAGCTACCTATCCTCCATGCTATTAGAATCTTCTTTCCTATTCATAACCCCAAGTTATCATTTACTATGTTCCATGTGGTCTTCTCTTAACCCAACTGGGTTGCCCTCTGGGCCATGGTCTCCTGGCTCTTAGCTCATGGCAGCTCTCATTTTCCCTCCTGCATGTTCTTCTTCTACCACACTGACTTCACTCCTCTCCTTTCTCCTCATGGTCCTCTCTGAAAAGCCATCAAATCCTCAACCCCCATTGGTCTCTTCTGCCTAGTTATTGGCTGTTGTCATCATTATTTAATAATAAGAATTAACTGTGTGGCAGGACTCTAGGTCCTACATGAAGGCTCCATGTCTTATGAGCCAGAAATTACCATTATAATAGACAGTAATTGACAAAACCTCAACAGCCTGGTGTCTGTGGAGATCAGGAAAGGACTTCAGATTCCCTGTGACTAGAGTCAGATGGTTGTCTCTCTATATGCAGGTGCCAGCAACTGAACCCAGCTGTCCTAGAAGAGCAGTCAGTTCTCATTATCACTGGTTCATCTGCCCAGCCACCAATCCCTAACCCCACTCCAATTCTTCCTGTAAAAAGCGTTTCCAAAATTTTGTCGTTCTAGATCTTAAACAGGCCTCTGGTAACTTCGTCTCACAGGGCGAGTACTTTATAGACCCCCTAATCCCTACTTATGAAATGGGGAAATATTTTTTTGTTTTGGTTTGTAAAATTTTCTACTTTAGTTTGCTAATATTTTTGACCATAGACCACTCTTCGCTTCAGACAGCCATTACTGAACTTGAAGAGTCTTTTCCCTCATATATTATTGTGGACTATCCCTCTGTGTAATGTTGTACTCTACCCTCAGGAAGTAGGCACCCCTGCCTAGTCTGTTTTGTTTTCTGTACTTCCATGGAATGAGACAAGTCTTCATTATTGAGTATAAGCATGCTGCCTTTATCATCAGGTTGTCTCTAATTTCTGACAGGAAGAGGCTGTGTCTTTAATTTCCATACAAAACCACGGACTGTGACCACACCCATTTTCATGATGTTATTAACATCAGAACTTTTAGGGTCAAAGTTTGTTTTCTGACAGCTGTAATAAGCTAGTATCTGCCAAAACAAAAGACAATTAAATAGAAAAGTACAGAAAACAGCAGAAAAAATGACTTTATTAAGTGTGACCATATTTGGAAGAGAAGCCAAAACCATTTCAGAGACTCCCTCTGTCTCTCCAGGTTCATGATTCATATTCTGACCTGTGTTTTAGGTTGAAACAAAGATATTTGGGGGCCCTCCTTCCCCCTTCTGGTCCTTTTTAAATTTTATTTACTTATAAACTGGAGATTCCTGAATATCACTTACCTTTTCTGATAGCTGTTACCTAATTTCCCCCAGTATATTCTCTGGAGACTGTGAGTGTGTGTACTGTGAACATGGGTCTCTGATTTTCAAACTTCTGATTTTCCTAATCCTACCTTTTAGGAGCGTGCATTACAGGTGAGTGCTGACTCACAAGCCTTCTGTAAAGTTTAAAGTCTGTTTAATTATCAATGACTATAAGAGATGGCAGGAATTTAGCAAGTTACAGAGTCAAGTCAGAAGTGTTCAATTGTGCTACATCCACTCCAGTAGTGACAAGCATGACAGGCCCCAAAAACCTGGGCCCTGTCCCGAGGCGAAAAGTTCAAGGAAACTTAGTCTCCTGGAACCATGGCATCCTGTATAAAGAATGCTCCAATGTCCCTGCTTTAGTTGGTAAACGGATTTGTGTGCTTTCCCTTAATATTGCTTTATTACAAGTGCTCCTAAGGATTGATATTTTGACATATAGCTAAGTTAGATTCTAGGCAGTCCTTGATCCGACCATGGGCATGGATAGCTAAGTCACTGCCCTACACAGAAATTTACCATTATCTAGGAAGAAGGAAGTTTGTGATCTAAGAAGGAACCAGAGTAGATACTTAGAACTATAGATAGCTGAGTTACACCCATACACAAGTATTCAAAATGGCCTAGGGGGAAGGTGGACTATACAATAGACTAGAATAGAAACTATGGCAAGGGCACGAAGCCCTTGACCCTGGCTTCTAAGATTAAGTGGACCTTAGGTGGAGCTGTTTTTGATCCCAGTTATTAAACACTGAATTTTATCCCAGTTGGTTCCTGCCAGTCCTTCCGTGTTTGCATTCCTCTGTTTTGTGTAAGAATCCAGTAACCTCTTTGTACCTTGCCGCTGTGTCACACAACTTCCTTATTTTCTGCTGTATAAAAAGTTTGATGCTCGATTTGACAAATTACATTCAGATTCTACACAATCTTGTGTGTCGCTTCTGTATGTCATTTGCCAATTCCTTGTCCACCTGCAACCAGAGACCGGTTTCACGCAGACAGGAGACCCAAAAAAGGGGATAGTCTGCAGCACAATTGCTATGTGATTTTTATGGTATTCAGATAGGATCTGACATCTTTTATGATGGTCTTTAGCTAGTTGTATTTCTTTGCCTTTTGCTGGGCTGTATGTATGCATGTATGGGCCCTGTTCTCTTCCAATATATGAATTGTGGAACTATACAGACAGTGTACATTTTTTTTCTAATTAAAAGAGTAAGAAACACCTTTTTGAGCAGTATTAACCTCTAGTATGGACTCCACTTGTATTTAAAATAACTAATGGCAAAAATTTAGAGTAGTTTATTTGACATTGAGAAGGAATGCATCTTCTGCTAACCTCCCAACATTCAGGCACATCAGCAACTCTGAACTCCTCTCCTCAGGGACTATGGTATCCTAGGAAATTGTATAAAAAGAAAGTCATTAAACCAAGTATTATGTCAAAATAGAGGCCCCGCATCCACTGACATTAACAGCTTCTGGTTCTTATCTTTTTGCCCGTACTGCACTCATTTGTAATATGCTTAATTAATATATTCCCATTCCACTCATTTAGAATCTAGAATGGGGTTTCCAGGGCCTCAATTCACAGACAGGTGTAAGCAGTCATGTAGATACTAGGACTCTGAATTGGAACTTCTGCTCTCTTTTGAAAGGCAGTTGTGTTGGATGGTATTTTGCCTGGTAGACATGTTAAGGAGTGCTTTGCTAAAGGAGATTATAGTGTAAGGAAGTTCTGCTAAACAAATATGTGAAAGAACTCATGATGAAGGATTCTGTGATTATGACAAGCATTTAATTTTGGCCTCACATTATGTAGATGATATCGGTTTGTTGTGAGTCCATCGAGAGAAATGGCACCAAAAAACTAGATGTACTCTGAATACTTGTAACTGCTTCCACTGAGAGAGTAATTTCAGCTGATAGAGACTCATGTGGAATTTTTCTATGACAGACTCACTCACTGGGGCAGTATGTTTGCTGAGACATGACACATGCTAGGGGAAGACCCATGGAGGATATATATGATTGGTGGATCAAGTATAAATAGGACTCAAGGGCAGTTATGTAGGGTCGAGCTTGCTTGAATAGCTTGTTTTGCAATGCTTCTTGGTCTCCTGTCTTCCCTGATCTCTGCTTCCTTGAGAGAGAAAAGGCCAAGAACTTCCCCTGGTATCCCTTTAGGTCCTGGTCCTTCCTGATGATGCCTGCTGGATTTGCTTAGGCCTAGCTCTTTTTGCTTTGTGGTAACATCCCTTTTGATTCATGTTTGCTATCCTGACACTACTGAACTAGACTGCTGGTATATTTGTGAAGTTGCTTGCCAGTGGATCAAACTGCTGCTGCTTATTTTGTGAACAGAACGGCTGATTCCCTGACAATGCAGATGAGATTTGCTCCAAAGAACAAATTCTAATAGGTTCACTCTCCCTGTATAATGATACCAACCTTTCTTTCCCACTGCCTTTGGTGTGTAGTGGTCTAGAAGGGAGGTTTAGCATTTATTATTAAAAATTGCATCGAGAAGATTTTAAGCTGTAGGACTCCAGTAAAATAAAAGAACTAAAATTATCACCATCCTTGAACTAAAGCTGTACTACAAAGCAATAGTAATGAAAACTGCCTGGTTCATATGGGAACGAACAGGTTGATCAATGGAATGGAATTGAAGACCCCGAAATAAACCCACACATGTATGGACACCTGATTTTTAACAAAAACTCCAAAATTATAAAGTGGCAAAAAAGTATCTTCAACAAATGTTGCTGGTCTAATGGATGTCTGCCTGTAGAAGATTGCAAAGGGAAGCATACCTATTACTCTGCATAAAACTCAAGTCCAAGTGGATCAAAGATCTCAAAGTAAAATCAGATAAACCAAATCTAGTAGATAAGAAATTGGGGAAGAGCCTTGAACACAATAATACTGGAGAGAAGTTCTGGAACAAAATATTAATGGCTCAGGCTGCAAAATGAACAAGTGATTAATGGGACCCCCTGAAACAGAAAATGTTCTGCAAAGTAAAGGACACTGTCAATAGGAAAAACCACAGGCTACAGATTGGGAAAGCACCTTCACCATCCATACATCTGACAGCATATTAATATCCAAAATTCCAACAAACTCAAGAAGTTAGAAACCAACAAATCAGATAACCAAATTAAAAATGGGGCACATAGCTAAACAGAATTCTCATCAAAGGAATCTAGAATGGCTGAGAAGAACTTAAAGAAATGTTAATTGTGCTTTATCATCAGGGATATGCATATCAAAATGGCCTTGTTATTCCATCTTGCACACTTTAGAATGTTTAAGATCAAACAGTGAAATGACAGCAGAGACTGCTAAGGAGGTGGAGCAAGGGGAACACTCCTCCATTACTGCTGGGTATCAAAACTTCTACAACTACTTTGGAAAACAATGTAGTGGTTTTCAGAAAAAAACATGAATAATTCTACCTGAAGACCCTGTTATACCAGTACTGGACCTATACCCCCAAATACCCTAGTATACTAAAGGGACACTTACTCAACTATGTTCACAGCAAATTTATTCATAATAGCCAGAATCTAGGAAAAACATAGATATCACTCATTTCAAGAATGGATAAATAATACGTGGTACATCCAAGCAATGTAATGCTCTTCAGCCATTAAAAGAAAGAGATCATGAATTTTGCAGGCACATGGATGGAACTTCAGAACACATCCTGATGAGGGAACCCTGACCCCAAAAGAGGAGTGTATATTAGTCATAAAGTATAGAAAATACAACATACATTATGGAGAATTATAGAACCTAGGACAGAAAGCTCAACCAAGGATGCTTGAATGTCATCTAGAAAGGGGAATAAAATAATCTTATCGGGCAAATGGAGGGAGGGAATGGAGTGGTGGAGCAGACAGGGAGGGGAAGGGTAGGTTTCTACATCAGCTTTGGGGAGAAACAGGAGAGAAAGCCAGAGGGCCAGGAGAATGAATGAAAATGTGCGGCATGTTTGGGCATGTGATTGGGAGGGTGCCTTGAGGATATCTCAGATGCTTGTGATGTGAAATGATCCTTGGAATCAATGAACATCCATTGATTATCTGAGACTCCAAGCAGATGGGATATTAAACATTTAGAGACCATGTACTCATTGCAACCAGGAAGGTACACCATTGTAGCAATAGGGACACTAAACCTCCCACAATATTTTTGACCTACAATTTATCCCGTGTATAGGAAATTTGGAGACCAGGGATAGATCATAGATGAAGGAATGTCCATCCAATAACTGGCCTAACTTGAGACAGATCTCATGAACAAGTTCCAATCAATGACACTGTTTTGATGCTCTTTTATGGTTAAAGGCAGAATCCTAGCATAACTGTCCTCTGAGGGGCTCCATCTAGAAGCTGACTGAAGGAGATGGAGACACAGACCCACAGCCAAACATTGGATGGAGTTTGGGGAATCTTATGGAAGTGTTGAGTTAGGAATTGAGGTATCTGAAGGGGACAGGAACTCCACAAGATGACCAACAGTGTCAACTAACCTGGACATCAGGGGATCTAAGAGACTGAATCACTAACAAATGAGCAAATTGTTTTGGACCTAGGCATTCCTTCATCTCTGATCTATCTCCTCCTCCTCCCAATCACACCCCAAACATGCTGAACATGTACATATATTGCAGATATGGAACTCCATCTTCATGTGGTGCCCACAACAAGTTGAGCAAGGGCTGTCCCTAAAGTGTTATCTGTGTGTGGAATACATTACCCAAATTGGAATGCCTTTTGTGGCCTCAGAGGAAGAAGATGTACCAAGCACTGCGGAGCCTTGATGTGCCAGGGAAGAGGTAAACTTTGGAGGGGCCTCCACCATGTCGAAAGAGAAGTGGTGGGGGATACAGTAGGAACTATGTGAGGGTATCTGGGCGACAACATCAGGATGTAAATTGAATAAACATATTTTTAAAAATTCCAAGAATATCTAATGGGAAATGTGAGAATAAAAATAGGCAGAAGTTGTATTCAACTCATTATTGTATTTTGGAAAATAATTGTTACTTTTTGCAAACATTCTCTTCTTATGTACTTTCTTAATGTTTGATGAAGCAAATGTCACAAAATTAGAGGTTTAAGTGTGATGAAGATTGGTTGACATAATCCACACAATCATGATTCACTCTGAGGAGCATTCTCTTTGTCAGCCATTGTAGACATCCTAACATTGAAATTGCTGAGTCTTACTGAGTCAATGGTCTATCACATTGACTCAGAACAGCATTGTGATCATGGCCAGGAGTTCAAGCATCAAGGTAAACAACTTGTCTTACCACACACTGAGCTTATGATTCCACGCCCCAGAGCTAGATCTGAGTTGGTGAATCAGAGCCCTAGGGACTGCTCTTACAAGAGTTCATCTTTCCATGCCTCAAAGCAAACACAGTTTACCACTACCATTGGGATTTCTTAGAGAAGCCAATCAGCCTCCTCCTTATCAAGATTATAAAACGAATACTTACTAACAGAAGCTCAGTCTGCACTCAACAAGAAGATGAAGAACTTTGAATCCCAGACTCTCCTCCTGCTGCTCATGATCACCTTAGCCATCACGAAGCATCCAAATGGTGAGTGTGGGAATTTGAAGGAAAAGGACCAAACATGGGGAATTAAAGGGACTTTATCCCTGGGAGTGCAGTAACTGGAAAGCATATCTCTTCCCTAACCCAGCAAGAATTTCTGTTCCCTTCTCTATTTTGCATCCTGCCCCTTGCTCCCTACCTTCCTTGGGAATAGGCCTGTGGACTGGCATTGCCTCCTAGGTGGAGTGTGGAGATTTAAAAACCCACTGCCCCTAGGTTCACACACTCTGAGATATGTATATACCCTCCTGTCATGGCCTGGGCCTCTGGAGCCACAGTTAATCTTTCTCGGCTATGTGGATGATACACAGATCATGGGATTCAACAGTATATCAGAGAATCTGGGGGTGGAGAGCCGGGCACCATGGATGTATGAGACTGAAGAGTTTTGGGAAAAGACGACAGATAATGTCGTGAGAGAACACTATATCTTGAAAGAAATAATGAGGAGTGTGCTACACATCTACAATTATAGCATCATTGGTGAGTAAAATCCATGCAGAGATTCCAAGCATCAGACTGCCCATGGGTTTGCCCCTATGTGCTGCATCCATGCTTTATACCCAAAAATGTGACCCATGGTTACTAGGCTGCAGACAGCTCAGTCAATGACCTGGGTTTCCCTGTCGTTCAAATCCAAGTTCAAATCCACTAAGAAAAGTCATATGGGCTGTGATAATGCACTTAAGTTTCACTCCAAGTACCTTCCTTGTACAATTGGCTGAGACCGAGGCCTTTTTCAGGATATCACACAATCCAGAAGACTTATGGCTGCCAAGTCATGCACAGACGCTACTTCAGTCATGGCTTCTTTAAATTAGCATTCAATCTCCATGATTACATCACACTGAATGAGGATCTGAAGACATGGAGAGCGGTTGGCAAGGCAGGTGAGATGCTTAAGGAAATGTGGGAGAAAATAAAATATGCAAACCAGGTGAAGTCTTTCCTGCAGATTACATGTGTGAACTTACTCCATCGATTCCTGGCCTTTGGGAAGAAGAGTTTGCTGAGAACAGGTAAGGACAGCAACTGCCCCATCTGCTCTGAGATTGTAGCTCCTTTCCCCTGATGATTCCTCCTCAGCAGAAAGCAGCTGGAACACTAACTCAGTCTTGCATCAAAGGGAGAAGAGGCTTCTGGTTTTCTGCATTCAACTAGACAGAGAAACTCTCCAGAGGGCTAAGGCTTCTCCCAGCTCAGTTCAGTCTGTGAATTAATCAGCTGTTCCTTCCACTTGTTTACCAGGGCAGCACTCAAACCCATTCATGGTCCATGCACAGTGTCTTTCCCTCTGAGGACGGACCACAGTCTTTCTTAGTCTTTCATCTCCATCCCGACAGAACCTGGAGTCAATAACACTAGTAGGAGATACAGCATCTCCTGTTCTGTGCTGGCTGATGGTGATTCTGAAACTTTCCCAGGAATAGATTACCCCATCCGTATCCTGAGTTTACACTGCTCTGTGGGGTTGGCACCTTTTCTTCAAACTAACTCTGCTGTCCATTTACAGAAAGATACATGAGCATTGATGAATGTCTAGGAAGAATGCCAAATGCCTTAAATTTCCAATTGTTTCCCTCAGACACCCCTAAAATACATATGACCCATAAGATCAGACCAGATAGGAAAACCACCTTGAGGTGCTGGGCCTTCAACTTCTACCCACCTGAAATTACCCTAACCTGGCAGAGGGATGGAAGCAACCAGACCCAGGACATGGAGATGATAGAGACCAGGCCTTCTGGTGATGGAACTTTCCAGAAGTGGGCAGCTGTGGTGGTCTCTACTGGAGAAGAGCATATATACACATGCCACGTAAATCATGAGGGGCTATCTGAGCCCATCACCATCAGATGGACAAAGCACGGTGAGTGATCACAGAGACCATTGAAAGGGAGTGGGAGTCCAGAATGACAGAGAGTTGGAACTCAGACTGTCACTCTCCTTTCACTCATTTCCATCCCAGAGCCTCCTGAGCCCACCATTCCCTTCTTGGCTATTGTTATTGCTTTGGTACTTGGAGCACTCCTTATGGGAGCAGTGATGACTTTTCTTATATGGAAGAGAAGGACTAGAGGTAAGAAAGGGTCATGGTCTTAATTCATGTATCAATGGAAATAACAAGCCTAAGCTGTGGGAAGCCCTTAAACATGACAGCAGATTTCATTCACATAACTGCAGGTCATACAGGGCAGATGTGCTGAGAGTACCTCCTCTGTGAAGCATAAAGAAAATAATAAAGAGAATAATAATAATAATACTTAATAATAATTATTATTATTTTCCTTCCCATAGCCTCCTGAGCCCACCATTCCCTTCATGGAAGAGAACTAATTCCCAGGTCTAAGGTGTCAGAGGGACATTCCCTATTTAGCATAAACTTCCAGGGTTCTAGATATCACATTTCATAGACAGGTTTCCATCTTGATTATCTCGATCTGGAGCCACAGTTCTGAACACTTTTCTGAGATAAAGACCAGGAGATCCCCCTAAGCCATCTTCATCCTGCTGCCTCCATGGCCTCTAATATGAAATCATGCTTCCAGTTTAAACAGGAAACATCTATGTTCAGTCTACCCAATAATATGAGTTGTGACTCATCTATGGGAAACATATTGCCACAAGGAGGTGAAATTCCTTTGATGCCCATTTTTTGGTTACAGCATTAAATAGTAACACCCTAAAGGGCCTCTTGTGCACCCCTGAGAGGGACAGAGGAGAGAATCCTGAGGGATGGTGACTCCTGGGATTGGGTCTCTATGAGTGGGTGATGAGCTGTTGTCTATGTCACCATTTAACGATACATATCTGTGTTTCTTCCTTATTCTTTTTACTTCCAGGTTAAGACAGATGTGGTACAGAGCCACTAAACACTGTTTCTGGCTTCTTCTCCCATGGTGCCTTCTCTTTCCACATCTGACTGTGACTATGTGTCTGTCTCCTCTGAGCGCACTGTAAGCAGTTCATCAGCAGGAAGAAGCCCCATATTGACTCTGACTGTGTGTATTCCCCAGGCATCTCTCATATTCCCACACAGGCAGGGCTGGGAAACCTCCATCCCTGATTGGAATTTCACTTTCCCCAATATAGCATTCCATGCTTCTGTCTTTATTTAATTATTTGCTTTTTTTTTTTGGTGCAACTTCTTGGCAGATTGTATGACTGATTGATGTCCTAAAAATGAGTAAAACTTGATGGAAAAATAAATTTCAGAATCTTATGAAATTTGTTTGCTGTGCTAAATCCCTTGCTTGTATGGCATTGGTTACAGTGTGGAGTCAAGGGAGCCCTGGGCTGTGCAGTTACTGCTGGTTCCACCTGGGCTTTCACATTGTCCCTTTCCTCCTGAATAATTTTCCTGTCTCCTAATACCAATCTTCCAGTGCACCTGTTCCTCTGGGTCATGTGATCCAAAGGTCTCAGCAATTTTTCAGCTTTGTCCAGGGTCTGTGATGTTCTCTCACGTGCACACTCAATCTGTGAAGGCCCCAGTCTGGTGCTAAACCAGGAGAAATATGGATTGTGGTTTCAAGATGAATTATACTTGTTCTCAGTTTTGTGTATGAGCATGGTGTCATTGTCTTCTGTTGTGAACTGTCAGTGACACTATTAGGAAGTTTTTCTGTCAAGTCACACAGCTGATCTCTGTGCTATTCTGGCACAGACTTGAGAGGTAAAGCCTGGTTTCTGACAGCCTTGGGTAGTATAACATGTCTGACAAATGCACAAAACTCGACTTGCCAACATGATGTTTGCAAGTCCAAGATCAACCTGAGCTATATACTGAGGACCTGTTTTTTTTTCTTTTTAAATATTTTTTATTAGGTATTTTTCTCATTTACATTTCCAATGCTATCCCAAAAGTCCCCCATACCCTCCCTCCAATCCCCTACACACCCACTCCCACTATTTGGCCCTGGCATTTCCCTGTACTGGGGCATATAAAGTTTGCATGTCCAATGGGCCTCTCTTTCCAGTGATGGCCAACTAGGCCATCTTTTGATACATACGCAGCTAGAGTCAAGAGCTCCGGGGTACTGGTTAGTTCATATTGTTGTTTCACCTATAGGGTTGCAGATCCCTTTAGCTCCTTGGGTACTTTCTCTAGCTCCTCCATTGGGGGCCCTGTGATCCATCCAATAGCTGATTGTGAGCATCCACTTCTGTGTTTGCTAGGCCCCGGCATAGTCTCACAAGAGACAGCTATATCAGGGTCCTTTCAGCGAAATCCTGCTAGTGTATGCAATGGTGTCAGCATTTGGAGGCTGATTATGGGATGGATCCCTGGATATGGCAGACTCTAGATGGTCCATCCTTTGTCTCAGCTCCAAACTATGTCTCTGTAACTCCTTCCATGGGTGTTTTGTTCCCAATTATAAAAAGGGGCAAATTGCCCACACATTCGTCTTTGTTCTTCTTGAGTTTCGTGTGTTTTGAAAATTATATCTTATATCTTGGGTATTCTAAGTTTCTGGGCTAATAACCACTTATCAGTGAGAACATATCATTTGAGTTCTTTTGTGATTGTGTTACCTCACTCAGGATGATGCCCTCAAGGTCCAACCATTTGCCTAGGAATTTCATAAATTCATTCTTTTTAATAGCTGAGTAGTACTCCATTATGCAAATTTACCACATTTTTTGTATCCATTCCTCTGTTGAGGGGCATCTGGGTTCTTTCCAGCTTCTAGCTATTATAAATAAGGCTGCTATGAACATAGTGGAGCATGTATCTTTCTTACCAGTTGGAACATCTTCTGGGTATATGCCCACGAGAGGTATTGTGGGATCCTCCGGTAGTACTATGTCCAGTTTTCTGAGGAACCGCCAGACTGATTTCCAGAGTGGTTGTACAAGCCTGCAATCCCACCAACAATGGAGGAGTGTTCCTCTTTTTCCACATCCTCGCTAGCTTCTGCTGTCACATGAATTTTTGATCTTAGCCATTCTGACTGGTGTGAGAATGGGTTGTTTTGATTTGCATTTCCCTGATGATTAAGAATGCTAAACATTTTTTCAGGTGCTTCTCAGCCATTTGGTATTCCTCACGTGAGAATTATTTGTTTAGCTCTGAGCCCCATTTTTTAATGGGGTTATTTGATTTTCTGGAGTCCACCTTCTTGAGTTCTTTATATATATTGGATATTATTCCCCTATCTGATTTAGGATAGGTAAAGATCCTTTCCCAATCTGTTGGTGGCCTTTTTGTCTTATTGACGGTGCCTTTTGTCTTACAGAAGCTTTGCAGTTTTATGAGGTCCCATTTATCAATTCTCAATCTTACAGCACAAGCCATTGCTGTTCTATTCAGGAATTTCCCCCCTGTGCCCATATCTTTGAGGCTTCCCCCGACTTTCTCCTCTATAAGTTTCAGTGTCTCTAGTTTTATGTGGAGTTCCTTGATCCACTTAGATTTAACCTTAGTACAAGGAGATAGGAATGGATCAATTCACATTCTTCTACATGATAACTACCTGTTGTTTCAGTATCATTTGTTGAAAACGTCTTTTTTCCACTGGATGGTTTTAGCTCCCTTGTCAAAGATCAAGTGACCATAGGTGTGTGGGTTCATTTCTGGGTCTTCAATTCTATTCCATTGGTCTACTTGTCTGTCTCTATACCAGTACCATGCAGTTTTTATCACAATTGCTCTGTAGTAAAGCTTTAGGTCAGGAATGGTGATTCCACCAGAGGTTCTTTTATCCTTGAGAAGAGTTTTTGCTATCCTAGGTTTTTTGTTATTCCAGATGAATTTTCATATTGCCCTTTCTAATTCGTTGAAGAATTGCGTTGGAATTTTGGTGGGGATTGCACTTAATCTGTAGATTGCTTTTGGCAAGATAGCCATTTTTACAATGTTGATCCTGCCAATCCATGAGCATGGGAGATCTTTCCATCTTCTGAGATCTTCTTTAATTTCTTTCTTCAGAGATTTGAAGTTTTTATCATATAGATCTTTCACTTCCTTAGTTAGAATCACGCCAAGGTATTTTATATTATCTGTGACTATTGAGAAGTGTTGTTTCCCTAATTTCTATCTCAGCCTGTTTATTCTTCGTGTAGAGAAAGGCCATTGAATTATTTGAGTTTGTTTTATATCCAGCTACTTCACCGAAGCTGTTTATCAGGGTTAGGCGTTCTCTGGTGGAATATTTAGGGTCAGTTATATATACTATCATATCATCTGCAAAAAGTGATATTTTGACTTCCTCTTTTCCAATTTGTATCCCCTTGATCTCCTTTTGTTGTCGAATTGCTCTGGCTAATACTTCAAGTACTATGTTGAAAAGGTAGGGAGAAAGTGGGCAGCCTTGTCTAGTCCCTGATTTTAGTGGGATTGCTTCCAGCTTCTCTCCATTTACTTTGATGTTGGCTACTGGTTTGCTGTAGACTGCTTTTATCATGTTTAGATATGGGCCTTGAATTCCTGATCTTTCCAAGACTTTTATCATGAATGGGTGTTGGATTTTGTCAAATGCTTTCTCCGTGTCTAAGGAGATGATCATGTGGTTTTTGTCTTTGAGTTTGTTTATATAATGGATTACGTAGATGGATTTCCATATATTAAACCATTTCTGCATCCCTGGAATAAAACCTACTTAGTCAGGATGGATGATTGTTTTAATGTGTTCTTGGATTTGGTTAGCAAGAATTTTATTGAATACTTTTGTATTGATATTCATAAGGGAAAATGTTCTGAAGTTCTCTATCTTCGTTGGATCTTTCTGTGGTTTAGGTATCAGAGTAATTGTGGCTTACTAGAATGAGTTGAGTAGAGTACCTTCTACTTCTATTTTGTGGAATAGTTTGTACAGAACTGGAATTAGATCTTCTTTGAAGGTCTGGTAGAACTCTGCACTAAACCCATCTAGTTTTGGGCCTTTTTTTTTTTTTTTTTTTTTTTTTTTGGCTCGGAGACTATTAATGACTTCTTCTATTTCTTTAGGGGATATGGGACTGTTTAGATCATTAACTTGATCCTGATTTAACTTTAGTACCTGGTATTTGTCTAGAAATTTGTCCATTTCATCCAGGTTTTCCAGTTTTGTTGAGTATAGCCTTTTGTAGAAGGATCTGATGGTGTTTTGGATTTCTTCAGGATCTATTGTTATGTCTCACTTTTCATTTCTTATTTTGTTAATTAGGATGCTGTCCCTGTGACCTCTAGTGAGTCTAGCTAAGGGTTTATCTATCTTGTTGATTTTCTCAAAGAACCAGCTCCTTGTTTGGTTGATTCTTTGAATAGTTCTTGTTTCCATTTGGTTGATTTCACCCCTGAGTTTGATTATTTCCTGCTGTTTACTCCTCTAGTGTGAATTTGCTTCCTTTTTTTCCCTAGAGCTTTTAGGTGTGTTGTCAAGCTGCTTATGTGTGCTATCTCTAGTTTATTTTTGGATGGACTCAGAGCTATGAATTTCCCTCTTAGAAATGATTTCATTGTGTCCCATAGGTTTGGGTATTTTGTGGCTTCATTTTCATTAAACTCTAAAAAGTCTTTAATTTCTTTCTGTATTCCTTCCTTGACCAAGGTATCATTGAGAAGAGTGTTGTTCATTTTCCACGTGAATGTTGGCTTTCCATTATTTATGTTGTTATTGAAGATCAGCCTTAGTCCATGGTGGTCTGATAGGATGCATGGCACAATTTCAATATTTTTGTATTTGTTGAGGACTGTTTTGTGACATATTATATGGTCAATTTTGGAGAAGGTCCCATGATGTGCTGAGAAGAAGGTATATCCTTTTGTTTTAGGAAAAAATGTTCTGTAGATATCTGTTAAGTCCATTTATTTCATAACTTCTGTTAGTTTCACTCTGTCCCTGTTTAGTTTCTGTTTCCACGATCTGTCCATTGATGAAAGTGGTGTGTTGAAGTCTCCCACTATTATTGTGTGAGATGCAATGTGTGCTTTGAGCTTTACTAAAGTTTCTTTAGTGAATATGGTTGTCCTTGCATTTGGAGCATAGATATTCAGAATTGAGAGTTCCTTTTGGAGGATTTTACCTTTGATGAGTATGGTGTCCCTCCTTGTCTTTTTTGATAACTTTGTGTTGGAAGTCGATTTTATTCCATATTAGAATGGCTAATCATTTGTTTGGAAAATTGTTTTCCAGCCTTCCACTCTGAGGTAGTGTCTGTCTTTTTCCCTGAGATGGGTTTCCTGTAAACAGCAAAATGTTGGGTCCTGTTTGTGTAGCCAGTCTGTTACTCTATGTCTTTATATTGGGTAATTGAGTCCATTGATATTAAGAGATATTAAGGAAAAGTAATTGTTGCTTCCTATTATTTTTGTTGTTAGAGTTGACATTCTGTTCTTGTGGCTGTCTTCTTTTTGGTTTGTTGAAGGATTACTTTCCTGCTTTTTCTAGGGCGTGGTTTCTATCCTTGTATTTTTTTTCCCTGTTATTACCCTTTGAAAGGCTGGATTTGTGGAAAGATAATGTCTGAATTTGGATTTGTCGTGAAATACTTTGGTTTCTCCATCTATGGTAATTGAGAGTTTGGCTGGGTATAGTAGCATGGGATGGCTTTTGTGTACTCTTAGTGTCTGTATAACATCTGTCCAGGATCTTCTGGCTTTCATAGTCTCGGGTGAAAAATCTGGTGTAATTCTGATAGGTCTGCCTTTATATGTTACTTCACCCTTTTCCCTTACTGCTTTTAATATTCTATCTTTATTTAGTGCATTTGTTGTTCTGATTATTATGTGTAGGGAGAAATTTCTTTTCTCGTCCAGTCTATTTGGAGTTCTGTAGGCTTCTTGTATGTTCATAGGCATCTCTTTCTTTAGGTTTGGGAAGTTTTCTTCTATAATTTTGTTGAAGATATTTGATGGCCATTTAAGTTGAAAATCTTCATTCTCATCTACTCCTATTATCTGTAGGTTTGGTCTTCCCATTGTGTCCTAGATTTCCTGGATGTTTTGAGTTAGGATCTTTTTGCATTTTTATTTTCTTTGATTGTTGTGCTGATGGAATGTGCTATGGAATCGTCTGCACCTGAGATTCTCTCTTCCATCTCTTGTATTCTGTTGCTGATGCTTGCATCTATAGTTCCAGATATCTTTCCTAGGGTTTCTATCTCCAGTGTTGTCTCACATTGGGTTTTCTTTATTGTGTGTACTTCCCTTTTTAGGTCTTGGATGGTTTTATTCATTTCCATCACCTGTTTGGTTGTGTTTTCCTGCAATTCTTTAAAGGATTTTTGTGCTTCCTCTTTAAGGTCTTCTACCTGTTTAGCAGTGTTCTTCTGTATTTCTTTAAGTGAGTTATTAAAGTCTTTCTTGATGTCCTCTACCATCATCATGAGTTATGCTTGTAAAGCTGGGACTATCTTTTCAGGTGTGTTGGGGTGCCCAGGTTTGTGTGGGGTGGCTGTGCTGCATTCTGATGATGGTGATTGGTCTTGGTTTCTATTAGTAAGATTCTTAAATTTGCCTTTTGCCATCTGGTAATCTCTGGCGTTAGTTGTTATAGTTGTCTCTGGTTAGTTAGAGCTTGTTCTTCAGGTGATTATGTTAGCCTCTATCAACAGACCTGGGAGACTAGCTCTCTCCTGAGTTTCAGCGCTCAGAGTACTCTCTGTAGGCAAGCTCTCCTCTTGCAGGGGAGGTGCCCAGATATCTGGTGTTCGAACATGCCTCCTGGCAGAAGTTGTGTTCCACTCACCAGAGGTCCTAAGATTCCGTGGAGAGTCCTCTGAGGACCTTGGGTGTGTCCACAGACTCCGCTCCCATGGTGCCCCGGTGCTGGTGCTGGTGACGACTGGAAGGGACTTGTGACCCTGGTCAGGCTGGGTTTTCTGCTTCCCTAATTAATGCTGTCTCATGTCCCTCAAGATTGGATTGGAGCAGCAGTTGTGTTCCACTCACCAGAGGTCCTAAGATCCTGTGGAGAGTCCTGTGGGGACGTTGGGGGTGTCCACAGACTCCGAGTCCAAGGTCTGTCAGTGCTGGCGCTGACTGGAAGGGCGAGGACCTGTTTTAAAATAAATTAAAAACTAAATGTTATAAGTTGGACAAAGCTCTAATATCAGTTCAAAGAAATCAAAATTAATCTTTGCATTTCTTAAGGAAAGAAAGTTTAATGTAAATAATGCCATGAGGAAGAAACCTAAGGGCTCAGCCTATATAGCCCCCTTCTCTATCCTGATTCTTCTTCAGGTTTCCATGCTAACCTAACCTTGTGTCCCACACAAAGAGGACCAAAGTACCTCCTTGATTATGATCAGGGCTCTGTTGTCACTGTCCTCATATTGACAGTTCATGTGTTACTTCCATAACAATATATCCAGGCATGGCCTCTGGAATGCCCTTTTGACCTCATGCCCTTCAGAAAGGAATGTGAACCACAGGATGAAATTTAAATTCAGTGAATGGGCAGATTGGTCCTGAACATGGGAGAATTAACAGAAAGTCACTCAGGGCTATGGCCTGACTCTACCTATGTGCTTGTGATCCAAGGTGTGCTATTAGAACCAAATACAGGTCTTTGAGTAATCTCTGGTCAGATGAAAATCATATACCACTTGGGAGGGAGAAGAAAGCAATCACACGAGGGTGAAGCGAGGAAGATACCTGGAAGTAGGAGGGAACAGTGAGGGGAAGAGTGGAACGTGATCAGATATTGGGTGGGGAAAAAGACTGAAGCCCTGAAAACCAGCAGAAGGAATGGAAAGGGGTAACTTCAGGAGGTAGGAGGTGGGTGGACCTCTAGAATGTAGTAAAGACCTGGGAGGTGAGAAACTCTCAGGGCTCGAAGGGAGATACTTTAGATGAAATGCCCTGCATTGGTGGGGAGAGGGAACTTGTAGAGCCCACTTCCAGCTGAGACAGAACATCAAGTGAGAGAAGTGGTTGCCATCCCACAGTCAAAAACTCTGACCAGTACTCTTAGAACTGTCAGAAAGAACTGCAGGCACAAAAATGGAGGAGAACCTGAGGAATATGAAGTCCAGTGACAGGCTCAACATGGAATCCAGCTCAAGGGCAGGCCCTCAACATATATACAGCAGATGATTGCCACTTTAGGGCTCAGTCAGAGGAGATGTACCTAACCCTCAAGAGATTATTGGCCTTGGGGAGTGGAGAGGTCTTGTGGGGTGGGCCTTGGGGGTTGTGGACATTCTCATTGAGATAAAGGAGTATGTATGGAATGTGGAACAGTTACAGGGTGAACTTGGAGGGGGATTAAATCTGGATTGTAAAAAAAAGGAATAAATAAAATTTTTAAAAAAGTAAATCAAGAGGGGGGGGTGGTACAAAAATACTCACAAACAATGCAAGCCTCTATTAATTAGAACAACTATCTATGGCTCTTCATGACTTATTGTGATTCAGTTTGAAATTATTATGTACCATTTTCAAGAAAATATAGACCTTAATTTTCTGTTCTCAACAGTTAGTATGGATGAATATAGGGGCAGAAGGCAGTTTACCTTGGGGATACACAGAAATTGTAATAGCCATATCTAGACTTAGTTAGAATAAAAAGATCTAGAATTGCTGACATGTTGGTTGCTGAGGTTGGACTCAGGAGAATATTGTGACTCAAGCCAATAGGACATGGATCAGGGTTAAGCACCTTGTCCCTGCAAAGAACTCCTTGGATACTGGTTCCAAGTTTTAGGTTAGAGTGAGGAGGCAGACTCTAGAGTTCCTAGAGTTCAGGAATTAATCCTTATATTACTCATCTCAGCATGTATTATGGATTTGGCTTAATGCTTGCATTATGTTATTTGGGTTTTCAAAATTACACTGGAATCCTCATGCCTACATACAAGACACTGAAGATCTATGCCTCCTGTTGCCTGTGATTGGTAAATAGAGTTGCTGGTGGCCAATGGCTGGGCAGGGAGACAGAGATGGTACTACTAGGATTCCTAGAGAAGAATGCAGTTGGAGGAGGAAGGTACCATGTCTGGAAGGAGAAGGTCCCACTCTGAAAAGAGTAGGGTAGATACACAGAGACTGACAACATGGAAAAGTCGGGAATTAGGGCCTGGGAGGATTATAGTCCTGGGTCTGAGGCAGCAAAGATGGAGTACAGATAATAGTAAGTATAATTCAGGACCATCAGAGTGTAGGCATTAATAGTGAAGAAGTTTGGGTGTGGCCTATTGAGCTGTTTAAGACATATTAAAATAGAAGGCTGCATGTGTGTCTATCATTCAAGAGAATTCAGAGAATGTGGAGAGGTAGCAAGGACCTCCTGCACTCACAGCTGGGGAGACTAGAGCAGACCCACAGTAAGGCAGCAAAAATGACTCTCATTCAAATTGGCAATACCTAGAGACTCCAATTCCCTAATGCTCGTGAAGATTATAAAGTGAAGTGATACAAGTCATGACAGCAAAAGAGGAATGCATTGATCCTGAACTCTCCTGATCCTTGTCCTTGATCTAGAACCATAATCATGAGTCATGAGTTAAGGAGGGAAAGAGCCTTACAGAGGACCCAGGGTTCAGAGTGCTTAAGGTACATTATAGGTAAATCTTAATTTCTACTTTAACTCAATTGGACTCTCCCTATTCCCCAATTGGAACTGGGCTCTTCAGTTATCAACAAATCTAACTGGTAGTTCCTGCAGTCTGTTCTATAAAAGTAGGAACTGGTACCATGTAGAAACACTCAGAGAACTACAAACAGACTGAAACTGCAAACCAACTTTGGTTAGTATGAGTTGTGTAGTACCAGAAAAAAAAAAAGAACAGTCATTGTAGAGTGAGTAGGGTCAGTGTTCATTTCAGAGATGCAAGTGGTAGGTGCAGGTTCATCTAGAATATGGGTGTGGGACAGGTCAGGTGACTCTTTATTAGGTGTCTTAGCATGGCTTCAATGTGTGTTATGATTTCAGAGAGAAGATTTACAAGGCATGAAAGATTCTTCAGCTAGGCACCCAATCAGGGAGTTTCATACTTTCCCAAAAAGCTCCAGCAGTTGAGGATGAAGTGAACAAACAGTTGAGCCTGTACAGGACATTCTTATTCAGACCTTGTCCTGGTTGATGTTTTGGTTTTGTCAATTTGACACAAGTTTCCTTTATACAGGGGAAAGAACACTCGATGGAGAAACTACCTTCAACAGTTTTCCTCTAGGTAAATATATAAGGGTCCAACTCACTGTTGGGCATTGTTCTCTTGGATTACATATGAAAACAGGAGAGCAACCCAGTAACTGCAGTCCTCCATGAGGTTCTCCTGTCTCCTTGTTCTGCCCTTGAATGCCTAAGTTAGTATTGAAATGTGATGTGGGATTTCTCAGATGAAATAAACACTTTCTTTCTCAATTAGTTTTGGTCCTAGTTTTTTTTGTCACTACAAAAGCAAAGCAGACTAGAACAAACAACATTTGGCCATGTATGGCAACTTCACAACTACATGAAACTTGTTTTAGAGAAGGGAACTTGTTTTATGGTTAGCTCTAATTTTTATTTCTGTGTATGTTTGTGAGTCTGTAGTACATGCCAATCAATTGGAGATACCTTTGCAATCCAGAGGACAGCAATCTACTCCCTTGCAGGTTGTTTAAAAGGCAGTTGTGTGTGGCCCTTTGATGATACATGGAAATGAACTCAGGTTCACTGCTCTTTTCAAAGCTTGCCCATCCTTCAATCACAGAGTCATGAATTTTGCATGCATTTCTTTGCTGGATTCCAGGGTCTGGAACAATTTTTACACCTGACAGACTATCAATCACCCAATGAGGATTAAAACTGTGAAGCAGCCCATACCCTCTCCACCCCCCAGTCAAGTTTGTATTACAAAAAGCAACCTAGTTGTTGATTAGATATAGATCGACTTCCTCAATTGTGTATTGTGACATTCCGTGCAGCGCTGTCCTGGAGACATTCAGTGAACAAGTCCCAGACCTTCTATAAACTTTGAACACAGAACCAAGCCTCTGGCAAAAACATGAAATATGAACATCTGACCCCTGGGCCTGTTTAGGAGATTTTCCATTGTTGTGAAAAGAAACATGATCAAGAGAGATTTTTTCCTTTGTTTTAAGTTTTATTGCATTGTGATGAGAAAAGATATATTAATTTCAATTTATCTAAATTTGTTAATATTTAAAAACATATTTGAGAAAATAGACTTACACCCCATTCTTCTTTCCCTTTTGCACCCAACTCCTCCCAGAGAGTCTCCCCTTCAAAACCTGTAATACCTTTTGTTTTTTATCATATTTTTAAAAATTTATAAAATATTATAACAATAAAAATGAGTATTATAAAAGTTGTTTGATATAAAACAACAATCAATTGAACAGTCTTATGAAGATGTTTGTCTACAGCAATACTGAAAATACATACCTTTTTTTCAATGTAAATGTCAAATAACTCCAAATATACTACCTCTATGATATTTTAAAATAACATATCACTATTAGTTTTTTAATGAACACAAATAGTCTTTTTGTTTGTTTTGTTTTCAGTAGAGCTTAAAATCTTGGCTTACTGTGGTACAAACACAAAATAAGAATATCAGCCTGCTGCAAGTCTCCCTTCTCAGACACATAGATGCCATCCAAAAACTTCCTGGTATCATCGTTTTTTAACTGTTGTGGTTTGCTGAATATGAGTGGCTGAATTTGAAACGAGTTCAATATTGTTTCCTTCAAGAATTATTTCATTCTTCTGGGATTGAGAGACAGAACAAGCAACATTGGTCCTTATCTGAAACCTGTGGATGTATTTTTTACCCAAGAAATTTCAGATTTTAACCAAAGACCCGTTCTCCTGAATAACGACATTGATTGGGACGTGAGCATACACAGACCTCATCTTGTAACAGAAACCCAGTGTACCACCCTTGATCATGTTCTGAACGTGACTGCAGATGGTTCTGATAGTGGCCAGTTCCTTTCTGTTACCACACCATTTGTCAACACAGAGACTTTTATTTTCTTTCCAAGAAGGCTCAGTTCTACATGATGTGATTGAATTTCCCCCGTAGTGTTCCCCTGTGGCCCTTCACAATGACTGTGTGCTCCTCCTGAGTGATGTCAACATTTTCTGGAATGTCGACAGTCTGCTTGCTGAAAAAGGTCTTCATTCTCACAGTAGATGGGGCAAAGCAATCAAGACAGATCTTAATCGCACAACCTTTCCTTGTGCTTGGCTTACATGTTTAGAGATTCAGTCCATTATAACCCTGGCAGGAGGCATAGCAGTGTCTAGGCAGTCATGGTGCTAGAGGAGCTATGAATTCTACATCTGGATTTGAAAGCAAGCTTGAACGACTGGTGGCTCTTATATAGCTAGGAGGAATGTCCCATTCAACAGTGACATTCTTCCTCCCACAAGTACTTCACAACTATGCCAACATGGCCAAACCTTGCTGTTTGTGCAACTCCCTGAGACAAGCATATTGAAGCCACTGTAAAGGTTTTGGAATCAGCTGCCATGCTCCCACCTTTTTAATAGTGTATTGAACCTCTGAACATGTAAGACAGTCCCAATAAAATGTTGTCCTTGATAAGAGCTTCCTTGGTCATGGTGTCTGTTCACAAGTTTAAAACCCTAATAGAGTGGCCATGATGTGGGCAATTGATATTTTTTGAAAGGCCCCCATGAATGCACAGAGTGCTGTGCTGTTTGTCTGAGGCATGAGATTATTTAGTGTCAGCCTGGTGTAATAGGGTTACAGAGACTCTAGGAAGATTTTTGAGTTGGAGCTCATCAGAGATGTGTCAGTAGTACATTGTCTTTCTCATCTTCTGCCACTACTACACTTTGCCTTCTCTGGACATGATGTTCATGGCCACTGACAGAACAGACAGCTTCATCCTAAAGACTCTGCCATCTATGATCACCAGGAAACAAAGGCTTAGTGAGGAAGCCTTAGCACACCATTAAAGTCCATGACATAACAGTGAGGAAATAAAATCCCAGATTTTAGAGCAGGACACTCCACTGAGAGACATAGGCTTTTGCTTTCTTTCCCTTTATTGATACTGCCAGCCAAATTGGAATCTGGTCTAGGACTCAGTAGGATGTTATCAAGAGGACAGGTAGAGGCATCAGGGTAAGCAACTTTCCCCTAGATACTGTACTCAGGATATCAGAGACCAGAGCATATTTTGGAGTGGGGAAGCAGGACTTGTGCCATGATTTTGTGCCATGACCCTTTAAGTATTGGTATATTCCACTGTGAATTTTTAGAGAAGGCATTCAGCCTCATTCTTAAGATCTGACTTGTATAGAGAATAAGAACCTTACTAAACTAAACATGCACTATCATTTAGGATGTAGACTTTGTTACCTATAGACATCTTTTTTAAAAAAAGATTTTTTTATTAGATGTTTTCTTCATTTACATTTCAAATGCTATACCTTTTCCTAGTTTCCTCTCCGAAAATCCCCTATACGCTCCCCACTTGTACTTTCTGGCCATGGCAATCCCCTATACTGGGGCCTAGAATCTTCCCAAGACCAAGGGCCTTTTTTTTTTTTTTTTTTTTTTTGCTGCTGGAAGCCTTGCTGCTCTTGACTCAGACTCTGGCAAGTGAGTGAAGGTCTTCAGAGGAAGGACTTCATTCTGTAGCTGCAAGGACTCTGCAGCACCACCACAGGAAGGAAAGCCTATCCTCGGCCCACCCTATGATGCTTTGCAGGATTGCCATTCTGGCTGTCCATGCCTGGCTTCCTGCATCATCCAAGTACAGAGTTGTTTGCCCTGTTCACCATCCAACTTAGTGCCTTCCACAGGTGCTCAGAGGAGGGAAGGGTCCTACCAGCTGTGCTATTTCTTTTCCCTTTCCTCTGAGGCTGGCCTCCTGCAGCCCTATTAATAATCAGTGGTGTGGTATGTGTAAGGCATATAGATTGTAGGAAACAGTAGAGATTATGGATATGCTCTGCCACTACAGGCTGAGCTGGGATGGTGAGTTTCATTAGGTACATAACAATGCACAAGTTCAGCAGGGTATTTGAAAATTGGATTTTCTGACCACTGATCTGGTTGAGTTTTGAGGGCAGAGCTTTTTCCATAATCTGTCTTGCTGTGGGTGTTTTAACATTTGTATCTCTAGCTCCCTTCCGTTTCTCACCATTTAATTAATATATTTTTCAGTTTTTTCATGTGTAAGACATGTTTTTTTGCATGTATATCTATGTTCCATGTTTTGCCTGGTTGTTGTGGATATCACAAAATGTTTTCAGATCATGTGTATTTGGAGTTAGATGGCTGTGTGTAGCTGTGCAAGAGCTAATAATTCAACCCAGGTCTCCTGAAAGAGCAGTCAGTGCTTTGTAGAACTGGACCATCTGACAACCTTCCAGCCTTCCCCAAATAATTGTTTCTGTAGGAATTATATTGATATATCAATATCCTGGTTCTGTCTGTCTTAAATAGGTCTCTGTTTTCTCTCACAAGTTGGGCACCCTGTAGACAAAATAATCTCCACTTTTTAAACTGTGACCTTTTTTGGTTATTGTTGTTGTGGTTTTTAAATTTCATACTTTACTTCCTAATATAATTAGAGAAGTCCATAGATCACTCCTCCCTTCAGAAAGCTACTACTGAATTTGCAGGCTGTTTCCCCTTCTGCAGTCTAGAAAAATTCACTGAGAATCATGTAGTACTCCATCCTCAGGAAGTTGGCACATGTGCTTCATCTGTTTTTGTTTCCTGGATCTACAGGATATCTGACTTGGTTCCAGTCCTGCACTTGAGTTTAGTATATTTTTGCTCAGGTTGTCCTGATTTTCTTCCAAAAACAGGGTTGTATCTTTAACTGCCACTACAAGGCTCTGGACCTTGCTCAATCAACACATCTCCATGGTAGAAATGCCATCTGAAGTTTTAGGGTAAAATCCAGGTATTACATTAGTAATAAGATTGGATCTACCAACACAAAAAGACAATTAAACAGGAATGTTCAGTGAAAAGCAGACAATGGGATCCGTTCTGGTCAGGGCCATCCCCCGCCCCCGTCATCTTCCTTCTGAGCCCAGCAGAGGCCACTAAGGGCTCCAGAGTGCTCTCCACACCTCAGAACCTCGAGATCACCTCGGGATCACGGGTGAGTGGAACGCAACATCAGCTCCAAAGAATCACGAAGGGTCTTGTGCCAGCAGGCACAGCAACAAAGGAACCCCACCTGACCAGAGGCTGGGATCCATTCAGGTAGGGGCCAGCTCTGCCATCTTCTGTGTGAACCCAGCCGAGGGCATCTAGGGCACCAGAGGACTCTCCACGCCACAGGACCCCTAGCACATCCAGGACCTCCTTATCACCTGAGAGTACGTGGGTGATAGAAGCAACAGAGCTTCTTGGTCAGGGTCCCCTCAGGCCTTCATCCTCAGCCATGAGGCAGAGCTGAGACCCAGACGCCTGGGCATATTCCTTGCCAGAGGAGAGTCGGCCTACAGGGAGGATTCTGACCCCAGAACTCAGGAGGTAGATCAGAGCTCCAGACTGCTGGACACCTGCCCTGCAAGAGGAGAGCTTGCCTGCAGAGAGTGCTCTGACCACTGGAACTCAGGTGAGAGTTGGACTCCCAGGAGTGCTGACAGAGGCTAAGAGAATCATAGGAGGATCAAGCTCCAACCAGAGACAGATTGATCATTAACACCAGAGATTTCCAGATGGCGAAAGGCAAATGTAAGAATCTTACTGACAGAAACCAAAAACACTGGGTATCATCAGAACCCAGTACGCCCACCACAACGAGTCTTGAATACCCCAGCACACCTGAAAAGCAAGATGCATATTTAAAATCATATTTCATGATGGTGGGGGAAGATTTAAAGAAGGGCATTAATAACTCACTTAAAGAAATACAGGAGAACAGTTCTAAAGAGGTAGAAGCCCTTAAAGAGGAAGCACAAAAAATCCCTCAAGGAATTATAATAGAATACTGCTAAACAAGTAGAAGCCCTTAAAGAGGAAACAAAAATCCCTCAATGAATTACAGGCAAACACTGCTAAACAGGTAGAAGAAACACAAAAATCCCTTAAAGAATTACAGGAAAATACGACCAAACAGGTGATGGAATTCAACAAAACAATCCAAGATCTAAAAATGGAAGTAGAAACCCAAAGGGAGACAACTCTGGAGATAGAAACCCAAGAAAGAAATCAGGAACCATAGAAGTGAGCATTAGCAACAGAATACAAGAGATGGAAGAGAGAATCTCAGGTGCAGAAGATTCCATAGGGAACATGGACACAACTATCAAAGAAAATGCAAAGTGCAAAAAGATCCTAACTCAAAACATCCAGGAAATCCAGGACACAATGAGAAAACCAAACCTCAGGATAATAGGAGTAGATGAGAATGAAGATTTTCAACTTAAAGGGCCAGCAAATATATTCAACAAAATTATAGAAGAAAACTTCCCATACTTAAAGAAAGAGATGCCCATGAACATGCAAGAAGTCTAAAGAACTCCAAATAGACTGGACCAGAAAAGAAATTCCTCTGGACACATAATAATCAAAACAACAAATGCAATAAATAAAGACAGAATATTAAAAGCAGTAAGGGAAAAAGGTTAAGTAACATATAAATGCAGGCCTATTAGAATTACTCCAGACTTCTCACCAGAGACTATGAAAGCCAGAAGATCCTGGGCAGATGTTACACAGACACTAAGAGAACACAAATGCTAGCCAAGGGTACTATACCCAGCCAAACTCTCAATTACCATAGATGGAGAAACAAAAGTATTCTATGACAAAACCAAATTCACACAATATCTTTCCACAAATCCAGCCCTTCAAATGATAATAAAGGGAAAACACCAACACAAAGATGGAAACTACACCCTAGAAAAAGCAAGAAAGTAATCCTTTAACAAAACTAAAAGAAGACAACCACAAGAACACAATCCCAAATTTAACAACAAAAATGACAGGAAGCAACAATTACTTTTCTTTGATTTCTCTTAACATCAATGGACTTAATTCCCCAATAAAAAGACATAGACTAACAGACTGGCTATACAAACATGACCTAACATTTTGCTGCTTATAGGAAACCCACCTCAGGGATAAAGACAGACACTACCTCAGAGTAAAAGGCTGGAAAACAATTTTCCAAGCAAATGGTCTGAAGAAACAAGCTGGAGTAGCCACTCTAATATCGAATAAAATCAACTTCCAACCCAAAATTATCAAAAAGGACAAGGGGCACTTCATACTCATCAAAGGTAAAATCTACCAAGATGATCTCTCAATTCTAAATATCTATGCTCCAAATACAAGGACAGCCACATACATTAAAGAAACTTTAATAAAGCTCAAAGCACACATTGCACCTCACACAGTAATAGTGGGAGAATTTAACACCCCACTCTCACCAATAGACAGATCCTGGAAACAGAAAATAAACACAGTCACATGGACACTAACAGAGTGTATAAAACAAATGGATTTAACTAATCTATAGAACATTTAATTTAATCAATCTATAGAACATTTTATCCTACAACAAAACGATATACCTTCTTCACAGCACCTTATTGTACCTCCTCCAAAATTGACCATATAATTAGTCACAAAACAGGCCTCAACAGATACAAAAATATTGAAATTATCCCATGCATCCTATCAGATCACCATGGACTAAGGCTTATCTTCAATAACAACATAAATAATAGAAAGCCAACATTCATGTTGAAACAGAACAATACTCTACTCAATGATATCTTAGTCAAGGAAGAAATAAATAAAGAAATTAAAGACTTTTTAGAGTTTAATAAAAATGAAGCCACAACATACCCAAATTTATGGAACATAATGAAGGCAGTCCTAAGAGGAAAACTCATAGCCCTGAGTGCCTCCAAAAAGAAACTAGAGAGAGTATACACTAGCAGCCTGACAGCACACCTAGAAGCTCTAGAACTAAAGGAAGCAAATTGACCAAGAGGAGTAGATGGCAGGAAATATTCAAACTTAGGGCAGAAATCAACCAAGTGGAAACAAGAAGAACTATACAAAGAAACAACCAAACCAGGAACTGGTTCTTTGAGAAAATCAACAAGATAGATAAACCCTTAGCCAGACTCACTAGAGGGCACAGGGACAGCATCCTAATTAACAAAATCAGAAATGAAAAGGGAGACATAACAACAGATCCTGAAGAAAGCCAAAACACCATCAGATCCTTCTACAAAAGGTTATACTCAATAAAACTGGAAAACCTGGATGAAATGGACAAATTCCTAGACATATATCAGGTACAAAAGTTAAATTAGGATCAGATTAATGATCAAAACAGTCCTATATCCCCTAAAGAAATAGAAGCAGTCATCAATAGTCTCCCAACCAAAAAAAGCCCAGGATCAGGTGGGTTTAGTGCAGAGTGCTGTCTGACCTTCAAAGAAGACCTAATTCCAACTCTCCTCAAACTATTCCACAAAATAGAAACGGAACATACTCTACCCAATTCATTCTATGAAGCCACTATTACTCTGATACCTAAACCACACAAAGATCCAACAAAGAGAGAACTTTGGACCAATTTTTCTTATGAATATTGATGCAATAAAATCCTTGCAAACCGAATCCAAGAACACAACAAAAGGATCATCCATCATGACCAAGTAGGCTTCATCCCAGGGATGCAGGGATGGTTCAACATAATCCACTATATAAACAAACTCAAAGACAAAAATCACATGATCATCTCAGATAATGAGAAAGCATTTGACAAAATCTGACACCCTTTCATGATAAAAGTCATGGAAAGATCAGGAATTCAAGGCCCATACCCAAACATAATAAAAGCAATATACAGCAAACCAGTAGCCAACATCAAAGTAAATGGAGAGAAGCTGGAAGCAATTCCACTAAAATCAGGGACTGGACAAGCCTGCCCACTTTCTCCCTACCTATTCAATATAGTACTTGAAGTCCTAGCCAGAGCAATTTGACAACAAAAGGAGATCAAGGGGATATCAATTGGAAAGGAAGACGTCAAAATATCACTATTTGCAGATGATATGACAGTATATATAAGTGACCCAAAAAATTCCACCAGAGAACACCTAAACCTGATAAACTGCTTCAATGTAGTAGCTGGATATAAAATTAACTCAAACAAATCAGTGGCCTCTCTCTACACAAAGGATAAACAGACTGAGAAAGAAATTAGGGAAACAAAACCCTTCACAATAGTCACAAATAATATAAAATACCTTGTTGTGACTCTAACTAAGGAAGTGAAAGATCTGTATGACAAGAACTTCAAGTCTCTGAAGAAACAAATTGAAGAAGATCTCAGAAAATCGAAAGATCTCCGAAGCTCATGGATTGGCAGGATTAATATAGTAAAAATGGCTATCCTGCTGAAAGCAATCTACAGATTCAATGCAATCCCCATCAAAATTCCAACTAAATTCTTCACTGAGTTAGAAATGGCAATCTGCAAATTCATCTGGAATAACAAAAAACCTAGGATTGCAAAAACTATTCTCAACAATAAAAGAACCCCTGGGGGAATCACAATGCCTGACCTCAAGCTGTACTACAGAGCAATTGGGATAAAACGTGCACAGAGCTGGTACAGTGACAGACAGGTAGATCAATGGAATAGAATTAAAGACCCAGAAATGAACCCACACAACACACCTATGGTCACTTGATCTTTGACAAGAGAGATAAAACAATCCAATGGAAAAAAGACAGCATTTTTAACAAATTGTGCTGGCACAACTGGCGGTTATTGTGTAGAAGAATGCAAATTGATCCATTCTTATCTCCTTGTACAAAGCTCAAGTCTAAGTGGATCAAAGACCTTCACATAAAGCGGGAGACACTGAAATTTATAGAGGAGAAAGTGGGGAAAAGCCTCGAAGATATGGGCACAGGGGAAAAATTCCTAAACAGAACAGCAATGGCCTGTGCTGTAAGATCCAGAATTGACAAATGGGACCTCATAAAATTGCAAAGCTTCTGTAGGGCAAAAGATACTGTCAATAAGACAAAAAGGCCACCAACAGATTGGGAAAGAATTTTTACCAATCCTAAATCCGATAGGGGACTCATATCCAATATATACAAAGAGCTCAAGAAGCTGAACTCCAGAAATTCAAATAACCCCATTAAAAATGGGGTACAGAGCTAAACAAAGAATTCTCAACCGAGGAATACCGAAGGACCGAGAAGCACTTGAAAATCATCAACATCCTTAATTATCATGGAAATGCAAATCAAAACAACCCTGAGATTCCACCTCACACCAGTCAGAATGGCTAGGATCAAAAATTCAGGTGACAGCAGATGCTGGCGAGGATGTGGAGAAAGAGGAACACTCATCCATTGCTGGTGTGTTTGCAAGCTTATACAACCACTCTGGAAATCATTCTGGTGGTTCCTCAGAAAACTGGACATAGTACTACCGGTAGATCCATCAATACCTCTCCTGGGCATATAACCAGAAGATGTTCCAACTGGCAATAAGGACACATGCTCCACTATGTTCACAGCAGCCCTATTTGTAATATCCAGAAGCTGGAAAGAACCCAGATGTCCCTCTACAGAGGAATGGATACTGAAAATGTGTCACATTTACACAATGGAGTACTACTCAGCTATTAAAAACAATGAATTTATGGAATTCTTGGGCAAATGGATGTATCTGGAGAATATTATCCTGTGTGAGGTAACCCAATCCCAAAAGAAGTCACTTGATATGCACTCACTGATAAGTGGATATTAGCCCAGAAACAGAATACCCAAGATACAACCTCCGAAACACAAGAAAATCAGGAAGGAGGACCAACTCGTAGATACTTCATTCCTACCTAGAATAGGGAATAAAATATCCATGGAAGGAGTTGCAGAGACAAAGTTTAGAGCTAACACAAAAGGATGAACCATCCAGAGACTGCACCACTCGGGGGTCCATCCCATAATCAGCCACCAAACACAGACACTATTGCATACACCAGCAAGATTTTGCCGAAAGGACCCTGATATAGCTGCCTCCTGTGAGGCTTTGCCAGGCCTGGCAAATACAGAAGTGGATGTTCACAGTCATCTATAGGATGGATCACAGGTCTCCCAGTGTAGGAGCTAGAGAAAGTACCCATAGCTGAAGGGGTCTACAACCTTATAGGTGGAACAACAATATGAACTAATCAGTACCCCCAGAACTCATGTCTCTAGCTGCATATGTAGTAGAAGATGGCCTAGTTGGCCATCATTGGGAAGAGAGGACCCTTAGTCTAGCAAACTTTATATACCCCTGTACAGGGGAAAGCCAGGGCCAAGAAATGGGATTGAGTGAGTAGGGGAGCAGGGCTGGGGCGGGGAGGATATAGGGGACTTTTGGGACAGATTTTGATATGTAAATGAAGAAAATATCCAAAAAAGAAAAAAGGAAAGAAAAGCAGACAATGGACATGCATTAAATGTGGCCATATTTGAAGAAGGGCAAAGAGGTCCAGAGATTCCCACTGTTTCCATAGGTTCATCAGTAGGATGCTGACATGAGTTTTCGGTAAGGAATTTGGAGTCCTCCATTCCTTTACCCCTCTTTTAATTAATTAATTAATTAATTAATTTCTTCTGTTTTCTTATTTAAAAGTTCTAATGAACTAGAGATGTGTGGACAACAGTCACCTCATGTGATGGTAATCTCCTAATTTGCCCCATCTTATTCCCACCCCTATCATTCACATGCTGACTCTACAAGTGTGTGCTGTTTTTATCTAGGATTCTGAGAAATTTAAAAATTTGCCTACTCATCCAAATCTATAAGTGATGGAGGGAATTTAGCAATTGACTTATTAAGTAGAAAGTGTAAAATTATAGTGCAATCCTCTTTGAGCAGTATTATCCTCCATTTTATGGAATCTATTAACATTGAAAAGAATCAATGGCAAAAATTTAGAATTGCTTACCAGGGAATGACATAGAATGTGGCTTTCGCTAACCTCCCAACATTTGGGCACAATAGGAGCTCTGGGCTCCTGTGCACAGAAACTGAATATCAATCCTAGAAACAAAGAAATTCTCTTAAACAAGAACTTGTCAAAAATTGAGACACTGAACCAACTGCTATTCACATCATCTGGATCATGTCTTCCTGTTTACCCTGAACTCCTTTTAAACATGCTTATCAAATATATTCTCATCCCCCTATATTATTGAATGTGGATCAAACAGTAGCCCAATATTTTTCCTAATCAGGTTCAGAAAGTATAATATGTAAGCCCTCAATGGAATAATTGAATTTTGGATATTTGAATTCCTCACCCTAAATTTAAAATCTTCTTGTGCTTACAAAACTTGATGTGAAATTTGCGGTGATATGGATGGTGATCCTGCACAGGACCCAAGAAAAAGATTATAGAAATTTCACCTGGGTCCATAATTTCAGAGATATTAAATGGTAGCCATAACACGGGTGGCTGACATTTTTAGAAGGTCCTGTGAATGTGCAGAGAATTGTGCTGCATTTCTGGGTCTTGAGAGTATGTGGGAGTTTAGCCCAGTGTCATAGGAAAACATTGTAGAGATTTTTGAGATCTGTCAGTAGTACATTATCTTTCTCAGCTCCTGGCAATTCTTTGTTGGCCTTTTAGGGACATTGTGGTCAAGGCCACTGCCAGAGTAGCTAACTTATTGTACATTTCCATATCCTTCAAATCTCCATGATTTCTGATGGCAGGAAGCCAAGGCTTGGTGTAGGCATGTAGGGTGATGAATTGTGCACAGACATCTTGGTCTGCAGTCGTGCACAGGCCTTGAAAGCCAGAGACCTGGTTGGGGGTGATATTTGCCTTCATGGGATGGTAGAAGTTTGCCCATGGCTCATGTATCCCTGGCTCCTGTTGCAGCTATAGCTCCACAGCCCCCCAAATCCCTGCAGAGAAGTGTGTGGCCATTAGTCACAGAGAAGCAGCACCAAGCCCTCCCACATGCAAATCAAGTTTCCTCAAAGCTCTCAGACCAAGCCAATGAGAAGTACCTGTTGTCAATCCCTGATCCACCTCAAAACTGTATATAAGAATCCTATTCAGAAGGATTTAAGGTGTACAAGAACTACTCAATCATCTGAGACCTTCTGTCCTAAGAGCTATAACACTTGGGAAGAGGTTCTGCTCTCATGAAACACCTCCTGAAGCTCAGCATCACTTGACCTTGACCACACACATCCCCATGGTGTTATTGTCATCAGAACATTTAAGGCCAAACTTGTTTTCTGACAGCTGTAAGAAGCTAGGATCTCCCAACACAAAGAATAAAGAGACAAGTACCATAAATAGCAGGAAAAAAAAGACTTTCTTAAGTGTTACCATATTTGGAAGAAAAGCCAAAACCACTTCAGAAACTCCTTCTGTCTCTCCAGGTTCATGATTCATATTCTGACATGTGTTTTAGATTTAAACATAGATATTTGAGGACTTTGCTTTCCCCTTCTGTTTCTTTTTTTTTTTTTTCTTAATTTTAAGTTACTTATAACCTGGAGATTCTTAGACATCACTCACCCCTTCTGATAGCAGTTGCCTAATTTCCCCCAGGATTTTCTTTGGAGATTCCTGAAAACTATGTGTGAGTTTCCTTCCACACCTTGGGTCTCTGATGTTCAAACTTCTGATTTTTCTTATCCTACCTTTCAGGTGTCTACATTACAGGTGAGTGCTGTGACTCATAAGCTTTCTGTGTAGTTTTAATATCTGTTTACTAATCAATGATTATAAGAGATGGGAGGAATCTAGCAATTGACCTAGTCAGGTCAGAAGTGTTCAATTGCTGTGTGATTTTTTTTTTTTTGGTTGTTATTGTGGAATTGAGACAGGATATGACATCTTTTATTATGGTCTTTATCTAATTGTATTTCTTTCCCTTTTGCAGGACTGTATGTATGCATGTATGGGCCCCATTCTCTTCCAATATATGAATTGTGGAACTATACAGACAATGTACATTTTTTTTTATTTAAAGGGTAAGAAACAGCTTTTTGTGCAGCATTAACCTCTAGTATGGACTCCACTTGTATTTAAAATAATTAATGGCAAAAATTTAGAGTAGTTTATTTGACATTGAGAAGGAATGCCTCTTCTGCTAACCTCCCAACATTCAGGCACATCAGCAACTCTGAACTCCTCTCCTCAGGGATTATGGTATCCCTGTGGAGAACCACCTCCAGTGCTGGTGAGTGTTAAAACTTCTACAGCTTCTTTGGAAAATCATAAAATTTGGGTTATCAAAAAAAAAAAAGAGAAGCAGGAGTAGTTCTACCTCAAGACCCTGTTATACCTCTAAAGGACATATACCTCAAAGATACCCTAGTGTACCACAGGGACACTTGCTGAACTATGTTCACAGCAGATTTATTCATAATAGCCAGCAACTAGGCACAAACTAGATGTTCCTCAACTGAAGAATTGATAAATAAAATGTGATACATATATACAATGGGATACTCTTCAGCCACTAAAAGAAAAAGATCATGAATTTTGCAGGCTCATGAATGGAACTTGAGAACACCATCCTTATGAGGGTACCCAGACTCCTAGAGAGAAGTGTATATTAGTCATAAAGTATAGAAAACACAACATACATTAAAGAGACTTATAGACGCTAGGAGAGAAGGCTCAACCAAGAATGCTTGAATCTCATCTAGAAGGGGGAATAAAATGATCATATGAGGCAGATGGAGGGAGGAAACTGAGTGGTGGAACAGAAAGGGAGGGAAAGGGTAGGTTTCTGAATCAGCTTTAGAGAAAAACAGAAGAGAAAGCCAGAAGGCCAGGAGAATGATGGAAATGTGTAGCATGTTTGGGCATGTGATTGGGAGGGTGTCTTGAGGATATCTCAGAGGCTTGTGATGTTAAATATTCCTTGGAATCAATGCCCCCCCCCACTAATTAGCTGAGACTACCAGGAGATGGGACATTAAACATTTGGAGACCATGTACAAATTGTAGCCAACCAAGTACTCCATTGTAGTAATAGGGACACTAAACCACCACAATTTTTTTTTAACCAAAAATGTATCCTATCTACAAGAAATGTGGAGACAGGGGATAAATCAGAGATGAAGGAATTTCCACCCATTAACTACCCTAAGTTCAGACCCATGCCACGAGAAAGTGCCAATCACTGACACTGCTAATGATGCTCTTTTTTGCTTGCAGACAGGATGCTAGCATAACTGTCCTCTGAGGGGCTATATCCAGAAGCTGACTGAATCACATGAGGAGACAGACCCACAGAAAACATTGGATGGTGCTTGTGATATCTCATGGAAGACTTGACTGAGGAACTGAGGTCTGTGAAGGGGACAGAAATTCCACAAGAATACAAACAGAGTCAACTAACATAAACATCTGGGGGATCTAAGAGACTGAACCACTAATAAAAGAGCAAATCGGCTTAGACATAGGCATCACTTCATCTCTGATCTATCTCCTCCCAATCACACCCCCAAACATGCTGAACATGTACATATATTGCAGCTATGGAACTCCATCTTCATGTGGTTCCCTCAACAAGTTGAGCAAGGGCTGTCCCTAAAAGTGTCATCAGTGTGTGGAATACATTACCCTAATTGGAATACCTTTTGTGGCCTCAGTGGAAGAAGATGTACCAAGTACTGCAGAGCCTTGATATGTCAGGGAAGAGGTAAACTTTGGAGGGCCCTCCACTATTTCAAAGGAGAAGTGAAGGGGGATACAGCAGGAACTCTGTGAAGGTATCTGGGGGACAGCATCAGGATGTAAATTGAATAAACATATTTTTAAAATCCCAAGAATATCTAATGGAAATGTGAGGATAAAAATAGGCAGAAGTTGTAATTTGGAAAATAGTTGTTACTTTTTGTAAACATTCTCTTCTTATGTACTTTCTTTGGTTTTTTTTGTTGTTGTTGTTTTTGATTTTGTTTTTGTTTTTCGAGACAGGTTTCTCTGTATATCCCTGGCTGTCCTGTAACTCACTCTGTAGACCAGGCTGGCCTCGAACTCAGAAATTCAGCTGCCTCTGCCTGCCAAGTGCTGGGATTAAAGGCGTTCGCCACCATGCCTGGAGTACTTTCTTAATATGTTTGATGAAGCAGATTTCACAAAATTAGAGTTTTAAATGTGATGAAGATTGGTTGACACAATCCACACAATCATGATTCACTCTAAGCAACATTCTCTTTGTCAGCCATTGTAGACATCCTGACGTTAAAATTGCTGAGTCTTACTGAGTCAATGGTCTATCACATTGACTCAGAAGAACATTGTGTTCATGGCTAGGAGTTCAAGCATCAAAGTAAACAACTTGTCTTACCACATACTGCACTTATGTTCCCACGCCCCAGAGCTAGATCTGAGCTGGCGATTCAGGACCCTAGGGACTGCTCTTACAAGAGTTCATCTTTCCATGCCTCAAAGCAAACACAGTTTATCACTACCATTGGGATTTCTTAGAGAAGCCAATCAGCCTCCTCCTTATCAAGATTATAAAATGAATACCTACTAGCAGAAACTCTGTCTGAACTTACCAAGAAGATGAAGAACTTTGAATCCCAGCCTCTCCTCCTGCTGTTCATGGTCACCTTGGTCATCGCAAAGCATCCAAATGGTGAGTGTGGGAATTTGAAGGAAAAGGACCAAACATGGGGAATTAAAGGGACTTTATCCCTGGGGGTGCAGTAACTGGGAAGCATTTCTCTTCCCTAACCCAGGAAGAATTTCTGTTCCCTTCTCTATTCTGCATCCTGCCCCTTGCTTCCTACCTTCCTTGGGAATAGGCCTGTGGACTGGCATTGGCTCTTAGGTGAAGGGTGGAGATTTAAAGACCCACTTCCCCTAGGTTCACACACTCTGAGATTTGTGTCCACCTTCTTATCATGGCCTCGACATCTGGAGCTGCAGTTTATCTTTCTCATCTATGTGGATGAAACACAGATCATGGGATTCAACAGTATATCAGAGAGTCAGAGGATGGAGAGTCGGGTACCATGGTTGAATGAGCTAAATGCAGAGTTTTGGGAGTTGGCAACACAGGATGTCCTGAAAGAAAAAAGCTTCGTGACAGGAATTATGAACAAATTGCTCCACATCTATAATGATAGCATGACTGGTGAGTAAACCCCAAGCAGAAATTCCAAACATCAAGCTGCCCATGGGTTTGCCCCTATGTGCTACATCCAGGCTTTATACCCGGAAAATGTGACCAATGGTTACTATGCTGCAGAAAGCTCAGTCACTGACCTGGGTTTCTGTGCAGTTTAAATCCAAGTTCAAATCCATTAGGAAAAGTCACATGGGCTGGGCAACCCACTGAAGATTCACACCAAGTAACATGCCCTGTACAAGTGGCTGAGAGTGAGGTCTTTTCCAGGATATCACATAATCCAGGAAACATATGGCTGCCAAGTCAAGCAGAGAACGTACTTCAGTCACGCCTTCATGGAATTATTATTCGATACACATGATTACATCACACTGAATGAGGATCTGCAAACATGGAGAGCGGTTGGCAAGGCAGCTGAGATAGTTAAGGAAGAGTGGGAGAAAATAAATCTTGTAAAGTCGTCAAAGTCTTTCCTGCTGGGTGCATGTGTGGAGGGGCTCCTTCAATACCTGAACTTTGGGAAGAAGTATTTGCTGAGAACAGGTAAGGACAGCAACTGCCCCATCTGCTCTGAGATTGTAGCTCCTTTCCCCTGATGATTCCTCCTCAGCAGAAAGCAGCTGGAATGCCAACTCAGTCTTGCATCAAAGTGAGAAGTGTGCTTCTGGTTTTCTGCATTCAACTAGACAGAGTACTCTCCAGAGAGCTAAGGCTTCTCTCAGCACAATTCAGTCTGTGAATTAAGCAGCAGTTCCTTCCACTTGCATTGTTTACCAAGGCCACACTCAAACCTATTCATGGTCCATGCACAGTGTCTTGTCCTCTGATGCCTGACCACGGTCTTTCTCAGTATTTCATCTCCAACCCATCAAAACCTAAAATCCATATCACTAGGTGAAGATACAGCATCTCTTGTTGTGTGCTGGCTCATGTTGATTCTGAAACTTTCCCAGGAATAGATTGCCGCATCCATTTCCTGTGTTTACACTGCTCTGTGGTGTGGGCACCTCTTCTTCAAGCTAACTCTCCTGTCCATTCACAAAAAGATACATGAGCATTGATGAATGTCTAGGAAGAATGTCAAATGTCTTAAATTTCCAATTGTTTCCCTCAGACACCCCTAAAATACACATGACCTATAAGATCAGACCAGATAGGAAAATCACCCTGAGGTGCTGGGCCTTCAACTTCTACCCACCTGAAATCACCCTAACCTGGCAGAGGGATGGAAGCAACCAGACCCAGGACATGGAGGTGATAGAGATCAGGCCTTCTGGTGATGGAACTTTTCAGAAATGGGCAGCTGTGGTGGTCTCTTCTGGAGAAGAGCATAGATACACATGCCATGTAAATCATGAGGGGCTATCTGAGCCTGTCACCCTGAGATGGGGTAAGGATGGGGAGTGAGTACAGAAACCATTTAGAGGGGGTGGGAGTCTAGAGGGACAAATGGAAAACGGTCAAGACAGAGAGCTGGATGTCAGACTCTCACTGTCTTTTCATTCATTTCCACCCAAGATCCTCCTGAACCCACCATCCCCTTCCTGCCTATGATTATTGCTCTGGTTCTTGGGGCTCTGCTTATGGGATCAGTGATGACTTTTCTTATATGGAAGAGAAGGACTAGAGGTAAGAAAGGGTCATGGTCTTAATTCATGTATCTATGGAAGTAACAAGCCCAAGCTGTGGGAAACCCTTAAACATGACAGCAGATTTCATTCACATAACTGCAGGTCATACAGGGCAGATGTGCTGAGAGTACCTCCTCTGTGAATCAGAAAGAAAATAATAAAGAGAATTATTATTAATATTATTAATATCATTATCCTTTCCTGAGCCTCCTGAGCCCACAATTCCCTTCAGGGTAGAGAACTTACTCTCAGCTCTAAGATATCAGAGGGACATTCCTTATTTTGCATAAACTTCCAGGGTTCTAGATATCACATTTCGTAGACAGGTTTCCATCTTGATTATCTCGATCTGGAGACACAGTTCTGAACACTTATCTGAGATAAAGTCCAGGAGATCTCCCTAGGCCATCTTCACCCTGCTGGCTCCATGGCTTCTAATATAAGGTCTTGCTTCCAGTTTAAACAGGAAACAGCTATGTTCAGTTTAGCCAGTAATATGAGTTGTGACTCATCTATGGGAAACATATTGATATAGGTAAGAGCTCACTCAGTTTTGTTTTCCTTGCCACAGGGAGGTGAAATTCCTTTGATGCACAGTTTTTGGTTACATTATTAAATAGTAACACCCTAAAGGGCCTCTTGTGCACCCCTGAGAGGGACAGAGGAGAGAATCCTGAGGGATGGTGACTCCTGGGATTGGGTCTCAATTGAGTGAGTGAGGAGCTGTTGTCTATGTCACCATTTAATGATACATATCTGTGTTTCTTCTTTATTCTTTTTACCTACAGGTTAAGACAGATGTGGTACAGAGCCATTAAACACTGTTTCTGGCTTCTCCTCCCATTGTGCCTTCTCTTTCTACACCTGACTGTGACTATGTGTCTGTCTCCTCTGAGCACACTGTAAGCAGTTCATCAGCAGGAAAAAGCCTTATCTTGACTCTTACTGTGTATATTCCCCGGTCATCTCTCATATTCCCACACAGGCAGGGCTGGGAAACCTCCATCCATGATTGGAATTTCACTTTCCCCAATATAGAATTCCATGCTTCTGTCTTTACTTAATTATTTGTGTTTGTTTGTGCAACTTCTTGGCAGATTGTGTGATTGACTGATATCCTAAAAATGAGTAAAACTTGATGGGAAAATAAATCTCAGAATCTTATGAAATTTGTTTGCTGTGCTAAATCCCTTGCCTGTATGGCATTGGTTGCATTGTGGAGTCAAGGGAGCCCTGGGCTGTTTACCCTTGCTGCTGGTTCCACCTGGGCTTTCACATTGTCTCTTTCCTCCTGAATAATTTTCCTATGTCCTAATACCAATCTTCTAGTGCACCTGTTCCTCTGGGTCATGTGATCCAAAAGTCTCAGGAATTTTTCAGCCTCGTCCAGGGTCTGTAATGTTCTCTCCCATGAACACTCAGTCTTAAAATGTCTCAGTCTGGTGCTAAACTTGGAGAAATTTGGATTATGGTTTCAAGATGAATTATACTTGTTCTCAGTTTTGTGTATGATCCTGGTGTCATTGTCTTCTGTTGTGAACTGTCAGTGACACTATTAGGAAGTTTTTCTGTCAAGTCACACAGCTGATCTCTGTGCTATTCTGTCACAGATGTGAGAGGTAAAGCCTGGTTTCTGACAGCCCTGGGTAGCATAACATGTCTGACAAATCCACAGAACTCAGCTAGCCAACATGATGTTTGCAAGTTCAAGATCAAGCAGAGTTATATTCTGAGGACATGTTCTAAAATAAATTAAAAACCAAATATTGTATGGTGGATGTAGATCTACTATGCTAATATCAGTTCAAAGAAATCTGAATTTATCTTTGCTTTTCTTATGGAAAGAAAGTTTAATGTAAATAATATTGCAAGGTAGAAACCTAACGGCTCCGTCTACATATTCCCCTTCTTTCTATCCATGCTAACCTCACCTTGTGCCCCACACATAGAGGGCCAAGGTGCCTCCTTGGTCACGATCAGGGCTCTGTTGTCACTCTCCTCATATTGACACTCCATGTGGTATTTCCATAACAAGATATACAGGCATGGCCTCTGGGATGCCCTTTTGACCTCATGCCCTTCAGAAAAGAATGTGATCCACAGGATGAAAATCAGATCCAGTGAATTGACAGATTGGTTCTGAACATAGGAGAATTAACAGAAGGCCACCCAGGGCTATGGCCAGACTCTACCCATGTTCTTGTGATTCCAGCTATACTCTTAGAATCAAAGATAGGTCTTTGAGGAAGCCCTG